>NW_006200055.1:11490-60050 GCF_000334495.1 Tupaia belangeri chinensis | reverse complement strand
CTTTTTCTTTTTCTTTTCTTTTCTTTTTTTTTTTTTTGCTATAGGGCGCAAGTGCTCACCAGAAAGAGAGAGACAGAGAGAGAGAAAGCAAGAACTCATGCCCCAGGGGGTATGGTCATGCCACAATCCCTTCTCCTCCATTCTCCTCTCAGGATTTTGGGCACTCATGCACACATGGCCAGCGTGAGTTTAAGCCACCAGGTCTGGAACTTGAACTGCTTCAACTACATGGGAGTTCTCGACATAGCCATTACGCCAACTGCTGGCCCCCCATTTCAATGGTCTGAGAGCAAATGTCCCACTCAGCCACCTGATGGTCTTCAGTTAACTATTCTCAAATGTATATGCACCAACAACTAGATTCCTTGTTATCTGAGAGTGAAACAGCAATAGGAAGTCCTGATTCTAGAGTGCATCAGCACAGTTAGAAAATGTGGTCAGTTGATAATGGAGGATTGGATATTCCCTGGTGAGGAAATATACTTTTGGTACATAATCACATTCAGAGAAAAAAATAAAAATAAAAAACCCAATCCACAAACTTCCTTGTTCTCTGTTCCTACTTAACGTTTTGTAAAATGATGTTTGAATGAAGAGCACTTCTGATGCAACTAAATACCACTCACAGCAAAGTAGTCTTGTTCTAGGAGAGCTGAGGAGATCTGAAGATCATGTGACTGAAGTAGGGCACGACTTCTTTGTGGCATTAAAAAAAAACAAGGCAGCCATGCTGAGGGGCACATTGCTCTCCTCAACCAAGCACTCATTTCTGAATGTTTCCCCACTTTCTGGGCTCACACAGATATTAATTATTACCTGAAGACACAGGGATCAAGACTTCTTCCCTACTGTAATTCTCTTTTCTAGTTTTTTCTTTTTTTACTGTCTTTCCTCACTGATTGATTTGTTCAACACTGGCCCAGGATGAGAAGTGTACCCATTATATGATAGGACAAAAGCATGATGTTTATTACTCAGATATATTTTCCTACAAGCCTCAAACTCGTGTCTCAGAATGTTCAGTTTTTTTTTTGATTCTCTTAGATTAGAGGTAGACCTATGGGTACTAAAGGAAAAAGTACAAGAGTTTTATTTTGCTTTTTTTTTTCAGTCTTTGTAAGCCAAAATCCAGGTATTTTTATACTTCCATAGGAAAAAATGCTGAGTTTAAAGAAAAGCATATTAAATAAAAAGAGACAGAAGAGTTTCAATCTAAATAAAAAAAATTAAGACTTAGTTTAGGCTTTTTAAGATTAGACCTGTCTTAGGTTTTTCTTATGGCACCTGTTTCACTTGCCTCATGAGAGAAAAATAAAAAAAACCCAAAACCTAAAAATAACCTTTTCCTTAGCCCCTGAAAATCAGTAACTCTTCTAATTGGTGATGGAGGAAGGAAGGAAAAATAAAGTGGAAAGGAGCCTGATGAGCCTTGTGGAGCCTATTCCCATTCTCCATGTCCTTCTATGTAATTATACCATTGACTTTCCAAGTCAGACCTATGATTATAATGATGTTTCCCACATTCTTTCTGGGCTGGAAATCAGTGAGTGTTGTCCTTAGACTCGAGTAGTAGCTTCCCTAAGCCTTGTCTTTGCATCTATTAATCTATTTGAAACTAAAATCTCAAGCATTAAGATATATTCCTGGGACCAGCAGATGACGTAATGGTCACTGAACTACTGAACTCCCACATGGTCAACTGCAGTTTGAGTCCCAGACCTGTTGCCTTGAAACTCATGCTAGGTGTGTGTGCATGTGTGCCGCAAATCCTGAGAGAATGGAGAAGGGATTACAGTATGGTCATTCTTCTGGAAGCTGATTTCTTGCTTTCTGTCTCTCTGACTCTATCTTAATGGCGAATGCATGTGCCCTATAGCAAAAATCTCTCTCTATAAATAAAAGATGTATTTCTATTATTTGATGTAAAAATTAGAGCTTTTTTCAGAAAAGTTATTTAAGTTCATAAAAGACCATACTCTGCTCTAGACCACCAAATATCCTAATTATTTCCTATTTGAAATCAGGTTGGGTTGTATTATTCAATCATTCCCCTAAAAACAATTCATTTAGTATGCCAGGACATGTATATGATGAATCTCTTATTGCACTTTTGGGCATTTTTGAAAATCTGAATCTCAAATGCTCACGTTATTGACACTCATATATAGCTCCCTCCTCTTGCACCTCCACTTCTTGATATTGGAGGAAATATCAAGAGCATAGTGTGGAAAGAGACCAGATTCTTGTATGCCCTGCTCCTATGAGTTCTCAGGCCAGGTTTTCCAGTGAGTTAGGCTAGAATTTATAGCACATTATATATATGTGTGCATATATACATACATATATATAAATTATATAATTTTTTTGGTCTGGAAGT
This sequence comes from Tupaia belangeri chinensis, assembly GCF_000334495.1. Taxonomy (NCBI): domain Eukaryota; kingdom Metazoa; phylum Chordata; class Mammalia; order Scandentia; family Tupaiidae; genus Tupaia; species Tupaia belangeri. Next base: position 57,673 of record NW_006200055.1, on the reverse strand, counting down.
AAGCCTAAATTTAATCTGAGATAATCAAAATTAGGCAAAATAATTTCTCAATGTATCCTACATTTCTGATATCAAGGAAAGATCATGTAAGGACGGTCAAAGAGAAGGTTTAAAAATATTTTATGGTATCTAAATCATACATGGCCTATTTTTTTCTATCCACAGGCATATTTAAACTGGAAATCTTAAAAAAAAAACATAATTTATGATATCTCTTAACATGTCACTGTGTGGAAGAAAGTCAAAATCCCAAGAAGAGAAGAGAATGAGAAATTATGGCCCTAACACAATTACTGCTAATCCCCACCCCAAAGGAAAAAAGTGTAGGACTCAGACCTCTCAGGTGTTTGACAGTTTTACTGGGGGAGGAATTGTGGGCAGAGAGAAATAAAGAGAAAAATGGATTTTTTTCTAAATGCTCAATTTTTCTGGGTCATGTTTGTTCATGCATTTTGTGTTGAGTTCTGGTGATTCATCAGATTTCACACAGTGACAGTAAAGCCACTTGTGAATGTTTGAGAATGACTGTGGTTGGAAAGAGAGAAGAGTGCTGGTAACGAGGAGGATGCCAATTAGAGGGGCCCTCTTTGTAGTCATAGGGTGTTACACTAACACAGAAGACACACTAGTACTGACTCTCATCTGGACCAAACATTATTTATGTTAGCTTTAACAATTAACTGAATTTTTCTATGCCTCATAGAACTGTAATAAATATGAAGTCAACTAATGTGCATAAATAATTTATTATGGAATACTTAATCTGATTCATTTAAATTTGATTCTAAATGCCTATTTATAAACAAATCTAATTTGAATAATTCATAAACTGGCACGTTTAAAACTTCAGTGCATTTATCATCTTAGTGAAATTTGTTCATGTAGAAAGTAATTGCTAGTTCAAATTAATCTTCCTGTGTGAATCTCTGTCTACTCGCTCAATGGCCTCCAGTATTTATCTATGAATGCCATTATTATTTACTAAATGTACAATTCATTTGGAACTTTTTGTTTTGTGTTCAAAAGTTCATATCCTGCCCTTTCAATTTTCTCTAAAATGTCTATGTACAATGATGACAATGTCACCAGTGGGCGTCTATGGCCACAAGAATCATCCTAAAGCCAAACAGGCAAGTCACAATTTGATGCGGCTAAACATACGGAAAATGGCTCGGCGGATCTCCTTTGTCTTGGCACTGTAAATGAGAGGGTTGAGCACAGGAGGCACAAAGAGGTAGACATTGGACATGAGGACATGTACGTAGCGTGGGGCATGCTTCCCAAAGCGGTGCACTGTGGAGACCCCAATCATTGGCACATAAAATGCGAGGACAGCTAGGATATGTGACACACATGTGTTGAGAGCTTTAAGGCGTTCTTCACGGGAAGCAATGGCCATGACAGAATGCAGAATGAGCACATAGGATAAAAAGATAAAAAGCAGGTCCATGCCAAAGGTGGATACAAGAACAAAGAGTCCATAGATACTGTTGACAGTGATATCAGCACAGGCAAGCTTCATCATATCTGGGTGCAGGCAGTAGGAGTGAGAAAGAACATTAGATCTGCAGATAGGCAGCCTCTTGATGAGGAAGGGAAGAGGGAAGAGGGTGATGAAACTCCGAGCGGTCACAGCTAAACCCATACCTGCTATGATTTCATTGGTGAGCACAGTAGCATAGCGCAAGGGATTACAAATGGCTATGTAGCGGTCAAAGCTCATGGCCAGCAGGATACCTGACTCCATCATGGAGAAGGAATGAATGAGAAACATCTGGACCAGGCAGGCATCAAAAGCAATGGTGCGGGCATCAAGACAGAAGGTTCTGAGTACTGTGGGCAGTGTGGCCATGGCCATGGCTACATCACTAAAAGACAACATGGACAGGAAGTAGTACATGGGTGCATGGAGGCTGGACTCCAGCCGCACAGCCTGCAAGATTAATGTGTTCCCTCCAAGGGCCAATGCATACATCACACAGAGCGGGCCTGCCAGCCAGGAGTGAGAGCTCTCCAGACCAGGGATACCAGTCAAGAGGAAGGAAGTAGGGCGAGTGACATTGAACAACCCCATGACGGGAAGAACTAAGGGCACTTTTTAGGGTCAGATCTTCTAATGTCAACAATTCTAAGAGCTGCACTTATTGGAGCATAAGAACCAGGAAGTAAGAGAACACAGCAGATGACTTTTACATAGTTGCAAACTGATGCATTCATGAAATCACCAGTTTTGGGATGATACAGGCAATCTTCTGTTCTTCATATTTCATGACCATCAGGCAACAGCTCAGATTGATATTTTTCTGTTTTATAGAAGAAAAAACATTAGTGAATATAATTAATTACAAGAAAAATGTTTTGACCACATTATCCACAGCTTTCATTATATTTAAAAGCACCATTCAACTATGAATTAACTGCAATTCACAGATAGTTATTGTAGAAGGAAATCAGGAGTTTGAGTTTCCAATTTCTCTTGGAAGTATTTAAATATTTCGTTGGAAATGTTAATTCAGATGTGTCACTAATTAATAAGAGAATTCCCCAGAGCTTGTGTGCATCATGAGGTGTGCTTGGATGGATAGGGGAAGGGACAGTGGGGTATGACTTCAGACATCAGAGTTCCATAAGCAGAATTGCTGCAAAAAAGAGTGCTTGGATGGATAGGGGAAGGGACAGTGGGATATGGCTTCTGACATCAGCGTTCCATAGGCAGAATTGCTGCAAAAAAGCAACAACAGAAACCATACATTGTACAAGGGTACAAAGCTGTTTCTGGCATTGGAAAAACTATGAATTCTTACCTAAATATTCTATAGATAAAATAACATTTCTTGTGTAGCAGGGCATTGACCTGTTTCGAACACAAACTTTCATATGCTTACACAGTCATAGGTACTCTCAAAATACCCGTTATTCACAAAGACACATTAATGTGCCTTCTCAACAGCCTATTACTAGATCCCATTCATATTCTAACTAGATACTCACTCACACACTGTTTATCATTCACAATCTTACTGTTATTATTCAAGTACATTCATGCTCTCCCTCTAAACCTTTGCACTCTAACATATATATGTCTTGTACTCATACTCTATGTATCCATTAATGTATATAGAGCATTTATTTGCACTCTAACATATATATGTCTTGTACTCTTACTCTATGTCTCCATTAATGTATATATAGCATTTGTACATGTGTTACGTGTATACACAGATTTGTATAATCACATATTGTGTGATATTTCTACTTACATGCATCTAGATTGTCTGTTGTTAATCCACTCACCCACAGAGGCAGGTTTTTTTATTCTTCTATATTATATATACTCAGTTTTTTTATACTGGAACTTGTATACATATCATTTAATTTCCATACTTAATTCCTGTAGCTAATTCTCTGAGGGGGGTTATGTTGTTAATTGCTATGTCATTCAGATGTTTTTAAAAGGATTTCATGCTCACTGACTCCTTGTGCATGAGGACAGGGAAGGCTGGAAGATTTTTCACTTGGCAGGTATGATTCAGGCTTATAAGACATCTGCCCTCAGGAGAACTTCAGAAATACATATCATTTTTTTTCTTTCTTTCCTTCCCTTTTTTCCTCCAACCTCTAATAACGCCAGATCAGATAATACCCTATTCTGGTGAGAATAGAGGAGGAAGTGGACCTGGGAATCTGAAAAGTGACAGAGACCCTGGAATGGTGTGCAATGCAGAATTGTCACTCTAGCAAGCTTTCTAGATTTTTCCCAGTAATATGGAATTTATGTGTTCTATGGTTCTCAGCAAGTAAGTGACTAACCCTCTGTGTTTTACATTGACTATATCACCTCTGGTGTTAGAACTCAGTCTGTGTCCTCTCCAAAAATGTGATTCCATGGGATCCAGAATTGACCAGTGTTATTTTTCTTTTATTTCTCCCATCTGACTATACTTCTATCCTTATACAGTTTCATAGAGAGTAATCAGAAAATATGAGAGATCTGAATTAATGTAATGGAAACAGAAAGAGAAGGGAGAAGAAAAGAAGCTGAAAGCAAGATTTTGTGAAAGGCAAGATCCCAAACCATTCTGGGTCCAGGGACCTAAGTATAATATTTTAGAAAGAAGGATGCCTGACAGCTCAAGGATCACACTCTTCCCAAACACTGGGACCGCTGATATTGTGATTGTCTGGATAGGTGTGAATAAAGGAATATATATAGAGAAAATGAATAAATTTTGAATACATGTCATACACCAGGCAATCAGCAAAGAATGGTATATCTATTTATTCATTTAATCCTTGACAGATGTGGCAACTGAGATGTAGTGAGATTAACTTGTCTTATAACTTATAGTGAGTGGGTGATAAAACTACAATTTAAATAAAGACCTGTAAAAATCTCTATTCTTTTACTGAGGTCTTTGAGGCAACCTTGAGGTGTTGCAGAGGAAGCTAAAAAGGAAACTAGGGGATACATTTCTAGAGGGAGATCTATCATATACACTTGAACAAGAGAAGTGAGTGGCTAAAGGCATATATATGTCACACATGCACACAAAATGATGTAAGAAGTACCTGTATCTAAGGCTGTACTTAATTTCTACTGTTCTAGAAACTCACAACTTTACATTGGTGAAGTCATATAGGATTCAATGTGGTTTAGGGAAAAGGACCTTGATCTTGGGGTCAGGACTCCTAAGGATTAACCCTGGCTTTGGCATGTAATGATTTTCTGAGCCTGGAAAAATCAGTTTCTTTTTCTAGATATAAATCTCCTCTCCAGCTGTTTTTAAAGAGCATTCTTGAGACCTTTCTCTTTTGTGGCCATCACCAGAGCAGCAACGCCAAAATGAAGTTCAATCCTTTTGTGACTTATGACTGAAGCAAGAACCATATGGGACAAAGAAATGAGATATTATTTATTGAAGATAACTTTATAGTATTATCAACTGGACTGCTGAGAAGTGTACACATGTTGGAATGTTCACTTTATAAGCTAAGTAACATGTGATTGAATGTATAAAAGAAATTGAAATAAAAAAGAAAACAAGAATAATTAAAAATTATGTTAAAAATCTCAGTATATAAGAAAGAACAATAAAAAAAGGCATTTCAATGCACCTTTCCACTTCTGCAGGAAGATTACATCTTTCCCGCTTTCCAAAGAGCTCAGGCAGACATACAATATTGGATCTATGACCATTCGAAAGGTTGATGAAGTTCAGGTTGTGCGAGAACACTATAAAGGTCAATCAGCAAATTGGCAAAATAGTCCATGTTTATACGAAGAAATAAGTCATCTACAGTGAACAGGTGCAACATAAAAAGGCTAATGGCCAAGTGTCCAGGTGGCACAAAAAGGTCTTGCACAGAAAGCCAAGTCTCTCCAAGTAGGAAAGGACAAGGACAACTGTAAGGGAGAAACAACTGAGAAGATGCAGGAGTAAAATAATCTAATTTACTTCTTTTGTTAAAAACTGCTAAAATGAAAAAAAGGGACATTCTCTAAGATGCTTTAAGGTTTTGATCATCTTTTATATTATTTTATTTGCCAGGGCACTAAAAGGAGGCAGTAACAAGGTAGAGGTGGATAGAGAGTTTGTATAAAGAGGGCTGTCTAAAGACCATAGTTTTCCATTTTTATCACTTATCATGCAAAGCTAGAAATAATGAATTATTTATGGTTCATTGAGGTGATGGTCATGTTAATCAGCCTGATTGAATCTTTTCGTACCTAGATCCAAACAGCACATTGTACCCCATAAATAAACACATTATTAGTTCTTGTCTATGGAAAATAAGTATGAACAAAGTAAACATGTAATAACTAAATACAGATTATGAGTAGCTTATTTCTCCCATTCTTTTAATCTCCTGGGCACATTTGCATACTTCATTATCTAGGAATTTATAAGGCAAGAGGAAAGTAGACCATGTGTGCTTCAGCCATTAGTTTGAACCATGGAGTAGGCTGTCACTGTTCTGCTTTCAAATCTCTGAAACTGTCCTGTGTCCTGAATCCTGCTTCCCTCCCTAAATTTTCAGGAATGTTAATCAATCATAGAAACTTTGACCTTTGAAGCTTGGAATCCTTAGGGAAAATGACAATGGCAAGTGAATGATCTTCAGAACTATGGTGAATTGCTGACAGTGACACAATTAGTTACAGAATAAAAACCTGAAGTCTAGGGATGTTTTCACCTCCTCTGTCCACTCTGTCAGGATGCTGCTATGAGATGAGCTCTCCCACTAGAGGGATGATGCTGACTTTGTATGTGAAAATTCTTCCAGGAGGTTTTAATCTCCTGAGGTCCTTAATGACTCTTGAAACAAGGGATGTGTACTTTTAGCTGAAAGTGGATTCAGCAATTGGCCAGACCAATTCTGTACCCAACACAAGACGGTGTCTGGTGATGAATGGGCCAGCGCTATAGAGAGGAATTCATTATTATCTAAAAAAAGTCCCAGATTTATATGATATGTTGACTAAAACCAGGAAATGAGGTACAATTAGAAAAATAACTGTTTTTTAAACTCAGTTCCCTAATTTTTTTTGTTGTAGGTGATAGGAGCTACTCTGGTGGATAATCAAATGTCCCACTTTATGTAACAGTCAAAATGTCTAGCATTTGAAGTGATAACCGTTCCTCTCCTCTCGTCTCTTACTTGCTACCCATGATTCTGACTTCTAATCTAAGGAAAAGAGATACAGAAATGGAAAGTTTATAATTCATTGATGCTGCAGTCAGCTGCTCTCATGTTAACTGGGTATATTAAATGTTTAAAGCTGACTCTTACATTTAGTGTTTTATGGAGTATTCAAGAAACTCCTCTTTATCTTTTACTTGTTTTCTACTTGATTTAAATTAATGTATCTTTACCCTGTTGGCTGTTTATGACTCCATCTACACCCCAGATCAGTCTTTAGGACCTTATCTTAGAAAACACCATGCCAGCTTGATCAAGCCCATCTTGGCCAAGTTTCTTCTGTTATGACACATACTCCACCCCAATGCAACAGTGATCTGCCTTTCAATCCTGCTATCAGAGCAGAAAGGCTACTTTTATTAATGATAGATTTTATGAATTTAGATTTCACATGTACTGGGTACACATTTTATCTGATGACTGTTGAATTGATATAGATCAGTCACCATCTAACCTGAGCAACAAACCAGGGTTCAGTTATGGCCCAGTTATAGTGTAAGAGCCATATCAGTTCCTTTATTGAGAAAAATTCTTATGTAAAGAATTATTAACCAAGAATTAGAGAATATCCAAGATAAAAAGGAAATATGAAGATATCTTTGGTGGTGGCAACTTTTGGAGGTAGCTCCTGACTGTTGGGCTGGAGGAACAATAGAGAGATTTGAAATGATGAACTCTTACAAGCTTGAAAGAGGAGTGCTACAAAGATTAAAAACCCAGATTTTGGGGAGGAGACACTATTTGAGTGGTGTTGGATCTCAAGAATTCAGAGAAGAGGTCTTCTATGAGGGGAACTTACTCCTCCAAGGTAAGGGTTGAGGAAGTGGCTTCTCTGGCTTATCTTGAGGTCTTTAAAAGCATATGGAATGGCTCTGGAGTATTGAAGGTGCTGCATGGGATCAACTAATGTCTCTTAAAATTACTGGTTCTTGAATAAAGAATTATTTTTGGGTGACATAGAAACAGAAAAGATTGGGGGGAGGATAGACCTCCCTTCTTCTTGCCCCAGCTTTCTAGTCCCCACTTTATGCTGACCTTGGGAGTTGTTGCCCAAGAAGAAAGGCAGTATGCAGAAGCTCAATCTCTGATATCACAAAGAATGGTATAGAAGGTGGAATTGAGACTGAGAGTCAATTAGACAGTGCCATTAAACAAAATGAACTTAATGAAAATTATTTACTTAGATTTTAAAAGAGCTGAGAAACTGACCAGCAGGTGGTAACACAGAGTAGAGATTTGCAACAACACGGAGTTACTGCACATGTAGACTGGGGAGTCAAAGTGAGGTTATCCAGCCAAGGTGAGCCCAACCAGTAGAAGCAGGAGCTGTGGAAAAGAGATAATACTTGCTACAGATGCTGCACTGGATAGGGAAGTGGAGTGAGACAAACCTTGCATCTGGGAGTGCTTTCTGACAGCTGAATTCATCTGAAAGTCAATTGACACAGAGTTTGGAATATTCTTCAAATAAAACTTGGACTTCATGACATAAAGAAGAGCTTCAGCAGGGTGAGGAGTGGCTGGAAGAATAAACAGGCCCAGATTTTATATGGAGTTGAAGCACAATTAATTCACTTCACTATGATTTTGTCATTAACATTAAAAGATAGATGATCTCCCATGTGCTTTCATCTCTATAGTCAGCACTGCACTGAGTATCAACTCACTATAGTCCATGAAAGATGAGAGTAATTGAACATGTCAAATTCTGGAGAGTAGAGATTCTGTTATATAAAAATGATTTTCTCTCTCGAAGCCAGATAGCTAGATTTTTCTGAGAGCAACTTCAGAATTTGTGCACTATGAATGCTTACTGATGTCCCTAAAACACTCAGGTACCACCAGTACCTTTCTCTTCACAGAAGGTCACTTCTCTTATGAGAGCAGAGATCAAACTGTATTATATTGATAGTTAGCTCTTGTGGTTCTGTGGTCTCCACTTCAGTGAGAGCTCTATGGGGGAAAGAACCAGATGTCCATAGAATGGGACATAGTTACGGCAGGAAGTGTCTTATTTTTTGAATAGAAGCAGTTGAGCTTAGACAACACAAGTTGCAGCTGAGAAATTTAGTTCTTGTCTTTAGTGATATGGAAGATATCAATTAGGCCAAAGATATACAATTTGTAACCATTGCACATCCTAATACTGAGTTGACACAGAAGATGCTCATGTTGGTTGAGAGTCCTGTGATCCCTTGCCTTGATTTGAATCATCATAGCAGTTTTTGGAATAATTGTCTATATAACTTTTTAAATATTAAAATATCTCCAACATTTTATCATAAAAAATTCTAAGCACAGAAAGCTTGAAATAATTTTATAGCGAATACCACACTCACCACCTATATCATATCATTAATATATTTCTAAAAATTTTAGAAGGCATGGGTGCTTGCCAGAGAAATAGAGAGCACCTCTTATTGGGATGTAGACACACAGCAATCATTTTTCCTCTCTTTTGTCACCCATCAGGATCATGAGCATGCAGACATATATGCCCAGTATGTTTTTTCAAGCTCCTGGAGCTGGGACTTGAACTGCTATCAACCCTAAGGGGTTTGGCTTCAATGCACAGTGCTTAACCACTGTGCTACTGGACCAGTTGTGTCATTAATATTTTATAATGATTACTTTATCATATTATACCCATGTATCCATCCCTTTATCTAGCCATCAATCTATATTACTTTTTAATACATTTTATTTTATATAACTGAATGAGTTGCAACATCTATACATTTCTTTCTGAAAATTTTAGCATTTAAATCATTACTTGGAGTTCAGTATTTTATGTAATTATTTGTTTCTTTCAAACATATAATGCACAAATCATATATGTATATTAGATAAGTTTTGACAAGTGCATTGGTTTTGTAATGAAACATGTTTATTATATATTTCTAAGTAATATTCAGAGAAATATTTGCCTGGGCTATTGAGTGGATCTGTTTTTTAATATTTAGTTTCTTTGCAAGAATAAGTATGGTGTCTTTGTTGTTCTATAAACCATCAGTGGTAGAAATAATACATAGAACAAAAATTTTTCAATAAGTATATGTTTTTCATCTACGTGTTTGTCTAATTTTAGTTAAAATGAGTTGTTTATAATTTGTAGGACACATACAGAAGTGAAATAAAAGAAATATTTGAGTAAGAAATGTGTTCTATGGATGCTGATACACATTTGTAAAATAATACTTTGCATATGAATCTGTGACCAGATGTGAGGATATGAATTATTGGGTATTTTATTGATCTGTTAATGATAATGTGGATATGTATTTTAAATATGTACTTTTGTATATGTAAGTACTGAGTATATTTGAAACATATTTATTTCTTCAAGTGTGTGTGTGTGTTTATTTCACTATTTCTAAAATGACATCTATAATTTAAATTAGTCTCTGTAATTAATGTAAGAAACACAGATCATACTGTGTATCTCTTGAAAGAAGATCTGTGATTAGTGACTGGTGCATTGGGCAACTGCATGAGTTTTTTTTTTTTTAATTTTTGCTATTGGGTACATGTGTTCACTGGAGAGACAGAGAGAGGGAAAGTGAGAAATTACCACACCACAATCCCTTCTTTTCATTTTCTCTTGGGATTTTGGATATGCATGTACAAGTGCCTGGCATGTTTTTCAGACCACCAAGTCTGGGACTTGACTGTGCAGCTGGCCAGGTAGGATCTAGCAACCTTAACCCTGATACCACCTGCTGGCCCAACATAAGCATATCTTGTGTCCTTATCTGTGTAAATTCAAAAGTGGCAATGTGAGTGTTAATAAATAGCTGAATGTATCTAAGGGTGGGAGTCTCAGGATGTCTATGACTAGGTTTGTTTGTGTGTATACATGTATGCAGTGTGTCTGCATTTCCCGATAAAGGAAGGATGAAGACACTGGTGTATATGAACAGTGACTTCAGGGACAATGGGGCCAAGAATGACATTCTCCTGAGAACAAGACTCCTGTGGCTGAGCTCATGATTCACTGATAACTGCCTCTCAATTGTTCTCATTCCTCCTCCTCCATATACAAACAAGCCTTGGGACCTGGGGTACTCATAAATTTATGATTCACAGGAGAATGAGCTGATGTTTCTGCAGCTGGACCTGTAACACAGCACATCCAACTACAGGGAAAAGAGCCATCTTCCACCCAGTGAGTGCTCCCTCCCAGGCTACCCACCTGGGTTCCTGATCTAGACCTATTCTATATTTTACACTTTTGCTGAAACTCTGACCTTCAAATCTCCCTGACCCAGAAAACATGAGCCAAATCATTCCTCTTCCAAAGTCAGGATTACATACCCCTGTCTCCCATCAGTATCAAAAACTTAATATCAAACCATATACCATTACATCAAGGGGTTGATACATCAAATATAGATTTTATCTTGAGAGGTTTTATACTTCTTTTTAAAAATCCTATAATTTTAATTATCATCTCCTATACCAGCTCTTAAGTGTGCAGGTGAAGAAAAACCACAGAACCAAATGAACTGAATTCATTCAGCAATGCAGTCTTTAATCTTAACTGGATTGTCAGTATTGAGTTTGTCACAGTATTACAGTTGATAACATTTGTGATGTGTGTGTGTGTGTGTGTGTGTGTGTGTGTTTATAAGTGTATGTCCAGTAGGTCATAAGGATGAGAAATCCTTAAAGCAAATTGTATAGTGCCAGTGCATAACTTTGGGTCTTCCTAAGTTTTTCAGTGTGATAGTGTTTTGTGTGACCAAGAAAGTGTATGATAGTTTCTGTTTGTACATGGATGTGAGATAGGACCTATGAGAACCCAGGTATGTAAATGTGTAGGAATATAAAAATGTATATCTCCTGATAATGTCAGTGGCCATGTGTGTATGCATGTTCATACATGTGCTATGAATTGCTGGTGTCTATCTGCATCTTCTTAGATTGGTTTTATTTAGGAAGTCTTAGCTGACACTTCTGAGAATGAAGCAAAGAAAAAACTGGTTGTTGGTAGGCAATGGGGCATTGCCCTCCACAGGTGAGAAGTTTTCAAGCTATCTTTATAGACTGAAAAAGATCTAGAGCACAGAAAAAAATATAAACTTTCAGGACTACCACAATTTGTGTAACAGGAGTTACAAACTGTGGGATATTCCTATTTTGAGGCGTTTCCAGCGACATAGCCATTATACCAACTGCTGGTCCCAGCAGAGATTTCTTAGTTATCTGCCTTCCCACCAAGAATCTTTCCATTTTTTTCAAGATGCAAAGAAAATCTTGGAATAAAGATGATGAAAAGTAAAAAGCAGGTCTCAACAGGCTGCACCTGAAAAGACTTGTTGGAGACATTTATTTTAAATCTGGGGTGGGAAGTCAAGAGACATTTAGAGGGGAGAGTAAGGATAAGAAAATAGTACTGATTAAAGGAGCACTTTGCTCAGTTAGAGGAGAGAGAAACCAAAGGTATAGCTAAATTCCTTCTCTTGATCCAGAAAACGTTCAAAATTATGGCTAATATCTGGGCATTATCTATTGCCTTGGGCCATCTAATTTCATTGTATTACTGGAGTGCTGTGATGGAAACCCTAGAAAAGGTAAAGGAATAGGGAGCCACTATGCCTAAATCCCAGAATGTTACTTTAATTCTGAGAGACACCAGATAGCATGGAAATACAGCTATAAAACTATTGGGTTGCCAGAAAAGTCATGACACATTTTTACATAGAAAAACACAACAAAAAAATGTCATGACTTTTCTGACAACCCAATACTTGGGAAAGTAGCCCTTATGATGTGATTTCTCAGTTTGTACCATTCTGACTTTTGCCTATGTTGCCTGAAGTTAGGCAAATGCTGCTTAAGGACAATGAAAGAAAACATAATGTGTGTGATAATAATATATTTGACTAGAGTATTATACAGTGTATTCATTCTGGGAGAATTCATTTTGCATGCTGTAATGATGTACAGTGTTTAAATGTATTAAAAAATTTAAAATACTATTATTCCAGGGGCTCCCCCTACTGATCCCCAAACAAAAAAAAAATTAAGAAGGTAGAGAAGAAGCCAAAGTAGAAAGAGACCTGTGGAGAAATGATGCCTAGAAGAAGGTAATTTTGTAAAGGTGAGTTACCACAGTATCAATTCTTGCAGGGTGGTCAAATGAATTAGGAGAGATGGTCTTCATTAGATCTAGAGACAAATAGGATACTGATAACCATAGAGAAAATTGTTTCACTTTGGAGGGGGAGAATGTGGAAGGCACAATATCATGAACTAAACAGTGGTAGAAGGTTAGGCCCCTAAGATCGAATCTTTGATACTGAAGATCTCAGAATCAAATTGAAAAAAAACAAAAATCCCCAAAAAACCAGACATTAAAAAATTGAATTATGATCTCTGCTTCCTTTGTATTCAGAGACAAATTCTTGAGAAATTTCATTAAGAATCAGGAAAGAGTCATAGAGTGGCCATTGGAGAGGGGAAGGTTATCCTGTTTTCATGACAAGATGGTCTTAGACACACTTACTGCCGAAGAAATGAGACCAAAGGGAAAGATCGAAGATATAATGGATTCATGGAAGAGGTCTCTGACATATGTGACAAGAAATGTGGTTAGAAAGGTGAAGGCCTGTTTTTGGGATGAAAAGAAAAATATCCTTTCAGAAAACATGGGCTAAAATGGATTAAGGGATGAATAATGGGACCAGCAGATGGTGTAATGTTTATGTCGCTGGGCTACCACATTGTGGATGGCGGTTTGAGTCCTGGTCCTGGTGGCTTAAAACTGGACAAGTGTGTGTGCCTGTCCAAAATCCCGAGAGGAGAATGGAGGAGAAAGTATTGAGGCTTGGCCATCCCCCCTGGTGGGTGATTTCTCGCTTTCTGTCTCTCTGTCTCTCTGGCAAGCACACACACCCTATACCAAAAAACGAAAACAAAAACAATAGAGAGCTTTGTTCATGTTGTGTTATACCTTGCCATGGTATAAGCACACATTCGCAGTGTTTCTGCTATGGCCTAGACAGCATGCCGGGTGCTGGTGGCACAGGAAGGAGTAGAACTTAGTTCCTTCTTCAAAAATCTCAGAGTCTAATGGGGGATGCAAGGACACAGATAAACATTTTCAATCTCTGACCTTTTGTTGGAGACAGGATATCTGAAAGAAAGAAAGTGAAGAACTCCCCAACACACACCCTTGGGTTTATTCCCCATCTATGTTCACCCAACTGTCTGCCATGCCAGGCTTCAATGGCACCCCCTTCCAGCCAGATACTCTTCAGCTGACAGGCATAGACAGGTCAAGCCTGGGTTGCCCTGATTTTCTGCATCCTCTACCTGATCTCCATCATAGGCAACCTCAGCATCCTCGTTCTGGTGGTCCGGGATCCTGCTCTGCACCAGCCTATGTACTACTTCCTCTCTATGCTCTCTCTCAATGATCTGGGAGTGTCCCTTTCTACACTTCCCACTGTGCTTGCCACCTTCTGCTTCAACTACCGCCATGTTGGCTTCGATGCCTGCCTCGTCCAGATGTTCTTCATTCACACTTTCTCTTTCATGGAGTCAGGCATACTGCTGGCCATGAGCTTTGATCGTTTTGTGGCTATTTGTGACCCACTACGCTATGCTACTGTGCTCACCAACAGCCGCATCATGGCTATGGGCTTGGGCATCCTGACCAAGAGTTTTACCACTCTCTTCCCTTTTCCCTTTCTGGTGAAACGACTGCCTTTCTGCAAGGGAAATGTTTTGCATCACTCGTACTGTCTCCATCCAGATCTCATGAAAGTGGCATGTGGAGACATCCACATTAACAATATTTATGGACTGTTTGTGGTCATTTTCACCTATGGTGTGGACTCAGTTTTCATCCTGCTTTCCTATGCATTGATCTTGAGAGCTGTGCTGGCCATTGCATCCCAGGAACAGAGGCTCAAGGCACTCAACACTTGCATGTCACACATCTGTGCAGTACTGGCTTTTTACGTGCCCATAATTGCTGTTTCCATGATCCATCGCTTCTGGAAAAGTGCCCCACCTGTGGTTCATGTCATGATGTCCAATGTCTACCTGTTTGTACCCCCCTTGTTAAACCCTATCATCTATAGTGTGAAGACCAAGGAGATCCGCAGAGGCATCCTTAAAATCTTCCTTAAATCCCAGGCCTGAGGACGACTGCAATCCCTCAGAGAGAGGTTCTGTGGAGGAAAGACAGATCTGCTTGCCAAATTGAGGAATGTTAAAACAATGAGGAAGAGGACACAGATCCTTATATTTGTGATTGTGAAACTAATAAAAGAATATCTGAGTCAATAAAATTATATACACCTTGTCTGAACATTTACTGAGTGAGAATCCTTGTGATAGTAGCTAAGAATGTTATAATGGTGAGTATGCCATACAGTTAAGCCAACAGACATGTCAAAGGAAGGTATAAAAAAAAGAGTAACAGATATCCTGAAAAGTGTTAGTTTGACTATGTCAGAATAATGGAAGTTCTACAGGACAAATAGCCTTGAACACAAATAATTCTACTACCAGCAGGGTAAGAGAAATGACTAATATTAAAGACAGACAAATGTAATAGATGCTTTGTGTTTTATGCAAGAAGAGAAAATCTATTTGGTTTGTGATAATAAGGACAGGCTTTATTGGGTGGTATAAAATAGATTTTGAGGGACCAGCAGTTAGTGTAATGGCTATGTCGCTGGACTCCCACATAGTTGACTGCAGTTCGAGTCCCGGACCCGGTGGCTTAAACTCACACCGGGCGCGTGTGTATGCGTGCCCAAGATCCCGAGAGGAGAATGGAGGAGAAGGGAATGCGGCATGGTCATCCCCCCTGGGGGGTGATTTCCTGCTTTCTGTCTCTCTGTCTCTCTCTCTGTCTGTCTGGTGAGTGCACACGCCCTATAGCAAAATCTTCTCCAAAAAAAAAAAAATAGATTTTGAGGAATGAATACTTCATACAGGATGGCAGAGAGAAGGAAGAGAAATGATCTTGGCAGACATAACTGCCTAAGAAGAAACATTTAAGCAAAAATGCTTAGAATGGTACTACTCCCAGTATGGTCTAACCAATGTAATGTGAACATACCTGATAACTTGTAAGGAAAACAGAATTGTAGGCCTTACATGAAACCTATTGAATGAGAATTGCATTTTATAGGAGCTCTGGGTGAGTAAAGATTTGGACACATAGTATTTCTCTCTCATTTTTAAAGAGAGACTTTTACTAATAGGGCATGTTTTGCCCACCAGAGAGAGAGAAAGACAGAGAGACAAAAAGTGAGAAATCACCTCCCCCCTCCCCCAGGGGTATGGCCATGCCATAATCCCTTCTCCTTTACTCTCCTCTCAGGATCTTGGGCATGGACATGCACACGCACACACTCAGTGTGAGTTTAAGCTGCCGGTCCGGGACTCAAAACATGGCCAACTGTGTGGGAACTCATACATCAGCAATCTTATACCATCTCCTGGTCCAACAGTGTTTCTCTTCAAATAGCTCTCAGAATTAGGTTGTTGGTAATATTCTGTACAAAACGAGTAATGAGAGTCACAAGTAATAGGAATTTTGAAAAGTGGTTCTCCGTGTTTGAATTCCAAATCATCGTCAGCGTCATTTGAAACCTGTTAGGATATACATTCTGAGCATTCTTAAGCCTCATGAGTCAGAAACTCTGGGTGGTAGGATCCAGCAATTCATGTTTTAACAAGTTCTCCAAGTTATTCTGATAAATGTTAAAGGTTGAGAACCTTTAAACTAGAATATGGGTCTAGAAAATTGGCAAAAAAGTAAAGAAAACTTTGTTTAGACAAAGGAGAGTTTTCTCAATGAGCAACTTGGAAACGAGGTCTTGAGAGATTGCCCGGGTTAGCTTATAAAAGACTTCTGAAGTCAGGAGAAGCTGACTACGGTACAATAAAGTATATGATATAGGTGGTGAAAGAAAATACAGACTTAAATCTTATTATCTCCATGATGCGGTGTAGGGGGAACACAGAATTAGCTCCAGAGGAGAATTTGATAAATAATTTCCAGCCTCTCCACAGCCATTGCCTTATGATGTGATTCCTTTATCTTTTATGCATTTTTTTTTAGCAATTTTATTTTAAAACTATTTTATTTTATACATTCAATCATTATACATCACTACAGCTTGTAAAATGAATTTACCCAACAAGAATACACTTCACATCAGTCCAGTCGAAGATATCATATACATTATCATCAACAGACTGCAATTTCTGTGCCTGCCATCCTAAACATCTGACATCCCAAATTAAAGCAAATTCTAATTTTATGGCTGCCATATAGTCAAATATAAACTACAGAAAGAAAGAGAAAATGAATCCTTCGGTTGTCACAGTGAGATTAGATTAGCGATTAGGTTAGGAGACTGTAAATACAACTTTAATGTTCCCCTGATCAGGGACTCTTTTGACATCTAATTTTTATTCCTGAAACTCTATTAACTTATTTTCTGTAAGCACTCTTACTTACTTCCTTCATTAAATATGTTTCGTTTGACCAAGTTTTACTCTTTTCTCCCAAACCTGCAGGTTGTGTCCATCTTGGCTTAGCTCCATTGAGGAGAGTTCCACTCACACTCCACAGGGCATATTTATTTCTCTATAAATATGCATAGAAAAAATATTTTTGCATAGAAAAAAAATGTTATGACTTTCCCACAAAAGCTTTTAACACACTAAACCATTTTCATTGAGATTTGCACAGATACCATGTTTAACATTATGTTTATCAGAGTGAATGAGTATTTAGGGATTTTCTTTTTCTTTTTTTTCTTTTTAACTTCACTCAAAAGTTTGTTATCTACATTCTCTTGAATTCTAGCTCCTGGTTCCCAACTTGTTATTTGTGACTCAACCTATCCTCTAATAATGGTGGAAAGCAGAAGGGGTGTTTTGCCAGTTGCCCTTCTGGTCCTGCAGAGCTGACATGGAGAAGGGTGAATTTTCTTTATGATCATCTGTTTGCTGCCTTACACTTATCCACCATTTGTCCACCACTTGATAGAAAAGTGAAGGGTGCTCCTACTATCTCCTCCCTCAAAACACCCTTACTCTACTTGAAACTGAAACAGGGAAGAGGTAAGATGAGATGTATAATGGGACCAGCAATGGTGGAATAGCGGTAACATAATGCTCTCTTTGATCCTGAGGTCATGTGGAGAGGTACCAGGTCTGCATTCTGAGGTCTCCCTGAACATTCTGGGAATGCACGCCTGTACACGTGATCCTGGCTGACCGAGGTTGGGGGTAGATAATGAGGTGAGGACACTGTTGGAAGTACCTCTTTTTCGTTATCTCTCTTGTTCATGGAAGAAATACATAAGAAATCCTAACCAAAAAAAACCAGACTAGGTGTTGGGGGAAAAATTCTCCAAAATTTCTCGTATTTGGGGAATTTGAAATTGAAACCTGAAGCAGAATTAATGTTGAGGATAATTATCAAGTGTGGCACATTCAATTCAAAATGAACAAACAAAAATCTGTTACTTTTCTCATTTAAATTTGTATTTCCTGCAGATACATATTATCCTATAAAGATCAGGTCCCAAGTGATAGAAATGTTAGTCTCCTGAAATCTTGAAGCTAGCATGTTGTGAATCCCAGACTTAACTGAAGGTCTGTGTAACTTTGAACCATACGGTCCTTTAGTGCTTTAGACTGTTTCTCCTGGAAGAGACATTGAATTTGTGCGGAACTTGGTGTAGGGTTGAGGAGGAGGTAATGGGAGTCAGAACTGGGAACAATAGGTATAAGCAGATCAATACAACCAACGTCATATTTTCTATTATTTCAACTCAGGTTCTCTCTGTATTCTAAACTATTATTTGATATCCAAACTCTGGAGTTTTCTGACTGGACTTCAAACTGTAGAATCTGCTTGGAATGTGGGTTTTTAAACCATGGGGCTTGCAGGTGGCATGGTGGTTAATGTGCTGGAGTCCTGCATGGCTGATCACAGTTTGGGTTCTTGACTTGGAGGCTTGCTTTCTCAATTTCCCTTGCTTTCTCTCTCTCTTTCTGTCTCGGTCTGGTCAAATTAATAAACAGAATGCAGGGATTTGAGTTCTGGGCACACAGATCCAATTTTGAGACAATAACTGGTGTGTGTTCCAGGCAAGGATGGGTATTGCTCTGGCACTGGGAAGAATTTGTTTCTATCCTCTCCATCATAAGTAAAAATATGGAATTTCATGTTTTCTGTGAAGAAAGGGAAGTGTCTCCAGGGGAAGTGGTTTTTTTGTTTTCTTTTGTTTTCTTTTGTTTTAATTTTTCTTATTTTTTTCTATTCCCAAGGCGAGATGTGACTGCATTTCTTTCTCCATCACCAGCACATCACATTCAGGCAAAACAGGACCTCTGGGAACTGTGATTCTGTGACATAAAGTCTGCCTCCACTCCTGGCTACTGCCTGCTTGAGGTGCATTTTGCAGTCATTGTGAGCTCTAGCCCTCTGCCAATACAATTGCCAATTCACAAAGCTCTCTCAGGTGAGTTTGAATCCAATTGTGCTTTCTAGGTATGTGAACAAGAAGAGTGTTTTTATCTACAATTCTGCCTGTCCTTCTGTATGGTTCTCAGTTCTTGTCTTTGTACCTTTGACCAAGTCTCTGTCAATGCTTATGTTTCTTTCCATAGTTGCCACAATTTGTTTGGTCTATGATGGAGAGGTTTATGACCAAAAATAAATAAAATAAAATATAAAATAAAAAGTAAAGAAAAGTTTTTGGATCTCATTTTCATGTCAGTTTTCTATAGAACAATATTCATTCAAATGCCCTTCTGGTCTCCCACCCACTTTCATATAGGGCTGCTAGATTCACTGAAAAACACATGATCACATGGCCAAAGTAAAAAACTTGCCTCCGTTCTGTTCCATGCAAATCCACAGCTGCGGACATCTATTACAAAATAAGAGACCTTGACGGTCTGGAATCTCAAGCCTTCAGGCAATAGAAAATTTGAAAGGGCCTTTAATCCCAACTCAGCAGATGCTGGCATTCTGCCTCCAGAATTCCCATGAAAGCTTATACACTCTTTAAACATCCCCATTGCTCTGGAACTTAGAATTTTATTGTGAATCTTTGACCTTTAGAAAAATATTCCTTACATGAACCTCAGCCTGTCTCACTGTGATATTCACCTGTCACTAACCACTGTCCTACCCATGCCCAGCCATCTCTACTACAGTCTCCTCTTGTCAAAACAGAGCATCACTTGTCTCTTCCATGCCCTTCTTATGACTTAATTCTTACATTTTATATATGTCACATTTGGTTTAGTTCCTATCTTGAATATGGAACCCAGAACTGAACAAATGTACTTCATTTATGGTCTAAGCAGTATATTTGAGATTTTATTTATTAATAATTTATCAGGTAAGTCTTTGTGTCAGAATTACATGAAGTGCTAGAGAGGTAAGAATAACCCAGGCACAAGTATAATTCTAAAATAACTCAAATTATGACAAGAAAAACAAAAGCATAAGTGTAATTTCATAAAATAGGAAAATATATAGAAAAAATTAGATGCCACCGATGAGAAAGTTATAATTTCTACTCAAATAGTGTTAGGAGAACTTCAGATTAGTTGTAAGCTACATGTCACATTGTTGATTCATATTAGACTTACTATCCATCAGTCATTTTGACAGGAGGACTTGTATGGTGCAGAAATTGAAAGTCAGATACTTTGAGAAATATATAATGGAGTTTAAGATAGGTAATGTGAAGAAGAGAAGATTATAGAGTACCATTGTTGAAATTTTTGTATACTATTCATTCATTTGTTTTCCAGTTAAAGTGTTTATTAAACATCCCTTATGTACTCAACCCTATACTAGTATTGGATATAGAGTGGTAAAACCAAACAAAACTAAATGAAAAAAAAAAACAACAAAAGCAATCAAAATCATCCTTCTTTGATGTAGTTTATAATCTAGTAGGAGATACAGACATTAAACACTTAATTACACAAGTAAAAATATTTTACAAATTAATATGTGTATTTCAAGAAGATAACAGATACTATGATGAATGATATTTGGGTGATACTGAGTTAATATCATTGTGTCTCTGTGTCTTTCACATTTTAATGTGGAGAAAGCGAGTTTCAGTCATTTTGACAGGAGGACTTGTATGGTGCAGAAATTGAAAGTCAGATACTTTGAGAAATATATAATGGAGTTTAAGATAGGTAATGTGAAGAAGAGAAGATTATAGAGTACCATTGTTGAAATTTTTGTATACTATTCATTCATTTGTTTTCCAGTTAAAGTGTTTATTAAACATCCCTTATGTACTCAACCCTATACTAGTATTGGATATAGAGTGGTAAAACCAAACAAAACTAAATGAAAAAAAAAACAACAAAAGCAATCAAAATCATCCTTCTTTGATGTAGTTTATAATCTAGTAGGAGATACAGACATTAAACACTTAATTACACAAGTAAAAATATTTTACAAATTAATATGTGTATTTCAAGAAGATAACAGATACTATGATGAATGATATTTGGGTGATACTGAGTTAATATCATTGTGTCTCTGTGTCTTTCACATTTTAATGTGGAGAAAGCAAGTTTAAGTCCAAGAAAGCACTTTATAAATCAGTTAAATCTCACCAGGGTAGTGATTTCAGAATGCAGTGAACTCCCCAATATTGGGAGTATTTAAGTTGAGCATGGGCAACATTCTGATAAGGGAAATCTCTCAGAATTCTCTCTCTTGTTTCAGGTTCTAGAGAGCATGTCAGGTAGACATCTTTTGAGAGGAGGTCATTTTTAAAGGTCACTTAACTCTTGCTTCCTGCCACCAAACCCCCAGTTTGCCTAGAAGTCTAGAAATAACATCTCTGCCTACCATTTAGTTCTTTTTTTCTGCAAGGGAAAATCAAGTGACTTTAACTTTACAAGGTTGGATGCTGGGTTTCAGAGGAAAGAACTTATGGCTGAAAGAACTAGAATTTAGATCAGCCCCTTCCTGGTTTCAGGAAAGTTGGTGGACATGGTTGTTATGAGACTCATGAAGCAGCTTGGTAGTGAGGCAATTTCCCCCTTGATTATCATTTTCATCACCCGAAAATCAATAAATTTCTTTCAGTTATGCCTCTTCCATATTGCCCTTCCTCTTCTCCACCCTGAATATTCCTCCTTACATAGGTCACAGTTGATGCTTCCAAGATTTTTTTGCTACTTTCTGTTTTTTTGTTTTTATTTTTTAAAGGTTTTTGCTATAGGGCGCTTGTGCTCGCCAGACAGACAGAGACAGAGAGATAGAAAGCGAGAAATCACCCCGCCAGGGGGGATGGCCACGCCGCAATCCCTTCTCCTTCATTCTCCTCTCAGGATCTTGGGCATGCACGCATACACGCTTGGTGTGAGTTTAAGCCACTGGGTCCGGGACTCGAACCACTGTCAACTATGTGGGAGTCCAGTGACATAGCCATTACTCTAAATGCTGGTCCCAGCTACTCCCTGTTGAAGATGAGTTTTTACTGGTGATAAGCAGCCTCAGGTGAGACAGGATAAATAAATAAATAAAGTTAAATAAAGTAATTATTTAAAAAAATAAAAATAAATGATCTTTAGGAGAGATGATTAGGTAGACTCAAAATATTCATACCAACCCCTTCTCTTCCTTTAGGTGCATCTCTGGGAAGTTGATATGAAACATTAGCTCCACAGTTACGTTAATCTGTTGATGAATGAGTGAACTGATGATTGGAGATAATTCAGCTTTTATACCAATTATGACTGTATATCCCTAATTCACTGTTGTTGTTTATTTAAAAAGATTTGATATATTATGTTACATGACTTCATTATATTGCATTATGTTTCATTGCATTATATTGCATGATTTATTATTTTTATCTTCTGATTGGAGGTTAGCTATTTCTCTCTGAGTTCTTGGCCACTGACAGTTATTTTTCTTCTCAGTATCCTTAATATTTCCATGGATTCTAAGTCAAAATTGCTCATTTTTGAATCCATTACCCTTTGATAGCCTTTCTAAACTCAGTTAAACTCAAAGCTCACTTGTGTGTTAGTATAATTTTCACCTATAATGTCCATATCCTCTATCACCTATATTTATATTTACCCCCTCTTTAGCTTTCTAAAACCTGAATCTCACTTTGACTCAAAATATTTTACTTTCTCTGAGTATGATAGGAACCCATAGAAATTAGAATTTTTCCCAGTGTCCTTATCTTTTCAGATCCACCTTGGCAGAGCTAAAACTCAATTCTTTCCGATAACTCAAATCTAGATCAGACTGGGTTTACTCTCATCTCTAAAGTAGAATTGAAAATATCACTATAAGAAGAGTCAATTGATCTAATCTACTATCTAACCTCTGCAAAAGTTGACTTTTAAGCTGTAAGGAGCATCAATTGATATAATCTACAATTTATTCTCTGCAAAAGTTGACTCTTAAACTGTAAGTATCTTCACTCTTCCTCTCTGGATCTTAGTAGCTTCCTAAGAATAAAATGTATTTATTCAATGCTTTAAATGTTATGCAGTATTTTGTTCACATTTATAGAAACTCTATGAGGCAGTTGTATTTTTATTCCCAACTTAACCAATGGTGATAGTGAGGCTTGGAAAGGTTAAGTTACTTGCTTAAGGTTGGGTGTCAACTATCAATTGGGGTGCAGACTAAAATCTTCAAGAATCTATTTTCAGGGTTCTAAAATAATGAATATAAGATATTAATTGGCACATTCTTTCTCTATTGCCAAACAAGAGAATAGTATTATAATCTTCATTTTTCAAGTTAAAATAAATAAAACAAAATTTTGGGTTGGCAATAAATAAGTTGCTCACATCACATATCATTTAGACTCAGTCACTTAGACTGAGTATGGATTTTGACCCAGGCCTGATTTACCCTAAAGTTTCTACTTTTAATTTTTAGGCTATGCTGTTTCTAGCAAGATTGAACATTCTGAATTATCTCCTTTATGTGTAACATTTTAAGATTCTAAAACTCAGCAAAATAAAAGGAGAGAAGAGTGTCTAATATAGAATGACGTAGATGACTCCAACGGTCCCTACATCCCCTATCTCCTTTCTCAATTTTTTGAGGTGGGCAACTAATGTGATGAATCAAAAGGTGGGAGGTAATATTATTATTATTTTTTTATTTAATGACAGGTAAAGACTGATCTCTGTTGTTGGTGGCATGGGAGCCAAGAGCAATGAAAGTCTTGACCTCTTATCTGTTTTCCTGACTGGCATCCCAGGACTGGAGGCACAGCATGGCTTGCTTTCCATCATTTTCTTCACCATGTACATCGTGGCCATTGTGGGAAATAGCCTAATTATGGCAGCAGTGCAGGCAGACCCTGCCTTACATGAGCCCATGTATCTGTTCCTCTCCATGTTGGCTGTCACTGAGGTGGGCGTCTCTGTGTCTACCCTGCCTACTGTTATGGGCATTCTTTGGTTTGATGCCTACAAGGTTGACTTTGATGGCTGCCTAGCCCAGATGTTCTTCATTCACACCTTCTCTTGCATGGAGTCAGGGGTCTTGTTGGCCATGAGTTATGACCGCTTTGTTGCCATCTACAACCCTTTGCGTTACACAACTATCTTGACCCTACCCCGCATCATCTCCATGGGTCTGGGCATTACACTGAAAAGTGTGGCACTCATGGCCCCACTCCCAATCCTTTTGAAACAGTTGCCTTATTGCCACACCAATGTCCTTTCCCACTCCTACTGCCTGCATTCAGACTTGATCCAGCTGCCATGTGCTGATACTAAGCTCAACAGCATCCTGGGCTTGGCAATTGTTTTGGCCACCTTTGGGCTGGACTCACTGCTCATTGTGGTCTCTTATGTGCTGATTCTTTACACAGTGCTGGGCATTGCTTCTGGGGAGGGACGGCGGAAGGCCCTTAACACATGTGTGTCACATATCTGTGCAGTGCTTCTATACTATGTGCCTATGATTGGTGTGTCTGTGATGCATCGTGCTGCCAAGCATGCTTCCCCCATGGTCCACACACTCATGTCTAGCATCTACCTCTTTGTGCCACCTGTGCTTAACCCCATCATCTATAGTGTTAAGACTCGGCCAGTCCGCCAGGGAATTGTCAACTTGTTCTCCCCAAAGAGAGAATTACGCTGAGTCATCTCAATGGGGCAGGCACTGTCATTTAGTTTATGAACTCTAACCCTGTTTCTGCTGTAGGTAAAGCTCTATACTAGGCATTTGGCAGAGGAAGAGGAATGAAGTCAGTGTTGTCACGAGCTTGAATCTGAATCACAAGTCATTCCTAAATCCTTTTTAATCTCACATTTTATTACATATATATGTCTCTGTGTATACATGTGCAAGCATTTCTTCTTTGACCAAATATAGCTTGAAGGTAGAAGTCAGAAGTCATGAACTTACATTTCTTTCTTTTTTTTTTTTTTTTTAGGTTTTTGCTTTAGTGTATATGCACTCACCGGAGATAGAAAGAGAGAGAGAGAGAGAGAGAGAGAGAGGGAAAATGAGAAATCATCACAGAAGGGATAGCTACATTGCAGCCCTTCTTCTCCATTCTGCTTTTAGGATTTTGGACATGAATGCACATGCGTATGGCATAATTTTCAATCCAATCATGCAATTGGCCATGTGGGATCCAGCATGCTTCTTGCATGGTCCACACACTTAACCACCACTACTGGCTTTGAAATCATGAACCTTTGTTTCCCTCATTCCCTCAAAACTCTTAGTGAAAAGAGCCTGACAAATGGTAAGTTAATAGTAAAGGCTAGTGCCTTGATGATACTTGATTTGAAATAAAGCAAATTTCCATTGTTATGGGTTAAGTAAAGATTAGAAGTACCTCACAATAAAGAAAGATCATGTCCCTAGCATGCTAGGAAAACATATTTTCTGGTTTGAGTAAAGTGAGCATATTTCCTGATTTGCCCAGATATTCTATTCTCTTAGCATCATTACTGTTCAATATTTTTCTTTATTCATGATTGAGCACATGTAAGAGAGAGAAAGAGAGTGAGAAGGAGAGAAAGAAAGAGAGAAACATCCTCTGCAGGGTCTGGTCATGCTGAATGCCCTTCCTTCAGTCTTCCAGTCCAGCAGATTCTGGGCTATCATTCATGTGCCTGGCATGTTTCATGCTGTCTGGGGTGGGGATTTGAACAACTGTCAACATGTGGAATCCAGCCTCTCCTATGAAGTGCATCACCAATCACTGCTGTGCCATTAGAGCTAGCCTGGCATCATTATTTATTGCACCTTCTTTCAAAATATCCTCGTTCAAACAATAAATTAAATGATAAACCTACCCATGAAGCAACCTATTATATAAGCAACAAATTTTCCCCATTATTCAATGGTCTTCACACCCAAATTTATGTAGTAGGAGGCTCTGAGAATGAGAGAGAACTGACTATAATTTCAATTAAAGCATAAAGTAAAATATTGGCAACATCACAATGCCCAGGCTACAGATGCCAAAGACTCCTGCAAAGTCAACAAATTCTACTTTAATAAAATCCCAGGATCTGTTTTTTTTTCTTTTGTTTGTTTGTTTTGGTTTTGTTATAGGGTATGTACTCTCACCAAAGAAAGAGAGAGAAAGAGAAGAGGAGGAGAGAGAGAGAAAGCAAGCAAAAGTGAAAAATCACCCCATGGCATTATGTGGCTACACCACAATCCCATCTCTTCCATTCGCCTCTCAGGATTTCAGGCACACATGCACACATTCCCGACATGTTTCTCAAACTGCAGGGTCCAGGATTCCAGTCTCTGAGTCAGTCATGTGGGATGTGGCTACCTTACCCACTGTAACATGTGCTGACCCCCCAAACTCTGTTTTTATCTATTGCAAAATAGATCTGGTATCACTGTGCCCGGATATCTCCTTCTCCTCTTTCCCACCTTCCCCTCAGCCCTCAGGGGCTTCATCATACCATGTAGTGAGTAAAATCTTAACAGTGTCCTGACCCCACCTTTCCCTCAGTCCTAGAAGCGTGGGGCTAATTATTCCTGCCTGCTTCTGCCTGTGGTTGCCCATGGTTTCCTGGGAACTTTAGTCAAATGAGAAACCATATTCTCTCATCTCCTAAGCAGCCCAGGTCTATGTAGAGTGGATTGATAGGACTGTAGATCATCAATAACTCACATTAGATTTTCAAGTTCACTCACTCCAATGATAAGAATGTTTTCCTCACCATGTGCTGTTCTCCCAGCCCATCAGCATCCAGCTCAGTGGAATCATCTTTACACAGTGACTTTTAAAAATTATTTACTTTGCTTAGAATAGTGGTGATTAGATCTTTATATATGCTCTAAAATAATAATTTAAAAAAACCCTGCAAGAACAAAATCCATATAAACTTCTCAAACATTTTCACATTATCTGAAGTTTTTATCATAAGTTTACATAATTGTTGAGCATGTATTTTGAAATGTATTATCAATGGGGACCAGCAGTCAGCGTAATGGCTATGTCGCTGGATTCCCATGTAGTCAACCACGGTTTGCGTCCCAGACCTGGTGGCTTAAAACTCATGCCCTATCCCCTCTATGAGACCCTTTACTAGTACAAAATCCATGATGCCCAAGGCTATCTGCCCCTCAGAAGTGAAACTATCATAAGGTTTTGAAAATGTCTGTTGTGGTCAGAAAAATGAGTTTCTATTCCCATAAAGATTATATAAATATAAACTAACTTCAAGCTTGAATTCTAAATTCTAAAGACCTCTAGCAAGGTAAGAGCCTTATTCTAGTTGTGAGGGATCTTATCACTCCACCGTAATCTTAGAGACCTTGGACACTTTCACTTGGTCTGTTGAAATGATTCTGGGTATTGATTAGGTAAATGTGTATGGCCAAGAGGCTTGATCTCCATTCATTCTTCCTCACAGTTTTATCATTCTTTTGTAAGGGAAGGTCAGAGAACATAATACCTAACCAGTAGAGTAATCTAGACAAAAGAGCGACTGTATCCGAATGCCTAAGTAGAACTGCCTAAGAGAATGGGTAATGAGGACAACAACTAATTTATTTTATTTAAACTTATATAACCAAGCCCATCAGAGAAAAGGGAACCCAGGAAGGAGGACAAAGCTTATATAAACTTTACTCAATCAGTGAAGTGCATCTCATTGCCTTAATTGTAAAATGTGCTAGAATTTCATTAACCCAGATCCATCTCTCTCTCTCATTTTAAAATTGATTTTTTAATTCATTATAGTGTGTGTGTGTGTGTGTGTGTGTGTGTGTGAGAGAGAGAGAGAGAGAGAGAGAGAGAGAGAGAGAGAGAGAAACAGGGAGAAAGAGAAATATATATAGAGATCTTCTAAGTGTCTGGTTATGCCACAATCTCCTTCGTCTTTTAGCCCATGGGATCTTGGGCACGTATGCACACACTCAGTGTGTTTCAGGTGCTTAGGCCAAGAGTTAAACTGCAGTAGCCACATACCTTAATTAGAGAGATATTATTGAAAGCTTCCATCAGCCAAAAATTATCTACTAAAATCATCTGCTAAAGGACAGACCATGTCTACTGTCTTACAATACAATGGAATTTTATTTTACATACCCCATTTCCCATTTTTTTTCCCAATGCTGATTATACTCTCAGCTTAAGCCTATGGATCTTATTCATGAGTAATTAACAAATTCAACACTTCATCTTGAAAGTATATTTTTGGGAAAAAAGAGACGAAAGATTCCTTGGCGGATCTTCTTGGTCTTTGCACTATAAATGATGGGGTTCATCACAGGAGGGGCCAGCAGGTAGATATTGGCCATGATAACATGGACCAGGGGAGAGGCGTGCTTGGCAAAGCGATGGGTCATAGACACCCCAACCATGGGGACATAGAGCACAAGAACAGCCAGAATGTGGGACAGACAGTTATTAAGGGCACGAAGCCGCTCAGTCACAGAGGCTAACCCCAGCACACTTCTCAGAATCCTTGCATAAGAGAGTACTATGAGCAGAGGGTCCATGACAACGATGAGCAAGACCAGAACAAATCCATACCAGCTATTGACCCGGATATCAGCACAGACCAGGCGAATCATGTCCTGGTGCAGCCAGTAGGAGTGAGAGAGATGGTGAGAGAGGCAGAAGGGGAGACGCTTCAGTAGGAAAAGGGAGGGAAGGACAGCAAGAACACAGCGGCAAATGATTGCTAACCCAATTCGACCAATCACTTTATTGGTGAGGATTGAGGCATAGTGAAGGGGGCGGCAGATGGCCACATAGCGGTCGAAGGACATGGCCAATAGTACAGAGGATTCCATGAAAGAAAATGTATGAATGAAAAATATTTGAGCAAAGCAGGCTTCGAAGCTGATTTCAGGAATGTTGAAGCAGAAGAGCTGCATGACTGTGGGCAGCGTGGTGAGGGTGAGACCCAGGTCGGTGAAGGCCAGCATGGACAGAAATAGGTACATGGGCTGGTGGAGAGCGGGCTCTGTGCGGATGACAGTGAGGATGGTGGTGTTGCCCAGGATGGAGATGGTGTAGAGACAGCAGAAGGGGATGGAGATCCAAATGTGGGAGGCTTCATAGCCAGGGATACCCATGAGAATGAAATAGAACATATCCTGGGTGGTGTTAGTCTCCTCAGACATGGTTGATAAATGTGGTTTTAGATTCAGGACCTTTGCTTAGGGAAAACAGCAAACATTAGTAATAATCTCTTTTTTTTTAACCCACTTGATCTCAACTATGCCAACAAAGGTTTAGAGTTGTTGAGGATAACTAAACTTTGTATTAGGAACAACATGATTTTTTTCCCCATTGTCTCTGAGGATTGCTTCCACATAATTTATCTCCCCTTGATATCTGAACACCAATTAATTCATGGACACCTCTTTGATGATTTTCTGTCTCTATGTTTCTACTTCCATTTAGTTTTTAATACTCTAAAGTTTGGCTTTTATCCAAATTCCACTCTTAATCCTATTCTTACATCGGTTTAAAATAAACTCCAAGCTTAGCTGCATTGGCACAGGCTGTAGGGACACTGCTACGTGATGTTACAAATCATATTCCATGGCTGTGGGTTCACTTCCTGGGTGTACCTGAATATAATAGGTGCATATGTGGTCCTGGCTTAATGGAGGCCTGGGACAACAATCACAGCATGTGGTTTCTGTCCAGGGTGATTTTTTCTCTGTCTCTTCCCCTCTCTCTTTATTCTGGAAAGAAACAAATAAAATAAAATAAAAAAGTGAACTCCATACTTCAAATGTAATGACTAATAGTCAGTCTTCATCATTTTATCTAGCATCTTCTGAACTTCTCCTTTGACTATTATAACATCATTCTTGATTCCCTTATTAAAGTCATCCCTGACTCTTTCTTGATCTCTTACTCATTTTATTATTCATTAAGGTCATTATTTTTCTCTCTTAGAACTAGTGTTTGGTCTACTTTTACTCTTATTAGTTGATGTCTTCTGGTACAATGAAATCTATTTTTACAGCAAAAATTAACTGGGAGCAAAGGGCAGGGCACCTAGGCAAGTAATGAGAGAAGAGAGACAGTCAGAAGCCTATTATAACAGCCTTCCTGGGGTCAGTCACATTATTGAGTGCTGTCTATATTTTGGTACTGTGCTGAATGCATCACCTGTTTTCATTCTCATCCTCTATCAACAGTCATCATCCCTCTTTTTCCCTGATAAGTCACGGAGAAATCATACCTGTGGTTTCTCCTGCTAGATGGTACTCTCTTGACAGTGTGTGGGATCTGTTCTCTCTGCTCAGTTCATAGGGCAAGAGTGTTTTAAGCTCTTGCAAATCTCTAGACTGGAGGGTGGGGAGAGGTGGCAGATGCTTTCAGGATCCTATGAAGACACATCTTGAGACTTGGTTCCCTCTGAGATGCAGTGAGTCAGCTCGTTCAGAGTCTTTGCTGCCCCTGGGATCCTAATAGAGCAACTAGATGGGAAACCACTAAATACCAATATTTTTTTTTCAGCTTGTTTAATGTGATTTTAAACTATCTACATATGCTTAGAATGTATGATAGCTGACAAAACAGTCATGAAAAACTGTCTTCTAAAATCAGTCTGAAGCTGGAGCTGAGTGAGAAGGGTGGGAGAGTTACAGGAAGAAGGATTACTATACAACTATTTCAAGGAGCATCTATCTTACACTGAACCTCTGGAAATATTAGGAATGAGTGTTCTAGTATATACATTAAATTGAAAGGGAATCAAAAGCAAATTAGAAAGGAAAATTATTCAGTAATTAGTTCTGAGATGATTCATCTCTCAATTCATTTCAGATGGTTAAGTAACTAAATCTAAATTAGTAAGAAATAATAAAATAGCAAAAATAACATAAGCATTTATATCTCTCATTTGGGAGGACTTTTAAAATTTAATAGCCATAAGTAAAAGTCAGAAAAAAATATAAAATTTGTTTTTATTTATGACATAAAAATGATAAAACTTAAAACAAAAATGGTAAAAATTATTTATAAAGACCTCCCACTGAAGGAGGGAGGTTTAAATATCTGAAAATTAAATATCTCAAGGGACCAGCAGTTAGCGTAATGGTTATGTCATTGGGCTCCCATGTAGTCGACTGTGGTTCGAGTCCCGGACCCACGGTTTAAACTCACGCTGGGCCCAGGTGCATGTGCGTGCGTGCCCAAGATCCCAAGAGGAGAATGGAGGAGAAGGGATTGCGGCATGGCCATCCCCCCTGGGGGGTGATTTCTCACTTTCTGTCTCTCTGTCTCTGTCTTTCTGGCGAGTGCAAGCGCCCTGTAGCAAAAACCTCTCAAAAAAAAAATTAAATATCTCAATATCTATCCATTTAAGTATCACAATAGATTAATAACAAAGATTAAAAGAAAGTTAACAACAAAAGAAAAAGCAAAATTACAGACAAGCACATAACTATACTGGGTCACATGTAAGAATATCATAATGGAAAAAAATAAATATAAAATAAAAATAAAATTCATGTTTTTTTAAAGAATAACTTTATTTAACTTTATTATTATTATTATTTTTCAGTTTTGATCAGATGGAGAGAGAGATAGAGAGAAAGAGAGAGAGAGAGAGAAAGTGAGAAAGCAAGCCACCAGGTCCAGGACTTGAACCGCGATTGGCCATATGGGAGTCCAGCGCCTTTAACCACCATGCCACCTGCCAGCTCCTAAAATTCATGTTTTAAACTTGTATGGTAGTAGAGGAATTTTTATGACAATCTACTATTCAGATAGGGCATGACAGTGTAAAAACGGTCATACTTTCTTGAGTTGAGTGAAATTTATGCATCACTTTCCGGAGGACAACTTGACCATATGTGCCAAGTTAATTTTAATCAAAGCATTTACTCAGTACTTTGATTCAATAAATATACTTCTAGGATTAAATGATAAGAACATTTTGAATAAAGATAAAAGTTTATATTAAAAATAATCACTGATGGCCCAGCCACCATGACAAAGGCAGTGAATACTGGAGGCCAAACAGGAAGGCTCTGGAATCTCCCTGAACACTGGTCTTACTCACAGGGACTCTGATCCTAGCTGGTTGCAGGATTGAGTGGAGGATTATAGCATGAAGACCCTGTCAAGATTGCCTCCCACCCCATAGGAACTAATTCTACTTTAAAAAATAGTCACTTGGGGGACCAGCAGGTGGCATGGTGGTTAAGGCACTGGACTCCCAGATGTCTGACCACAGTTCGAGTTCTGGACTAGATGGCTTGCTTTCTTTTCTTCTCTCTGCCTTCCTGTCTCTCTGTGGTGAGCACACAAACCCTATAGCAAGCTTAAAATAAATACATACATAAGATAACTTAAACACTAATCACTTAGACTCATAAGCAATACATAAAAATAGAGACAAAGTCAAGGGTGCAATAGAAGATTGGGATAGGGAAGGATAGAAATAGCTGAAAGAGGGAACCAGCAGTTAGCATAATGGCTATGTTGCTGGACTCCCACGTAGTTGACCGCGGTACGTGTCCTGGACCCGGTGGCTTAAAACTCACGCCAGGCGCGTGTGCGTGTGTGCCCAAGATCCCGAGAGGAGAATGGAGGAGAAGAGATTGTGGCGTGACCATCCCCCCTGGGGGGTGATTTCTCGCTTTCTGTCTCTATGTCTCTGTCTGTCTGTCTGGCGAGCACACGTGCCCTATAGAGAAAACCTCTCCAAAAAAAAAAATAAATAAATAAATAAAATAAATATTATGCAGCCATATTTGCTTTCCAAAGATTATGACTGGAGTTTGTGTTATATAGTAACATAAAATGAAATGTACTCACTTGTGCAAGGCCTGTCCTTAGTGATATTAAACTGTCTCTGTTAGTGGTAACGACCCCTAGAGGATGGAAGTATTAGGATCCTCATTTTTAGTAAAATGGAAATTAAAGTTTATGTCACTTGACAGAGTCTCATAGATTTTGAGAAAGAAACGAAACCAAAATTTGAAGTGTTCTGTATTATTTCAAAGCTAAAGTACTTAAATACCATGTTTTTATACAAACATTTCCCCCTCCCCCACAGATGTTCCTGATATTTTCTTATTAGCTGGGATGGTAAATTCTTTATCATTACTGGTTAGAAATGTAAGTTGAGAAATATGAGTGAAGCATTAACTATCCTTTATCATCTTAGAATACCTATGTCACATGAATTTGTTTTTTTAAAATCCTTCTTTACCAAAAAGAGAAGATAATCTTGTGTCATTTAAATGATGGAGAGAGGAATAGGCCATTTTTGTAGATCTTCTTGAATATACACGTTGAAACCTTTTACCAATTTTTGAGTCATTATCCCTTCAAATATTGCTTCTGCACTATTTTTTCTCTTCTCACTTCACTCCAGTTTTTATAGATGTTACAGCTGTCAGTTATATCCTACATATTTTTAACTGAATTTTATGTTTTCAATTATTTTTTATTTCTGTGCTTCCATTTGGTTATTTCCATTGACTTATTTTTTACTCCACAGTTTAGCTCTCTACTGCATTTAGTTTTCTTTAAATGCATTTATTTATTTATGTATTTTAGGTAATGTGTTTTTAGTTCTACAAGTCTTATTAGATTGCTATTTAAATGGATTCTAATTCTTAGATGAACTTCTCCATTATTTTACCAACTTTCTCCATCTTTTTCTCTGCTCTTTGAACATACTAATCACATTTGCTCTAGATAATTTAAAAATTGTCTCTGTCTAGTAACTCCAAGATCTGGACCACCTGTGAGTCTTCTGGATTATTTTGCCCCAGATAGTTCCCTTTGTCTAAGCAAGGTCCAGCCTTTTCCCTTTGCAGAAAATTGGCAAATGCCTCCAGGGGGAAAATGACTCTAGATGTATGTTCGCTGCTCCAAGGTTTTCCACTCTCAAGAATCTGATTTCTTGTAAACCAGCAGTTAACGTAATAGCTATGTCACTGGACTCCCACGTAGTCCACCACGGTTCACGTCCCAGACCTGGTGGCTTAAAACTCACGCCGGGCGCATGTGTGTGTGTGCCCAAGATCCCGAGAGGAGAATGGAGGAGAAGGGATTGCGGAGTGACCATCCCCCCTGGGGGGTGATTTCTCGCTTTCTGTCTCTATGTCTCTCTCTCTCTCTCTCTGGCGAGCGCACATGCCCTATAGCGAAAACCTCTCCAAAAAAAAAAAGAATCTGATTTCTTCCTATTATAACTTGTTTCAAAGCTGGTTAATGACTTTATCCTTTCCCCAAAGCTTCTCCACACACAATTATTTTGAACTATGACTTTACTAGTTGTTTGCAGAACAAAAACATAGATGAACACTTGGGTTGTTTCTGTATCTCAACTTTTGTGGAAAATGCAGCAATGCCTGTGTGAGTGCAAGCGTCTCTTTGAGATCCTGATTTCAAGACTTTCATATGTGTACTCAAAAGTGAGATTGTTGGATCATATGGTAGTTGCATTTTCAATTTTATGAGAAAGACTTGTTTTACATAGCTGCTTGATATATCAACAAATTTGCTTAATTTTTACTAGATTATTTTCATTTGTTTGTGTTGTTGTTTTTGCCATAGGGTGCATGTGCTTGGCAGAGAGAGGCAGAGATAGAGAGAAAGAAAGTGCAAAATCACTCCCCAAGTAGATGGCCATGCCACAATCCGTTATACTGCATTCTCCTCTCAGGGTTTTGGGCACGCATGCACATGTGCCTGGTGTGATTTTGAAGCTTCAGGTCAGGGACTCAAGCCACAGTTGGCCACTGGAAATCCAGTGCCTTAACTATCACACTACCTGCCGACCCCCCTAGAAGGATTTTAAATCTACACGCACAGTGAGACTTCATTCTCTTTATTCCTGTACTAACTCTGTTATTGAAAACTCTATACAAAAATTTTTTTATGGAGTCTGAGCAGTGATTGGTGGGGCCTATGGTATAGGAGATATCCTACATATCCCACATGGGTTAATGGGCATTCCCAGAAAACATACAAATACATAAATAGGAATAGAACACAACTGAAAATATCATAGAACACTAATGAAGGGAAGAAAATAACATTTATTAAGAGTGATCAGCACTCTAAAAAGGTATTGGTTACTGTATGTACATTGAAAAATCCTTATCACAGCCTTATTGGTACACCCAGTCGATGTTGTTTACAGTGTTGATGATGGTTTCGCCTCTTGACTCCCTGTTCTTTTATCCAAAGGATTCTTGAAGACCTATGGCAGTTAACATGCAGTTTTGCATAACTAATGAAGAAACTGTGACTCCAAAACCTGGAACGAATTTCTCACCTAATGCAGTAACAAATAATAATAATGAAGTAAATGTTCCAAACGTAATGAAAGCACAGTTTGTCCCAGGTTAAAGGCAAGTTTAACTTGAAACGATGCCCATCTGTACTCATTTCATGCTTATCTCCCAGAGGTTTCTGTCTCATGGCTGCTACCTAGGTCTTCCATCTTCTCTCAGCAGTGGTATCTTCTTGAGTCCTTGGTTATATCACTGAGCTTAAATAATATCTGCATTAAAAATTAGGCCAACAGTTTCTAAAATTCTCAGGCTACTTCTATTCCAGCTTTTGATACTTAGTTTACGCTTTTTCTTTCCATGTGGCACCAATATTCACAATGGCTTTTCTATCTTCAGCTTGGCCTTCTTGTTTACGAAAGTTCCCATTCACTACTGCCAATTGTCAGCAAATGAAAGCCTGCATTATATTAAACACTACAATTTTCTATGAAAATGATGCAGGCATGAACATGTTACAGCTTCAAAACATATTTTTATACATGTATCAGCATTTTTAGTTTACAAAGTAAGGGCTAGTAAACTTTATCAAATATTAACCACAACATAATAAAGCAGGCAGCATATCCCCCCAAAGACTGAATTATATTTTTAAATGTTTTTCTTTTTCCCAAAGTCAAATTACTAGTGAAGAGCAAAGTCGAATTTAATAAACTTTAGCACTTATAATGTTTATTCAGGGAATATGTGTCTTTATTTACACTGAAATCTTCTTATACTACTATTCATTCCCTCATTTATGCTACTTACAGTATTGATGTTAGGGTCTCTGTTCTTTTTTTTATGGAGAGGTTTTTTGCTATAGGGCCTGTGCGCTCGCCAGACAGAGAGAGACATAGAGACAGAAAGCGAGAAATCACCCCCGAGGGGGATGGTCACACCACAATCCCTTCTTCTCCATTCTCCTCTCGGGATCTTGGGCACACATGCACACGCGCCCAGCGTGAGTTCTAAGCCACCGGGTCCGGGACGTGAACCGCGGTCAACTACGTGGAAGTCCGGCGACATAGCCATTACACTAACTGCTGGTTCCCTGGGTCTCTGTTCTTGACTTCATGTTATTTAAATAAAGTTGTTACTATATGATAAAATTAAGTTTTAATTTTTATCTCATTTTTGTCCGAGAAAGGAAGCGGGTAAGTCCCTGGCGAATTTGCTTGGTCTTTGCACTGTAAATGATGGGGTTCATCACAGGAGGGGCCAGCAGGTAGATGTTGGCCATGATTACGTGGACCAGGGGAGAGGCATGCTTGGCAAAGCGATGGGTCATAGACACTCCAATCATGGGGACATAGAGCACAAGAACAGCCAGAATGTGGGACAGACAGTTATTAAGGGCACGCAGCCGCTCAGTCCAGGTGGCTGTGCCCAAGATATTTTTCAGGATGAGCGCATAGGAAAGCACAATGAGCAGAGGGTCCATGACAATGATGAGCAAGACCAGAACAAATCCATACCAGCTATTGACCCGGATATCAGCACAGACCAGGCGAATCATATCCTGGTGCAGGCAGTAGGAGTGAGAGAGATGGTGAGAGCGGCAGAAGGGCAGACGCTTCAGTAGGAAAAGGGAGGGAAGGACAGCAAGAACACAGCGGCAAATGATTGCTAACCCAATTCGACCAATCACTTTATTGGTGAGGATTGAGGCATAGTGAAGGGGGCGGCAGATGGCCACATAGCGGTCGAAGGACATGGCCAATAGTACAGAGGACTCCATAAAGGAGAATGCATGGAGGAAGAAGAACTGAGCAAAGCAGGCTTCGAAGCTGATTTCAGGCATGTTGAAGCAGAAGAGCTGCATGACTGTGGGCAGCGTGGTGAGGGTGAGACCCAGGTCGGTGAAGGCCAGCATGGACAGAAATAGGTACATGGGCTGGTGGAGAGCGGGCTCTGTGCGGATGGCAGTGAGGATGGTGGTGTTGCCCAGGATGGAGATGGTGTAGAGACAGCAGAAGGGGATGGAGATCCAAATGTGGGAGGCTTCATAGCCAGGGACACCCGTGAGGATGAAGTAGAAGGAGTCTTTCGTGACGTTGGTCATCTCAGACATGGCTGATGAATGTATCTCAAGATTCATGACCTTTGCACAGGGTAAGCCGGAAACATTGGAAATAGTTTCTACTTTTTTCCACTTGTCTAAATCTCTTTGCAAATAAAGTTTATTCACTGTTGAGGGTAACTAAGCCAGTATTTTAGAATAACAGGATTGTGATTCCTTAGCTTGATTCTGACAATTTCTCCCATACAGCTAATCTCCCCTTGGTAACTGCAAATAGATTAATTCATTGGCGCCTCTTTAATTTTGTTGTTGTTTTTCCTCTACTTCCCTTCTTTCATTTAGTTCTTTACACCCTGCAATTTGTGTTTTAAACAAACTGCACTAACAACCCTATTCTCAGTTTAAAACCACACGCCACTCAGGGTGACACAGGCTACAGAGGCAGTACTGTGCAATGTGATAGCTCTATGTGACATCTCTATATTCATCCGGAGTCTGGATTCAGGTACTCTGTTAAGTACCTAAATATGTCAGGTATACCTGTGGTCCTGGCTGCCTGAAGGACTAGAGGGAAGATCACAGCATTGATGTCCAAGTTGAGGGAGCCTCTCTCTCCTGCCCTGCCTTCTTTCTCTTTCTCTTTAAATCAATGAAAATGAACAAAATTGACCCCACAGTGTGAATATCATGGCTAATATTCAGTCTAAAATATTTTGAGTTTCTCAGATTTAAAGTGTTCTAAATGTCTCCTCTGACTTTTATAACAACATTCTTACTCCTTTCACCTAAGTCGAGTGTCTCTCGATCTCCTCACTGTATCATTCACTGCGATCATTACTCCCTTTCAGTCCCAATTTCTGATCTGTTTTTTATTCTCATCAACTAATGTCTTTTGATACCATGAATTCCATTTTTACAATACTGAAAATTATCTGGGAGCAAAAGATAGGATTCATAGGAAAGAAGTGAGAGTCAAAGAGAAGGACCAGCCAGAAGGCTATTCTAACAGCTCAGGTGAAAACAATCTCATTTATTGAGCACTGTCTACATGTAGGCACTGTCCTAAGAGCATTACCTGGGTTCATGCTTCTCATCGACTAAGACAGTCATCATCCTTCCTTTTATTTCCCTGCTGAATTTTCACAGAGGAGTTTTAACTGTGATTCCTCCTGCCTGGAAGTACCCTCTTCACTCCCTGTGCTGCCTGTTCTCTCTGCTCAGCTCAGAGGACAGGTGTAATATAAGCTTTTGCAAATCTCTAGACTGGAGGGTGGGGAAGTGTGGCAGATCCCCTCAGGACTGAAAGAAGAGAAAGTTTGAGACCTGGGTTCCTTTGGGAAGCAGTGAGTCAGCTCAGTCCGTAAGAGCCTTGGGTGGCCCTGGTATTCTCATAGAGCAGTCAAGCAGGAAACCACCTGAATTTCTCTCCCTCTCTTTTCCAGCTTGTTGATTGTGACTTGAAATTACCTGCTTCTGCTTGGAATATATAGTCTCCCACAAATTAGTTCCGCTTATAGAAATGTTCTTCTATAAGTAGTTTAAAACTGGGTCACACTTTGTAAGGGTAAGAGAGCATCAGGAAAAAAAGAAGATTACTACGTGTTCTTTTCGGAGGGCATTCATCTTGCATCAAACCCTTGGAAACAATAGAAAAAGAGAAATTTAAAAAATATATATTGTAAATGGAACAGATGTCAACAGCAAATTAGAAAGGAAAGTTATTCAATAATTAGTTATTAGATGACTCATCTCTCATTTCATACAAAAGTAAATTTCAAATGGACTAAGTAATTAAAAGTAAATCAGCAATAAAAAATTAAAAAGAGAAAACAGGATAAGTATTAAATCTCCCACTGGGAGGACTTTCTAAATTTAGCAGCAATAAATTAAAATCAAAACAGAGAAGACAACCATAAAGATAATTTTATAATACAAAAGTGATAAAATTTATAAGAAATATTCAAAAACCTTTATAGAAACATTCTATAGAAAAGCCTAATATCTTCAATATTTAAAAATTAAACACTTCAATATTTATCATCATATATATCACAAGAGACTACACATAAAGACAGTTACAAAGCTAACAACTAAAAAAAATATAGACAAATATAAAATAATGTTGAATCACATTCAAGAATCCAATAATAGAAATTTACACTATGTAATTAGTGTTTTTAACTTTTATAATAGTCAAGAATTTTTATAAAAATATGCTATTGAGAAAAGGGCATGACAATGCAGAGATCTTCATATTCTCTTGGTTTACATATAGTTAATATATTCATATCACAATCATTAAAAAATAATGTACACCTTTATTTTCCCCAAACTGTATCATTAGAATTTATGTTAAGTTGTAAATTAAATGGAAATCTGCTTCAGTCAAAGAAACAATAATTAGAATGAGGAGACAATCCTCAGAGTGGGAGAATATATTTGCAAATTATGCCTCACATAATGGACTAATAAGAGTATACAGGGAATTCAAGCAATTTTTCCAGAAAAAAACAAAAAACAAAAAACAATCCAATTTAAAGATAGACAAATGAGCTAAACAGACATCTCTCCAAGGAAGACATATGACTACCCCAAAAGCATATAAAAATACATTCAACATCTCTTTTCATAAGGGAAATGTGAATTAAAACCACAATGAGATACCACTTAACTCCAATCAGAATATCTAAGATTAAAAAAAAAAAAGAATGATAAGTGCTGGTGAGGCAGTGGGGAAAAGGGAACTCTTCTACACTGTTGGTGGGAATGTAAATTAGTACAACCACTGTGGAGAAAGATATGGAGGTTCCTCAGAAACCTATAAATGGAACTATCATACAACCTAGTAATTCCACTCTCAGGAATCTACCTACAGGATATGAAAACCTTCAGTCAGAAAAACACTTGCACGTACATGTTTATTGCAGCATAATTTACAATTGCTAGGACATGGAATCTACCTAAATGTCCGAGAATAGACGAGTGGATTGAAAAATGTGGCACATGTACTTTATGGAATGCTACTCAGCCATTACAAACAAGGAAGCTCTGACATTTGATACAAAGTGGAACAATATGGAAGATTTAATTCCGAGTGAAGCAAACCAGACTACAAAAGATAGGCCTTGTATGTACTCACTCAATATATACTGAATGTCTGCCTTCTGTAGCAAAAACGGAAAGATTAAAAGGTATAATATCAGGGAGGGCAACTGTAGATATTAGACACAGTGTAGGATGAGGCATGTAATAGTGAGTAGGAGGGAGGGGATGAGGGAAACAAACTGCACATTGAATAGATACAAAAATGAAAAGTTGTCTGCTGTGATAAGGTATGTGGTAATGTCTTTGACTAATATACGCTGGGAAAAAACTCTGTTGTGAACTGTGAAGATGTACAATGATTAAATGTAAATTTAAAAAAAGAAAATGGAGAAAAAACAAAACAAAACAATGGAAATGAATTACTTTTTCTGGACCTCTCCTAAGTGCTGAAAAAAGTTTCAGTTAGTGGTAGAAATAGCCAAGGAAGGAGGAGCTATAATGATCCCTTTCAGTAAAGTGGGAATTAGAGAGTTTATATCATTTGCCAAGGTCACACAGATTTTGAGAAAGAAACAAAACAAGGATTTGAGTAATTGTGTCAAATTTAAAACCCAAATTACTTAACTATCATGTTTTTATGAACACTTTTTTTGATATCAGATGTTCCTGATATCTTCTTATTAGCCGAGATCATAAATACTTTTCCATTATTGGATAGAAACATAATTTGGGAAATACGAATGAAGCATTAACCTTTCATTATGATTATGGAATGTCTGTGTTACACAAATATATTTTTACAAATTTCATTATGACAAACAGAAGAAAGAATCTTATATTATTTCAATGATAAAGATGGGCATATTATAGACAATTTGCAGGAGATAGTTTACAGAAGCTGTAAGAAATTATCTTTCTGCACGTAACTCAAGAAATGAGCTGTCTAGTTAGAAAGCCCTCTCACTGGTCACTCACAGAAAAGGTTAGCACTGCTGTGGTGTCTCAGGAACCTCCAGTAAGATCAGATGTTTTTTAAAGAGATTTTTGCTGTAGGTCCATGTGCTCCCTGGAGAGAGAGAAAGCAAAAAATCACCACCCACGGGGAATGGCCATGTCACGATCCCTTCTCTTCCATTCTCCTCTCAGAATCCTGGGCGTGTGAGCACACCCACACCCACACATGTACGCATGTGTGCCAGGCATGAGTCTCAATCCACCAGGTCTAGGACTCAACCTGCGGTCAGCCATGTAGGAGTCCAGCAGCTTAACCACGGCGCCACCTGCTGGTCCTAGAACATTCTCTTAAATGCTTTCAGGAGCTTTTAAGGGGATCAGGCAGGACGATACACACAGAAAAGATGCAATCATACTCTAGCAATTGTTTTCCAGATAGCGGTTTAATAGATATGTAAAGGTGCGTGAATGAAAATCGTTTTTCTAGAGAAGCTTGAGTTTGAGGAAAAAGAAAGACTTATTGTTCTATCAGTTTTCTGTAGCTCCTTCAGCAAAGTACCTGAAACATAACACAATTTATCTTACAACTCTGTAGTTCAGAAATCTGAAATGAGTCTCCATGGGTTAAAATCAAGAAGTAGACTGGGCTGTCTTCCTTTCTCAAGGTTTTAGGGGAAGTCCACTTTCTTGCATTTAAATGTTTCTAAATGCCACCTACATTTCTTCACTTTTAGTACGCATATTTGACTCTTGAAAGCCAGCAACATCAGAGTACTCTTTTAAAAAAATATTTTTAAAGAATTATTTATTTAGTGACCAGCAGTTGGCTTAATGGCTATGTCACTGGACTCCCATGTAGTAGAAAGCAGTTCGAGTCCTGAACTCGGTGGTTTAAACTCACACCAGACACGTGCGCATGCCCAAGATCCTGAGAGGATAATGGAGGAGAAGGGATTGTGGCATGGGCATCCCCCCAGGATGGTGATTTCTCGCTTTCTGTCTCTCTGTCTTTCTGGCGACTATACGTGCCCTACAGCAAAATTCTCTCCAAAAATTAGTGATTTCTTTTATTTATTCATTTATTTATTTTAATTTAACCAGAGAGAGACACAGAGAGAGAAAGGGAAAGTAAGAAAGCAAGTCACCAGGTCCAGGACTCAAACTGTGGTTGGCCATGTGGAAGTGTCCCATGCCTTCACCACCATGCCACCTGCTGGCCCCCATCATCACAACGGTACTTTTGAAAAGTTCTTCCTCTGGTTGTTTCTACCTTCTTACAGTTAGGAATACCTGTGGTTGTATTGGGCTCACCTGGACAATCCAGGGGGTTCACCTTATTCTAATGATCAGCAGTTTTAACTCCATCTGCAACCTTAACTTCCCCTTTTCATGTCAATTAATGTATTAAGAAGTTCTAGGGAGTATTTTATGTACTTTTTCTTTATTTTCCAAGGAGAACAGCATTA
Organism: Tupaia belangeri chinensis; assembly: GCF_000334495.1. Lineage (NCBI taxonomy): Eukaryota > Metazoa > Chordata > Mammalia > Scandentia > Tupaiidae > Tupaia > Tupaia belangeri. The sequence goes on along the minus strand of NW_006200055.1, from coordinate 14,721 downwards.
TCCTGCCTAGCACAATTATATTCTCTGTAATCCTCCTGAATATCCATGATGGGGACTTTTTTTTTTTAATAGTTGTTTCATTTTCTATTAATGTATTTAAAAAAAATATTTGTTTTGCTACCTGAATATCCATGATGGGGACTTTTTTTTTTAAATAGTTGTTTCATTTTCTATTAATGTATTATAAAAAAATATTCGTTTTGTTTTTATTGTAGTGATTACCTGGTAGATTATAAAGTCCATGTAGTATTCTTACAACCTACTATAAATGACTATTTCTCCACTTTCCCAAAAATACTGGGAGCTTAGTATTTTAAAAAAAAATTTTAGAATTTTTGCCATAGTGTATGAGTGCTCGCCAGTGTGTGTGAGAGACAGAAAAAGAGAGAGAATGAGAAGGGAAGTGAGAAATCATCCCCCAGGGACAGTGGCGTTGCAGGAATCCTTTCTCCTCCATCATCCTTTTGGAATTTTGAGTTTGCATGTACAAGTGCTTGGCATATATATTTTTTTTTCCTTTAAATTTATATATTTTTTACATTAATCCACTATACACCATTACAGCATACAAAATGAATTTTCCATCCAAAATACACTGTATATTGGCTCAATCAAGCACATCAACATATGTGCTATCAACAAATAATTTTCCGTTTATGTCTTGGCATATTTTTCAAGCTGCTAGGTACGTGGAGTCAGTCAAGCAGGATCCAGTGCCTTAACCACTACGCCACCTGCTGGCCCTATATTTACCTTTGCAGTGCTCCTCATTTGTCTGTATTTCTTTGTTTCTCCCTGGGCTAATTTTCCTTTTGTCTAAAGACTTACTTTCATATTTGCTGCAGGTATGCCGTTGACACATGCAGTATTTGTTTATCTGAAAGCTTTCCTTTGCTTGCATCTTTAAAAGATATTTTCACCATACCTAGAATTAGAGGTTGGTATTATCATTTTGAATCTATCACTCCATGTTGTTTTCTTTCTTCATTTGTATTGAGAAGCAGTTGTTTGTAATATTTTTTATCATCTAAAGATAATAGCCATTTCTCTGTGATCGATTTTTCTTTCAATATATTTCTGTCATCAGTTCCTGTCCAATCAAATGTGATGAGATGAGGTTTGGGTTCAGTAATTTGGTGGATCTTATTGAATGTGTAGGTTGATGCTTTTCACTAGGTTGACGAGAATTCTGAACAAAGGTCTCTTCAAATAGAACTTCTGCAACATTTCTTTCTTTTTCTATTATTTCAGTTTTTATAGGTTTTACTCTCATAATTGTGTCCTTATATGTCTTTTACCTGTCTTTCATATTTTCAATTATTTTCCTTTTTGTGCTTCAGTTTGGCTGTTTCTATTGACTTGTTTTGAAATTCTGCAGCATTTAATTTTCTCTTAAAAGCATTCATTAGTTTTTCTAATTTATTTTGCAAGTTGCCCTTTTGTTTCTAGAATTTTTATTAGGTTATTTTTGAATAGGCTCCTTTTTCTTTTTTTTTAAAGGTTTTTGCCCCAGGGCATGTGAACACACATGTCTTGGGGCAAAGACAGAAAAGCAAAGTGAGAAATCACCCTGCAAGGGTTTGATCATGCCACAGTTCCTTCTCCTTCTCTCTCCTCCTGGGATTTTGGACACACTCACACACGCACCTGGCATGAGTTTCAAGCTGCCAGGTCCAGGACTTGAACGATTGTCAGCTACGTAGGAGTCCAGCACCTTAACCATTATGCCATCTATTGACCCCAAAGTTCTAATTTTTAGATGAGTTTTTTTTGTTATTTTATCAATTTTCCATCTTATGCTCTACTTTTTTGAATATTTGACTTATGTTTACTCTAGTTAATTTAACATTTTTCTCTGTTCTGTTAATGCTCAAATCTATACCACCTGTGAGTCTGCTGGATTCTTTTTACCACAGAAATTTCCCTTTGAGCAAGGCCCAGGTTTTCAGCATTTGCTTCTGCAGAGGATTGTCAGATGCTTTGGGGTGGGGGCATGGGCTGGGGAAAACCCTCTGTCAATTCAGGTCTCTAAGATTCTCATTCTCCAGAGTCTGATCTCCTCTTGTTGCCACTTGTTTCACAGCTTGCCGATGTCTTTAAACACAAATGAACAAATGTGCAACCCCACACAAACACACACACACACACACACACACACACACACACACACGAACACAGTTACAGTCCAATATGACTTTACTACTTCTCAGGAGATCTGGTCTCACACAGGTAACACCATCTAGCCCAGAGGTCAGAACATGTCCTTTTTTTAAAAAAAAGTGTGTACTAGAGAAATGTAAATCAATTAAAAGTGAATAAAAAAATCATAAAATAAAAAATTAAAAAATATACAGACAAGAAAAAGGTAGTAACACCTGCAGTTGAACTTGGGTTTATTGCTTGTTGTAATAAGAGAGAATGCCCAGCAGAGGGCACTGTTGGTCAGCTCTCAAAAGAGTGTTCCTGAAGCCTTTGATGTTAGGTGCTTGTTTCAGGTGATACTGAGTAAGGCTTACCATGTGAAGCTTTTCTCTGGATTGGAGGCAGGGAAGATTCCTTGATTGTATAACTTCATGGGTTTTACCTATAGAGAATAAAGCAAGATTTAATCTGAAGATGAGAATGAACCTGGAGTTCCTTTTACTAGCTGGTGTTTCTCCCAGAGATTTTGAAACCATTAAATTCTATAACTCAGATGATCCCAGTTATCAGTGGTTGTTTTCTATCCTGATAATAATAATAGTAATGACAGTAGTTCTTAAAGAGAAGAAATAAACACAGATTGTGTGCTGTTTGAAAGTTTTTAAAAATAATTTTTTAGAGAGAGAATGTGAGACAGCAAGCCACCAGGTCTGGGACTCAAACCACGGTCAGTTATGTGGGAGTCTAACACCTTTAACTACTACACCACCTGCCAGCCCCCAAAAGAATTTTAAGCCAAATGTTATATTTACTTCCTTTTAGAAAAAGGAATAGTCAAGGCCATGAGTAACATGGCCTCATTCCTTAAAACCAATTCATACTATACATACTTTTTTATTTTATTTTTATTTTTTGGTTTTTGCCATAGGATATGTGTGCTTTCATAGAGAGACTGAGAGGTAAATTGAGAAATTATCTCCTAGAGGGGTTGGCTATGCAACAACCCCTTCTTCTCCATTCTCCTCCTGAGACTTTGGGCACGCACACACACACACACACACACACACACACACACACACGCCTGGCATC
>NW_006200055.1:0-11164 GCF_000334495.1 Tupaia belangeri chinensis | reverse complement strand
GGCACGCACACACACACACACACACACACACACACACACACACACGCCTGGCATAAGCCTCAAGCCTCTTGGTTTGGGACTCAAACCACGGTTGACCATGTGGGAATCCAGTGTCTTGACCATCATGCTGCCTGCTGGCCCCCCAATTCATATTACTAATATTTACAGTTTTTATATTAATGGTCTCTCTGTTCTTTTATCAAAAGTTATATTGCAAGATTCCTATAAACCCAAGGCATTTTACCTGTATTTTCTAGTCAATATTTATTAAACCAGCTTTGGAGGTATAATTTAAAATATTTAAAGAGATGAAAAAAATTGTGACTTTAAAATATGAAACAACCTCTTCAGCTAAGTTAGTAACACATAATGATGATAAAACAAAAGAACCCAACATAATGAGTGCACGGTTTGTGCCAACTTAGAACATGATTCTAATTTTAAACAATTCTTGATTATTTGTATTCACTCACACTGAGCTACAACACTCATTTTACACTCATTTTCCAGACATGTCTGTTTCATGGTGCAACCTTTGAACTAATATGAAACAACATGAGAGATAAGTACATTTCTAAAAACTGGAGATGCAAATGTCTCCTATCCTAAAAACAATGTTCATTTTCATTCATAATAAAGTTTAAAAATGTACCAAACTAAGGTACAATATTTTAATCATCACATTAGCAAAATCTAAAAATGGTAAAACTCACTAACTCTCAAGCAAATAAGTATGACATCTATGAAGGGCAATGACAATACTGCACCTATTACATAATAAATATGCAAAATTCTTTACTCAGAGTTACACCAATAGAGATTTAATTTACAATTCATGTACAAGAATTGACATATACAACATTTTTCACTACAACATTATTTGAGTACAAAATAGAAAAAAACTAGACAGTCATCAAAAGGAAATTGGTAAATAAATTCCAGTAACATGTGATGTGCTAGAATTCTCAAAACAAAATATTATACAGATGCAAATAAATGGTGATCCTCTTTGTGGGTTGGATTAGAATGATCCCAAAGATACATATGTATATTAAAAATCAAGCAGAGATGGGACCAGTAGGTAGTATGGTGGTTAAGGCATTGGACTCCCACATGGCTGACCACTGTTCAAGTCCCGGACTTAGTGGCTTGAAAATCACAATGCCCACACATGAGTGCGTCCCCCAAATCTCAGGAGGAGAAGGGATTGTGGCATGGCTTTCCACCCCTAGTGAGTGATTTCTCACTTTACCTCTCACCATCTATCTCTCTCCAGAGAGCGCACAGAGAACAAAAACCTTAAAAAAAAAAAAAAGTCAGATAATAGTGCCCCGTTTTCACTGGGAAAATGCATATAATATCTTGTTTGTAGATAAATATTTTCCTAAAAGGAAATGTAGTGAACTGAAAATAGGTTTTGTCTTTGGGGAGGGAAACCAGAATGATTGAAATATGGTCAGTCACTTAACAACAGCAATGCATTCTGAGAAACATGTTAGGTAATTTTATTGTTGTACAAACAAAGCAGAGTGTACTTACCTAACATAGCACAGCCTACTCCATGTGTGGGCTATGTGGTATAGCCTATTGCTGCTAGACTACAACCTTGTACAAGATGCTGTGTACTGAATACTGCAGGCAAATGTGACACAATCATAAGTATTTATATATCCAAACATATTTAAACATAGAAAAAGTATGATAAAAATATGGTATAAATGATGAAAAAGTGATACTCCTATAGAGGATGCTCACCATAAATAGAGTTTGCAGGACTAGAAGTTGCTCTTAGTGAATCAGTGAGTGAGTGGAGAGTGAATGTGAAGGCCTAGGACATTACTTACACTACTGCAGACTTTATTAACAATGAATACTCAGGATACACTAAATTAAAAAAAATCTGTCTTCAATAATAAATTAAAACCTTGGATAACTGAAACTTTTTAAGTTGGTAGTACAGTACATTTGTTTACCCCAATATCACCATAAATATGTGAGTAATGCATTCTTCTGTGATATTATGAGGGTTATGATGTTACCAAGCAATATCAATTTTTCAGCTCCATTTTATTTTATTTTATTTTATTTTTATTATTAATATTATTTTGCTGTTTTAAAATTTCAGTGTTAGTTTTTTCATACCCTTCCCCTCCCACCCAACCCTGTTTATAAGGAACTAAAGCATTACACCTGGTGAACAGCAAATCTTACAGGACCACCATCAGTGTCAATATGTAGTCTGATGCTGACTTAAAAGGTGCTATGGGGCTAGCAAGTGGTATGGTGGTTAAGGTGCTCGATTCCACATGGCCAACCCTTAGTCCAAGTCCTGGACCCAGCAGTTTGAGAAACATGCTGGGCATGTGTGCATGTGTGCCCAAAATCCTGAGAGCAAAGTGGAGGAGAAGGGATTGCATTGTGGCCTTTTCTTCTTGGGGTTGATTTCTCACTTTACCTCTCTCTGTCTTTTGTGAGTGCACATGCCACATGTGCAAAAAAAAAAGTTATATAGCACATGATTATATAAAGGTGAATATTATATATATATATGTTAGTGTGTATACGTATATATATGTATATATATGTATGTATGCATTTAAATATTTTGGAACTTGAATCACCTGAATGTCTAATCTTGTCAATAATACTTTACTGAAATATAGACATAAAATTAATTATTAACATAAAATATGGAAGAAAAAGAATTTAAAACATGTTAAATTCTTTTTTAGAAAAGAATTATTTACTATTTATTTATTTAATTCAATTTCTTATTGCTATTTTTTTTTTAATTTGGCCAGAGATAGACAGATAAGGAAAGGAAAAGTGAGAAAGCAAACCACCAGGTTTGGGACTCATGCTACAGTCGGCCTTACCCATCCTGCCACTTGCTGGCCCCAAAACATGCTAAATTCTTTTATAATTTGAATTTGAAAGACATTTTGAATAACTTTGGACTTTGGAAAGCATATATGTTAAATTTTTTCTCATAAAAATTATAATTTTTTAAACTTTTTCTCTCCCATAGGACACATGTGCTCTCCAGAAAGAGACGGAATGAGAGACAGTGAGGGAGAAAGTGAGAAATCACTCCACAGGGAGATGGCCATGCCACAGTCCCTTCTCCTTCAGTCTCCTCCTGGGATTTTGGGCACGCATGCACACATAGGATGTCAGAGTGAATTTCAAGCTGTCAGGTCCTGGACTTGAACCATGGTTCGCCATGTGGGAGTCTAATGCCTTAATCACTACACTACCTGCTGGTCCCGGAATTATAATTTATAACTCTAACCAAATGGAAAATAATGTAAAAGCAACATTAAATCTGATGCAAGACAGCAAAAAGGAAAGCGTATAAAACAAAATATGTAAACTCAGTATGTTGACCACTAGTATTTATTTAGATATTAATAATAATACAATTGTAAACTCATAGTGACAAATACAATGTGTGAGAAAAACAATAGGAGGCGAGAAATTTTCAAAAATGAAACAAAGTATAAAGATTTGTGCATTTGATTTTTCAGAGCAGAGATGTGCAGCCTGTTTGAATATATAGGTTTAAGCAAGATCTTTGTCTGAGCACCACTTTTTCATGTGAAGAATAATAGTTACATGACTCCTATCTCATAGGGTATTTGTGGGGAGTGATTAAAATAATAAAGAACTTAATATACATTTGCATCTCAAAAATCTTAATTTCTTTCCCTGAAAATGTGTGTAAATTCTTTACATTGTTTCAAATGTCTGCAAAGGAAAACCCAATCAGATAGAAAATATTCAAAAGAATACTTGCTCTTTAAAATAATAAAGAACTTAATATACAGTTGCATCTCAAAAATCTTAATTTCTTTCCCTGAAAATGTGTGAAAATTCTTTACACTTGCTCTTTGAAAGTTTCGATATCTTGGAAGACAGAGTTCAGAATTTCGTATAATGAACAAGGTTTATAACTCGGAACTCCCTATGCAGAGCCTTAATGAAGTTAGATGAACGCCACATCAGAGCCTGTACTAAGCTAGCTGGTGTTTTCCCCTAATAGCGAGTTCAGGGACCAATAATTAAAGAGAATAAAATATGCTTCTCTCCCTGGCATGGAGGGCAATAACTCTCCCTGGATATCTTCCAGCTCCCAATTGTCTTTTCGTTATGAGGAGCGCTGTGTTTTCATAGTTTTTCTTACCTTCCTTTTTCTGACATGCAAGGTAATGGAAAAATCACATTCCAGACAACATGTTTTTAAATAACATCAGTTTTGTGCATTGTTCTGTTACACATAATCTACCTCTACTTGAATCCCCATTCCAGTTCACTGCCAGACTATAAAGACTCTCCTGTTAGACACTGAGATTTTAGATAATATCAACTGCATACCATGCAAGCGAGGACCACTGATGATTATAGAAAGCAAAGCAAAACAAAACAAAAGATAAAAACAAAAAAAATCTCTCTTCCTGCTTTGTCCTTTGGCTAAACTCTGGGTCTCTTCTCTGACAGCATTCTGATAATGCTACGCCTGATCTCCTTGGTCTTAATGCTATAGACAATGGGGTTGACGACAGGTGGGAGAAAGAGGTAAGCATTGGCCATCATGGCTTGCAGCAGTGGGGACACATGGTGTCCAAAGCGGTGCACCATCGACAAGCCAATCATGGGGACATAATAAGCGAGTACAGCACAGACATGGGAGCCACAAGTGTTGAGTGCCTTCTTCCGCCCTTCTCCACTGGCAATTCCCAGTACAGTGTGAAGTATGAGCCCATAGGAGACCACAATGAGCAACGAATCCAGCCCAAATGTAGAGGTAACAATGAACAGCCCATAGATATTGTTGATAGAAGTGTCCCCACATGGTAGATGAATAAGGTTGGGGTGGAGACAATAGGAATGAGAGAGGACATTATGGCCACAGAACGGCAGGCGCCACAGAAGCACGGGCAAGGGGGCCATGAGTATAATGCTTTTCAGCCCAATGATAACTCCTGTGCCAAAGATGCGGGGCAGAGTCAGGATGGCCATGTAGCGCAGTGGGCTGTAGATGGCCACAAAGCGGTCTACAGACATGGCTAGCAACACAGCTGACTCAATAATGGAGAAAGAATGGATGGAGAACATCTGGAGAAGACATGCTTCAAAATGAATCTCAGTGGTGCCAAAAAGGAATATACCTAGCACGGTAGGCAGGGTGGATACAGAGACTCCAACCTCAGCCAGTGCCAACATGGCAAGGAAAAGATACATGGGCTGATGCAGGGCTGCATCTGTTCTGATAACATGGAGAATGGTGCCATTGCCAAGGAAGATGACGAAGTACATTAGACAGAAGGGGACAGCTATCCAGATGTGTCTTGCCTCCAGTCCTGGGATGCCAACCAAAATGAATGTTGTAGGTAAAAACCCCAAAGAGCTATTGAAATTCTTCATGTTGAACTCTCACCTCATGGGCTTAGTACCACCTTGAAAATTAAAAACAAACTAGATAATATTATATTGGGGAAAGATCGCTAGGAACTTAGCAAGTAAAGAAGGCAACAAGTTCATACATTTCTGTGACCAAAAGTCACATTTTGAAAACTGACAGATGGGGCCAGCTTGTGGTGTGATGGTTATGGTAACTGGCTCCAACAGGATGACTGTGGTTGGAGTCATAGACCCAGCAGCTTGAGAAACATGCCAGGCACATGTGTGTTCATGTCCAAAATTCTGAAAGGAGGGAGAAAAGGAGGAGAAGGGATTACGACATGACCATCCCTATTGGAGGGCGCCTTCTTGCTTTCCCTCTTTATCTGTCTCTTTGTCTCTCTCTAGCAAGTACACAAGCCCTCTGGTAAATTTTACAACAAAAAAAATTTAAAAGGAAGACTAACAGGTGACCATCTTCAGAAAATTTCCAGGATAAAGTGCATTACAGTCTACATCAAAGAGCAGTTTTGGACTTTAGGAAATTGTATCTATAAAATGGAGGAAACCTTCAGAAATACATTGGCTAGGGAGAAATGGTTGCTTCGTGTTGGTGTGGAATGGTCTAGTTCTAGAAAGCTGCAGGATGAGAGATGTATGTAAACAATCTCAGCATAATACTGGACTCATATTGGCCAAAAATTGAACAGATATTATCAATAAATATGTAGATACAAGGGACAGACAGAGAATGATATATAAAATCAGCTAAAAATACCTGGTGGGTGAAAGTAGCTATATGAATAATTGAGGTCCAAATCAAGATTAAAATGGTGGCAGTGACCACAACCTGGAGAGACTGGCAGGGGAAGTAAATAGAAAAGTATGGAGCTTGGACTGACTCTGGATTTAGCTGTTTTGAGCTTTAAGAGGACAGGAAACAACCAGAAAGAGTATGTGCAAAGGATTGGATGGTTCAGAAAGAGGCAGGAGCCAAGGTTGGTGGATTTGTATGCAAATTTGAGGATTCATAGAAATATTATCATGAACGTATCTACAATCCCTTAACTCATAGTTTTCAAAAACAACTTACCTTATTCCCTGGGACTTCTTTTGTGGCTTAGACCCACCAGCAAATACAACACAGCAATAACACTGGGAACCTAAATGGATTTTCAAGGAATGTTCTGGGCTAGAGAGGAAGGCAGTGGGGAGGGAGCCTGGGGGAGGAGAAAAACTACCTGTGTAGACTGGATGTGTTTTTAGCTAACTATTGTTTCAACCAGCACAGGTACAATAATAGAATCCTGTACTAGCGTGGTAGGAAAGACCTTTGGAGGTAGTTTTCAACTGACTTACACACACACACATACACACACACATACACACACACTGGAAAACAATTTGTTTGCATCTTTCCTGCTATGAACCCTCCATTCATTCACTGTTGAACTCCCCTAGCCATAGGCACCTTACTATTCAGTGCTATTTATTATTAAATTTTTCATTGCCCCACAGATCCATAACTAAACAGCCTCCTCTATGTAAACAAACGTAGGACCCAAGTAACAGAAATCTGGCACTACTCAGAAAATTTCAAAAATTTCTAACTCAGAGAAAACATCTTCAACAAATATTCAAATTGAGGCATCCCATGTTCCAAAGTCTCCTCTCCAAGTTAGTTAAAAGTACTTTAATGTTACTGAAGAAAAATTCAAGATGCCATGATAGGGACCCAGAAGGAAAACCCAATTTATTTTTAAAAGTCAGAAAATGCTTTCCTTAGATCACATTTCAGCTGAGATCCAGGGAACCAGTACAAATTTTCCAAGGAAAATAGGTAAGTTGAGTGTAGTGTGGTGTAGAAAAAAAAAAAAATTACCATGGCATTTAGCGTATAAGATAGCACTTGGACAAAGGCTGAAATAATACATGGAGAAAATAAAAGGTGTTGCTATATCAGGATATTAAAGTAATTAATTTTTACCATAATATTTACTTTCATGAAAATATAAAGGAATAAAATGAAAACAAAAAAGTTCCAGGTGATCTTATGGACTAGCATTCCACATGGTGGACCACAGTTTGAATCTCAGCCCAGTGGCTTAAAAAACATGAGGTGCATGTATGTGTGCATGCTCAAAATCATAACTGAGTGAAGAGATGGAGGAGAAGGGCTTACCATGTGACCACACTCCACTGACTCTAGTGAGCAAAAATACAAAAGAGATGTTTACTGACTGCCTAAATACAGGAATACTATGTGTTTATCCTGTTCTTAGCAGACATTAATTAGGAAAAGCTCAATGCTGTGGGTTAGACTAAAGCTTAGGGTAGAGAAATGTAGGGGCAATCATTAACCTCAAGAAATGCTCACACACCTTAGCACCCCATGGACGAGAGACTTGGAGGAATGTTTCTCCTACTCATTTGTTATACCCTTTTAAGGGCTCTTGTTCACATCCCAAAGTTGAAAAATATTTAAATAGCTCTTTAAATGAACCAATATTGGTCTACATATGGATTAAGTATCTGTTTTTTCTGAGTGTATATCGAACCATACATTTCTTGCCACACCCAAATGACCTATGTTGGAAAAGAAGAATCTTGGTAGATACTTGCAACTATTTTCTCTCCTCTCCTCTTCTTCTCTGCCTCCCAATGCTCTTTTTTGTCCTCTTTATTCCTTTTATTCTTTTGCACCTTTCTCTCCCTGAGCTCCAGTTTCCCTAGCATGGTAGAGGTCGGGTATTCTTGGAAGAAATCTTAAAACACAACTATTCTCCTGACGTTGGAGTTTGTTTGACAAGAGCACTTCCGGTTGGGAGGTGACAAAGGAGTCATTTCACCTATAGCCTGTATTATAGGACTTAACAACTCAGCTAAAAGAAGAAGAGAATATGGTACCTTGAATACTATATCCCCAGCCCTGGACAGAATTGGAGATAATCTATGTGCAGTATAACTTTCCTATTTTATGTGCATTTGTTTCTTTATTTTTAAAGATAAAGATGCTGATACCTGCCTGAGAGTGGTCCTGACTTTTTAATAACAGCTTTTAGCAATGAGTGACTACGAGTATCCTCCCTTTGTCTTCTCTCGGGCATTCTCAGAATCAATTCATAGGGCTCCATGATAGTCAGCTTATCCCTAACTTTCTATGACTAATGTTCTTTGCTTATCATTGCCTCACTAAAGCTCAGGCAGTCTCTGTGAGGGAAGCAGGAGATGAGGACTTCCCAGTTAACAGATGATGATGTAAACAAGACAAACACATTGCATGAGTAACCCAAGCTAACAGGAGAGAAAACAGTGTCTGGAATCTACAATGTCCTCTCATGTTTTTGTTTTGCTCTTTATCTGCTCAGAAAACACATTCTCTCATTCTACTACACAGGTTCAGATACTAGGGATGACTATGGGTAGGGAAAATCTAGAGGAATTCCAACTGTGGAAAAGAGTTGGAATTCTTTCTGGAAGTTGCTAAAGAAGGGAAGTCTGGGAGGTCATGAGCTTGAGAACTCACCACAAGTGTATCTGACCTCTGAGCATCAAGTGGGACTAGAGAAGTTCATGTCAGCAAGCCTCTGACACCTTGGCATTAATATCTTCCTAGTCCTGGGGCCAGACTCTTTTGCCTCCCTCTTTTTAAGATGATCAGATGCTTTGGGAGTAAAATAATGGGAGAGGAATTAGGGTCCCTCAGGAGAAATTATGTAGTTCATTACATCACCCTTTCTCATAATCCAGTAAGCTCTAAGGGTTGAGTTCCTGAGACAGTGGCTAGAAAATCATGCTAGACATATGTGCATGCATGCCTAAGATCCCAGGAGGATAATGGAGAAGTGATTACGACGAGGTCATCCTCCAGGGAGGTGATTTCTCACCTTCCTTCTCACTGTCTCTGCCTTTCTCTGGTGAGTACATGTGACCTAAGGAGAGAAAAAAAACAAAAATCTCTAAAAACAAGTTATCTGTGATTCAATTCATATATTAAAACAATAAAGTTCTCTATATCTAACTTAAATACACTTAGTATGACAGTTTATCTTCTAAGAGAGAAAAATTTTAACATATAGAAACTTTCTCTTTTAAACGTTTTCCAAAATAGTTGGAAACTATTTTTCCATAAATCTCAGTTTCCATGGTGATTGATAATAAACATTTGAGAAACATTAAATACAGATATATGAAGGGTTTAGTACAATCCCAGTAATATTAAACTAAATTATGTATTACAACTTATCAAGTTTTGGTTAGAATTATGAAGTGACCTGAACCTTTATTTAATCTGCAGATGGATTTTTTAAAAACTCACTTTGACTAGAAAACTCACTTTGACATAGTAAAAAATAATGCACATTTTTGCTCCTATAGGGCACATGAATTTGTGGGAGACAGACAGAGTGTGTAGGGGGGTGGGGTGTGAAAAAGACAGTTCACCCAGGGGGGATGGCCACAACATCATCTCTTCTCTGTTCTCCTCTCAGGATTTTGGGCAGGTGTCACTTTCTAACCTCCAGGTCCAGAACTCAAACAACATAGTTGGCCATGTGAGATCCAGCCACATTAAACTTCATAACCTCCATGCCACCTGTTGGCCCCATCCATATCTTTTTCTTTTGTCAACTACTAATCAACATTAATGTTTTGGACTTATCTAATTTGCGGGACAGGGTAGGATATTTAAAGAAGAAAGGGATTGGCCACTGAGTATTAAATACACACATACGTAAATTCACGGAATTCTACTGATATGTATTATTACATATATTGACATGTGTCATAAAGCCTCCTTAATCTAGGCTACATAACTCTTCCAGAGACATTTGATTTGTTTCTGAGGAATTTAGTGTTGACAATGCTGCTCTCTCCACCTTGGTAGATCTCACCTCAATTTTATAGTCCTTTTTGGCTTTAAGATCTTCAAAAAACCCATACTCACACTTTTCCATCCAAATTAGCTGATAGTTCAGCAATGGTGACACAAAAACCTGCAATTTTTAGAGTCCACATGCTGCCATCACTGTAGTTCAGAATGACACAGAACTGCATGAGCCAAAGGCCCTCTCTAATGTGCTATTCCTGAACTCTTTTTTTAGGGGGAGAGTCAGTGAGCAAAATGCTATTTGATCTCTCTTTAGTTTGGATGCTTTCAGCATCAGGTTGATTGCAGTTGGGAAAATAGTAGAAAGGTATTGAAAATGGAAGCCTGCAGAAGTACAAATAATGCATAGGCTTCCCAAGGCAGTCCAACTACAAGAGAATGGTCATTGACATTAAGTCCAAAAACACAGCAAATGTAAGAAAGGTTTTCTACAAACACTATGTCTAACATGAAAAAAAAAAAGGCAAACCATTAATATGTAGGGACTGCAAAGAGCAATGAGTCAAATCTGTAGGGGGAAGTGATAATGAAAAGTATGTAACAGATACTACTGGAGAAATAGCTATGAATCTCTTCCATAAAGGCAAATAAGAACATGAGCATCAAATGTCTGGGTCTCAAAGGGAATGCCCATTCAATAATGCTGGAAACTATTGGTAGGGTTGTGCAGAATGGTTAAATATAAAGAGAAAAAGAAGGCATGTGTGAGTAGTCTTCAGATTCCCTCATGTAAGGAGAGATACTAGTGGGTTGGGCAAAAATGAGACAGAGAGAATAATGATTAGGTAGAATGGAGATGTTCATGTAGGAAAGAAGTAGAATTATGGGCAACATGGAAATATTCTCATAAGAAAAGAAAAAAAATACACATATAAA
>NW_006200054.1:0-1924 GCF_000334495.1 Tupaia belangeri chinensis | reverse complement strand
ACAACCATAACAAGACACTTCAGAAATGAGGGAAAAGGAAACGCAACCCATACATCCTATCAGATTGGATCTGGCCCTTAACTTTTTTTTTCTGTTATGAGATTCTGAACTCTCCAGAGAAAGCCTGCTCTTGGAAAGACAGCTTTTGATGAAGCTGTTGCTGAACTCGATACATTAAGTGAAGAGTCATACAGACACCACACTAAAAATGTAATTGTTTGAGACACAATTTGACATTTTGGACATTGGATACCCAAGGAGACAAAGCTGAAACAGGAGAAAGAGGGGAAATTTAATCAGCCTTCCAACTTTTGTCTGCCTCATTCTAAAATTTACATAGTAAGCCATTTCTCATCCATCCATTTTTCCCACAAATAGTTCATTGTTTACAATTTATTACCCCCTTATTTTACTTGTATTTGAATTTCTGTATTTTCCTGTGGTTTTTATGCTTGATATTAGACAATTAAAGTCAGTTACTATTTAGGAAGTTATCTGTTTTCATCTTGAGGTGGCCAATATGGGAATGTAGAATTTTTAAACAAGTTGCTTTGTTTGACATAGTATATTTGATATTTTGCTGATCTTTGAGTGGAGCACAACTCCATTCCAAAACAGCCATATCAGGAGGAGGAATTGTTTCATGTTCAACGGGCCCTCAGGAAACATTCTGAGCAGTCTTTGATAACATACACTACCTCAAACAATTGACTCAGAATACAGTTAGTCAGGATTTATTTTAGTTTTAGTTTTAGCTACAGGGCACATGCATTTTCCACTGGATAGAGATGAAGAGAGAGAGAGAAAGAGAAAGCGCAACTCCTTTTCCCCCCTTTTCTTTGGAATTTTGAACACATGAACACAAGAACACATGCCTGGCATGTACTTTCAGCCATCCAGTCAGCGACTTCAACTACTTAATTGATCTTACGGGATCCAGAACCTTCAGCACACCACCTATTGGCACAGGATTGTTGATTTAAAATATATATATATATTGTTTCAAAGAGGCCAGCAAGTAGCATCATGTTTAAGGTAGTGGCCTCCACATGTCTGGCCATGTTTTGAGTCCTGGACTGATGCCTTGAAAATCACACTAGATGTGTGTGTGTATGTGTGTGTTCAAAATCCTGAAAAGAAAATAAAAGAGAAAGGATTGTGGCATAGCTTCCCCCCCACACACACACTTGGGGGTAATATCTCAGTTTCTGTTTCTGTCTCTTTGGTGAGCACATGTGCCATATGGTGAAGCAGGCATGACCCCGTCTTAGAGGAGCACCTCTGAGGGAAGTGGAGAATGAAGCAAGTGTGACTCTATTTTGAAGGGGTGATTTAATTTTAGAAACTATGCCTCCTTCTCCCCCTCCTCTGAGTGCAGATAGGATCCAAAGAAGTCCACTCCCAGGTGTCTCAAGAACCTTGACCTGAACCAGAGAAGCCATTAAAATTCCATTGTAATCAGAACTTACCCTCAAGACTAATTAACCTGCTTGCTTTACTTCTGTAACTAACATTTTTGCTTTGAAGATAGAAAACCCTATCCACTATCTCTCCTGAAGCCCCTTTACTTTGTTCCTTTGTCCACTGTAAAACATCTGTGCATTTTTGGCCTACATAAGCCCCTTTCTCCTTTCACTCAGGACTGAGGGATTTTGAGAGACATGAGTCCCCCTGTATGCTGCCAGCTTAATCAATAAATTCCAATAAATTTGGCTATGTCTGGATGTCCTCCTATTTCTCACTGTGTACACTAGAACAATGGTATCCCCTCCCCCCTTAAAAAAACTTTTTCAAATTTACTTTTCTCATGAGTAAAAGAGAGAAGTAAAGTGAGACAAAGAGATCTATATACAGAGAAACAGACACTTTATCTACCCCAGCTGCAGCTAATCTAAGCTTATGGGTAAAAGTATGCCCAGCACAC
>NW_006200053.1:0-572 GCF_000334495.1 Tupaia belangeri chinensis | reverse complement strand
TGATAGCCTAAGGAATGCAGGCTCCTTACAGTTCAAAATTCTACCATCCCTAGAGTGTAGGCTCATCTCATGACCCAGGACAGCTACTGGAGCTCTAGGCATCATACAGTATGATAAAGAAGGAGAAAAGAGGGATCTATTGTCTCCCTTGATAAGGCTGTCAGATTTAGTAAATGAAACAACAAGATGTAAAATTAAATTTGAGTTTGAGCTATGTAAAAAAAATAGCATAAGAATTTGGAACATATACTTTTAATTTTTTTTTTTATATTTGAAATCCACATTTTCTTGGAGATATTTTTGCTATAGGGCATGTGTGTTCACCAGGAAGACAGAGAGAGACAGAGAAACAAGAAAGAGAGAAATCACCTCCCAAGGGAGGATGGCCATGCTGCAATCCCTTCTCCTTCATTCTCTTGGGATCTTGGGCATGCATGCACATGTGCCCTGCATGATTTTAAGCCACTGGGTCCGGGACTCAAACTCAGTCAACTACATGGGAGTTTAGCGACATAGCCATTACTTACATATATATCTCCAGCAGTCATATCTTGTAAGGACATTTCTCCAAA
>NW_006200052.1:0-2229 GCF_000334495.1 Tupaia belangeri chinensis | reverse complement strand
CAAGGTGACTGATGGGGTTTTTAAGAGTCTACTTTCATGGAACCAGCAGATGGGGTGGGGGTTGACGTGCTGGACTCCCACATGACCGACTGTGGTTTGAGTTCCAGACCTGGAGGCTTGAAACTTACACTGGGTGCATGTGCATATGTTTCCAAGATCTCAGAAGGAGATGGGAGGAGAGTGATTGTGTCCCCATCCCCTAAGAGGTGATTTCTCACTTAACCTCTGTCTGTCTGTCTGTCTGTCTGTCTCTCTCTAGTAAGCACACATACCTAAAGCAAAAATCTCTAAAAAATTTTTAAGTGTCTTGTTTTATGGGATCTCTAGGTGACATGATGGTTAAGGCAATGTACTCCTACATGACTGACCACAGTTCTAGTCTCAAACATGGTAGCTTGAAAATCATGCCAAATACTTGTGCAAGGAGAAGGTGTCAAGAAGAGGTCATTAAGGGAGAGATGAATGAGAAGGTGTAGAGGAAGTGTTCCTAAGAGTGGGCCATAATTTAGATCAGATAGACTCAATTTAGCAAAGGGTGTAAAACACAGCATAAGTTATAAAAAGACACATATGTGATATATCACACATATTCATTTTTTAAAATCTGATTTTTAAAATATTTGCATAAATCTGAGAAACATTGAAATAGAAAGAGAAAAAAAGCAGGAAATCACCTCCCAGATGGGCTTACTACATAGAAATCCATTCTCTTCCATTCGTCTCAGGGTAGTGGACATAAACACACACATGTGCCTATTGTGTTTTTCAAGTCATTAGATCTCGGATCTGGAATTTAAACTGTGCTTTCAGCCATGTGTGGTCCATTAACCACCATTCCACCTTGCTGGCCTTCCACATGTTTCTAAAAAGAAATATATAAAATCTATGAGAAAATAAAAATATATTGAGAGACATGAAAAACCTTGGTTGTACATAACATGCACCTAGGTTCATATGGAAAATTTATCTTTAAAAAATGGCTAACTTCCCAAAATTTATCTATAAATTTAATAGCATCCTATCAAAATTTCAATTTGTTTTCTTTTGAAAGAAAAAGGGACCAAAATTATTCTAAAGTTTAGCTAAACATCAAATATACATACCTATATATACCTATATAATTAGCCAAACAATTTATAAATTAAGGCAATGGGAATAACTATGAATAATATTACCTGACTGTAACAAATATTATGAAACTATAATATAGCAATAATAGATGAGTACTAAGGGACCATAATTAAACAAATTACTCAGATGAATTCATATTGAAACAGGACTTGCTGTAGAAGAAAATATTTTACTTTGACATCTATTTTTTTGTTGCCTTTGATAAAAAAAAAAGAGGGGCCAGCAGCTGATGAGATGATTAAAGCACTGTACTTTCACATGGCTGACCATGGCTGGACTTGGTGGCTTGTTTTCTCACTATTTCTCTCTCTCGCTCTGTGTGTCTCTGTCTCTCCCTGGTCAAATTAAAAAATAATACTAACAAATATAATTAAATAATTCCTTAAAAATAGAAAAGCCTTATAGACATTTTTAAAAAAGTTTATTTAATTTAATATTTTTAAAACAGGGAGAGAGACTACAACAGTTGGAGAGATCACAGTCGCCAACAGAGGGAATGGAAATGCTCTATGACAGTTGGTCCCCAACGTCACCACAAATATACCTTCGTGAGGCAAGAGACCATCTAACCAATGCATAACACACTTCTGTTTTCCCATATTTTTAGCATCTTGCCATAAAACCACACAGATATTTTGGTGGGCTCCTTGCAATACCATACATTTTCTAGGAACCCTTTGAGAGTTTGAAAACATGGCCACATAGTTGCAAAGTGCTCACTGTTCAATGCATGGATGGGCTGGCAACTGAATTATTAGTGGGAAATCTTTATTTCTCCTGCTCCCCTGAAATCACTAGTTCTTGTAGCCATGATGTCTTCTGCCCAAAACCCAACTCTCTTGAAGAGGTTATTTTGGTTATGAGTGAAAAAATACTGTATTGTGATTTATCTGCTTGATTTTAAAGCAAAAGATATATTAACATGTCAAACTCATAAATCAAAATTCAGAGTCCAAAAATGAACAAAGCAAGCAATTTAAGGAAAAAAATTCTAATGCTTTTCTTTTTTGTTATCATTATTATTCCACTAATATAAAATCCAGTAAAAAAGCAAATCATAAAGAAGAGGATTTGCAGGGTGGGAGAAAAGTGTGCCAC
>NW_006200051.1:0-779 GCF_000334495.1 Tupaia belangeri chinensis | reverse complement strand
TTCACCCTCTTCTCACACTGTATCTGGTATTGATAACCATCTTCTATGTTTCTGTATCCTTTAGTCATTCAATTTTGGCCATAGAGTATGGACACTCCGTATATATTATGTAGAGACATAGCCTTCAGAGCCTGGCTTGCTTCACTCAGCAGTAAATCTTCCATATTCATCCACTTTCTGTCAAAAGCCAGGATATTGTTGTTTTTTTTTATGGCTGAGTAGTATTCCATAGAATATATGTGTTGCACTTTTTCAATCCATTCATCTGTTCATGGGCATTTGGCTTGGTTCCATGTCTTAGCAATTAGGAATAATGCCAATTCGAACCACAGTCGACTACATGGGAGTCCAGAGACATAGCCATTACGCTAACTGTTGGTCCCTATTTGTAGATTTCTGAAGAATCTCCAAATTGTTCTCCACAGTGGCTGGACCAATTTACATTCCACCAGCAGTGTAAGAGAGTTCCCCTTTCACCACACCCCCACCAGCATTTATCATTTTGTTTTGTTTTGTTTTTAATCTTAGTCATTTGACTAGGGGTTAGGTGATATCTCATTGGTTTTAATCTGCATCTTCCTTATAATGAGGGATGTTGAGCATTTTTTTTCATATGCCTTTTGGCTATTCATATGTCTTCCTTAGAGAGTGTTTTTTTCAACTCATTCTCACATCTTTTAATAGGGTTGACGATCTTTTTTTTTAGGAAAGCTACTTGAGTTCCCTGTGTGTTCTAGTTAACAGTCTATTATCTGATGCATAGTGTACAAAAATATTTT
>NW_006200050.1:0-487 GCF_000334495.1 Tupaia belangeri chinensis | reverse complement strand
GGCATCCCCTTTCCTGTGCGGTTGCAGCTTGGGTCCTTGGGGCTCAGCCAGACCATGGCTTCAACCCTCAGTCAGACCATGGCTTCAACTCTAGAAGAGCTACAGAAAGATCTAGAAGTAAAGGTGTTACTGGAAAAGGTCATTAGGAAAAGAGTATGTGATGCTCTTACAGCTGAAAAAAATCCAAGATTGAGACAAAAATCAAGAACAAGATGCAACAGAAATCACAGAAAACAACAACAACAACTTCTTGACAATGAAAAGCCAGCTGCTGTGGTCGCTTCCATTACAATAGGATATGCGGTGAAGACCAGTCACTATGGATGGGGTCAGTCAGATACATTTGTGAAAATCTGCATGACATTAACTGTAGTTCATCAAGTTCCTACTGAGAACTCGGGTGCATTTCACAGAGAGGTATTTGATCTTTTGGTAAAGAACTTAAATGGCAAGAACTACTCCAAGATTGGAATTTGAAACAATTTTA
>NW_006200049.1:0-458 GCF_000334495.1 Tupaia belangeri chinensis | reverse complement strand
GAGTGGTGGGGAAAGAGAAAGAGGTATCCCCAACAGGGTCTATAAGTCATGTTCACCCTAAGCCTCTGCTAGCCTAGATAACAGGTTCATGCATAACCAGCATGTACAGAGAGGTCTTGAGACTTGCATTAAAACTCCTTGGTATCTACTCAGAGAATAGAAGAATACTTAATCGGGAAAGTGCTTGTACATCGATGTTTATTGCAGCACTATTCACAATTGCTAAGTCATGGAAACAACCCAAATGCCCATGAACAGATAGATAGAAAAACTGTGGCATATATACTCAACAGAATACTATTCAGCCATAAAAAACAACAAAACCCTGGGTTTTGACAGGAAGCGGATGAATATGGAAGATTTACTGCTAATTAAAGCAAGCCAGGTTATGAAGAAAAAGCATTGTATGTCACCACTTAATGCATACTGATTGAAACTAATTGACTAAAAGATATAGA
>NW_006200048.1:0-3607 GCF_000334495.1 Tupaia belangeri chinensis | reverse complement strand
GGAAGGCCTCAGAGCCACTCATTAGTGCTGTATCGAATAGACCTTGCATTGGACATTTGGAGACCTGGGTTCTAGTCCTAGCTTTCTACTGAAAAGAATGTATGCTAGGAGAAAATATCATAATCCTAGACTAGATCAACAGATATTATGGGTAAAACACTTGTAGATTCATCTATTCAACAAACATTTTTAATATTTTGAGTGACTTCTACTGACATTTTTAATTGGCAGGCACTAGTTGAAGCAGTTTATATATAAAAACATCCAAAGAAGTTGAAAAGTCCAACCTCTACAGAGGTAATATTCTGGTGGGCAGGATAAACTACTAAAATAATTCATAAACTATCCTCTGACAAAATACTTTTGTCAGTGCCCTATGTATCATGAGTTTTCCATTCTGACTGGTGAGAAGGGGCACTATCCCTGGCCCAGTGTGTAAGCTAGGTGCTGTTTCCCCACATCCCCTTAGTTATTTCCACAGTTTTGAGTGTTCTCCCAATTCTCTGAGGTTCTGTGTAATGCCTTTCTCTCCAGCCCTACATCCTGCGAACTCTAATGGTTGTGGCCTCCTCAGAATCTCAACTCAGATGGGTGTACCAGCTACATCCCAGAAACTGCAGGGCTTACATCATTCATCTCCCATCTCGCAGGGATCACTGTCCTTTATTGCATGATGCCCATAGTTTCATAATTTTGTATTCCATCCATTTTGGGAGTTGTTTTAGGCAGAAGTGTAACTCTAGTCCCTTTTCCTCCACTGGAACAGGACGCAGCTATCTTGATGTCCTTTCTATGCCTTACTGGTATGTTTATTAATTTTATATAATGGTAACATAATATCAAGAGTAAGAACCTCTGAACTCATCATTAGAGCAGCACACTGACTTTTCAAAATTGATGACTTTAAGTTCTATGAAAGTTGGTATAATGGTTAGTTTTATGTGTTACCTTGGTTAGGCTAGTTGTTTCATCAAACACTAATCTAGATGTTCCTCTGAAAGTACTGTTTAGATGTGATTAACATTTAAATCCATAGGTCACTCTCATAATGTGATTGGACTCATTCAATCAGATGAAGGCCTAAAAGACTGAGGTTCCCCTAAAGATGAATGAATTCTGCTTCCAGACTGCATTTGGACTCAATGTTGTAACATCAACTCTTCCCTGAATATCCAGTCTAAAGCCTCCCCTGTAGATTCAAACCTGGCAGCTCCCACAATCACGAGCTAATTCCTTAAAGTTTTTCTGAGAGCAACATGCACACATCTATGGTTTATGTATATTATATATAATTGTAGTGTGTATATATATATATAATATATATATGTGTGTGTGTGTGTGTGTGTGTGTGTGTATAGTTTAATCTCCAATTGGTTCTGTTTCTCTGGAGAGTCCTAACTAATACAGTTAGGTATGCATCTGTCTTTTCTACAGCAAACCCAAAGAAACTTGCATAGCTTTTTCAAAGCAAGGTTATTCTGAGTTCTTTGTGGCACTTCTCCATTAGAATATAAGGCATGTATAGTCTGATTTGTCTCTGGAAATAGTTTACTAATGACAAGAAATACTAAATTAGTCTAAACTTGCATAAATTAGAAGTTTGCAATGTTCCTGGCTATTGCTGACATACAAGACTCAAAATAGGAATTGTAATTATACTTTCTTCAGCATATGTTATATCTGGAAATATTCATTACCTTAGTCTAAATGCTGTTTTCTCCCCATGTAACATTTCTTGCACCCTATTACCCAGACCCATCCCCTGCCACAGCACTAACAGGCCACAGTGATTGTAGTGAATCAGAATAATAATCAGGACTTTAGTGATGGAGATACTAAGGAAAAGTCTTTTGCTTTGCAGCATGGCTAGAAGAATGTAAAGCTAGAGATGCATGTGACCATCTTCCTTAACTACAATAGGAGAGAAGGACAGCCACACAAGAAGAAAAATGAGAGAGAGCTGAATCTCAATTTCTAACTTCTGAGTTTCTGCTTCCTACAAGTTTGCCTTCTTGGACCTGCTGCAATATCCTTTCCAATGATAAGAGTCAAGAAAATGATCTTGTTTTTACTCTACAGTATTTGGTTTGGAAGTGCCTAGAACTAGAAGTGAATGTTCTCTTTCCTTAAGATCAAAAAGAAGCATGATTGTCCCACCAACTATTCTGGATAAATGCTGAGTATACTGGCATCTGCAAACATCGCTGAAGTATCATGGGGTAAAACTTCCTTTCCAGAACACAGGGAACTTTGCCTTAAAGATAAATCTAGGCTTATACCTTTCAGAACACTGCAAGAGGTGGTAGGAAACAATTACATGCTCCTCGACATTCTTGAGCAAAAGAATGGACAAATTATGTCCATACCTTAGGATGATTAATCTAATAATAGTAGGTAGTATGGATATCTTAATAATAAGGGAGATGTATGGATATCTTAATAATAAGGGAGATCTTCAGGGCAAGACAAGGCAAGGAATAGGTTTAGGAGGCTAATGCAACAGGCAAAATGAGAGATAATGAGGCTGGGATCAGGGTCGATATAAAGGGCTCTGACTTACTATGTAAAGGAAATGATAAAGTAGGAATATAGGATTTTATAATTCACATATATGAGTATGAGGAAAAAGGAGTGTATAGGTAGACTAGGGTTTCAAGCTAAGTAGTTTAGATAGTATTCATTAGAAGAAGGGGAGTTTTAAGAAAAAGCTTTTGTAGTTAAGCCACAGTGGTTCACACTGCTAAGACATTGTGCCTACAGGTGACTAAGGTGCCCATGGGTTAGATTCCTGGTTCAACTAAAGGCCAGGCATGGTGATGGGCACCTATAACACCAGTGACCTGGTAGGTTGAGGCAGGAGGATTATAAAATCAAGGTTGGACAGTGTAACATAGGGAGCCCCTGGATATGGTAAACGAACTGTAGTATATGCCTGTTCGCCCACCTAGGTAGAAGTGGCAACAGGATCAGCACATGGCAAGAGTTTGTCAAAATAATAATAATAAAAAGCTTATTGGACTTTTAAGCAGAAGTACATGATGGCTCACACTAGAACATACTCTACCTGAGATCCTAGTAGGACAACCAGAGGAAGACATTCAGCTAGAATTAAATATAAGTTGGAATCTACAAAGTTAGAACTCAAAACACAGATTCAACAATTTTCTGGAAGAGGTGATGATTGAAGCAATCTTGGTGGACAATGCCTGGTTGCTCTCTTGCCAACACAGATCCTAGGAGAAAGTCACACTAACCCAGTGCATTGAATAAAAACTTAAGAGTTATAAATTGGGACCAGCAGGTGGCATATAAATTGGGAACAGCAGGTGGTGGTGGTGAAAGTGATGGATACTCCCACATGGCCAGCCATGGTTCAGATCCTACCTGGTGGCTTGCTTTATCACTTTCCTTCTGATATAATTATGATATAATTTCTTACCTTCTGTTTATAATCGCTGACATGATCTGTAACAAAAATAACATTTGCTGTTTCCTAAGTTTATTTTAAAACTAAAAACAATGTAACTGTAATGAATATGCAAGTATTAAGTATTTTTTGGTGTAGAATCAAGTAGAGTAACAGCCAAAGAAATATGTCTCTTAGGAC
>NW_006200047.1:0-2178 GCF_000334495.1 Tupaia belangeri chinensis | reverse complement strand
ATGAAAGACTATCTATACTCCCTACATACATAAAGATTCTCTCCAGTGTGACTTTTCAGATGCTTGCTAAATATAGTTTCTACGAGGAAAAAATCCTATATTCTTCACATTCATAAGGTTTCACTTTTATGGGAGTCCTCTGATGTACAATGAGCCCTGTCTTCCAGTAGTAAAATGCTGTGAACATTGTTTCTTTCCAGTGTGAGTACTCAGATGTAAAGTAAGATGTGACTTTTGGGAAAAAAGTTGTATTACAGAAAGAGTATTACATTGTTCACAATCATAGGATTCCTTTCCTGTGTTGAGTTCTCTGATGTACAGTGAGTGCAGATTTACAGGAGAATATTTTACTACATTGTTCACATTCATAGGGTGTTTCTCCTGTGTGGATTTGCCGATGCCTAGTGAGAACTGACTTCCGGGAGAACATTTTCCTACATTGTTCACATTCATAGGGTGTTTCTCCTGTGTGGATTTGCCGATGCCTAGTGAGAACTGACTTCCGGGAGAACATTTTCCTACATTGTTCACATTCATAGGGTGTTTCTCCTGTGTGGATTTGCCGATGCCTAGTGAGAACTGACTTCCGGGAGAACATTTTCCTACATTGTTCACATTCATAGGGTGTTTCTCCTGTGTGGATTTGCCGATGCCTAGTGAGAACTGACTTCCGGGAGAACATTTTCCTACATTGTTCACATTCATAGGGTGTTTCTCCTGTGTGGATTTGCCGATGCCTAGTGAGAACTGACTTCCGGGAGAACATTTTCCTACATTGTTCACATTCATAGGGTGTTTCTCCTGTGTGGATTTGCCGATGCCTAGTGAGAACTGACTTCCGGGAGAACATTTTCCTACATTGTTCACATTCATAGGGTGTTTCTCCTGTGTGGATTTGCCGATGCCTAGTGAGAACTGACTTCCGGGAGAACATTTTCCTACATTGTTCACATTCATAGGGTGTTTCTCCTGTGTGGATTTGCCGATGCCTAGTGAGAACTGACTTCCGGGAGAACATTTTCCTACATTGTTCACATTCATAGGGTTTTTCTCCTGTGTGTGTTCTCCAATGCATAGTGAGAGCTGACTTGTAGGAGAACCTTTTCCTACATTTTTCACATTCATAGGTCTTCTCTCCTGTGTGAGTTCTCTTATGTACAGTTAGGTCCCGCTTGCTGTAGAATGTTTTCCCACATTGTTCACATTCATAGGGTGTTACTCCTCTGTGGATTCTCTGATGCCTAGTGAGAACTGACTTCCAGGAGAACATTTTCCTACATTGTTCACATTCATAGGGCTTCTCTCCTGTGTGAGTTCTCTTATGTACTGTTAGGTACCCCTTGCTGGAGAATGTTTTCCCACACTGTTCACATTCATAGGGTTTTTCTCCAGTGTGAGTTCTCTGATGCATAATGAGATATGACTTCCGGGAGAACATTTTCCTACATTGTTCACATTCATAGGGTGTTTCTCCTGTGTGGATTTTCTGATGCCTAGTGAGAACTGACTTCCAGGAGAACATTTTCTTACATTGTTCACATTTATAGGGCTTCTCTCCTGTGTGATTTCTCTTATGTACACTTAGGTACACCTTGCTGGAGAATGTTTTCCCACATTGTTCACAATCATAGAGTTTTTCTCCTGTGTGAGTTCTCTGATGCGCAATGAGATGTGACTTCTGGGAGAATCTTTTCCTACATTGTTCACATTCATAGGGTTTTTCTCCTGTGTGTGTTCTCCAATGCATAGTGAGAACTGACTTGCAGGAGAACCTTTTCCTACATTGTTCACATTCATAGGGCTTCTCTCCTGTGTGAGTTCTCTTATGTACAGTTAGGTCCCACTTGCTGTAGAATGTTTTCCCACATTGTTCACATTCATACGATGTTTCTCCTGTTTGAATTCTCTGATGCCTAGTGAGAACTGACTTCCGGGAGAACATTTTCCTACATTGTTCACAATCATAGGTTTTCTTTCTTGTTTGAATTTTCAAATGTCTACTAAAGACTGACTTGGAACAGAAAGATTTTCGACATTTCCCACATTCTTGCGATTTCTCTCCAGTGTGACTTGTCTCATGCACAGTGAATTGTGACTTCTTGAAGAACATTTTATCACATTTTTTATTTTCATAGGATTTCTCTCCCATGTGACTCCTCTGGTGTACAGTGAGGTCTG
>NW_006200046.1:0-1505 GCF_000334495.1 Tupaia belangeri chinensis | reverse complement strand
TGTTCGTATCATTTTGTAAAAAAAATAAATATTTGACGGCTGCAGCAAGCTGTATGTGTATGGGCACAGCTGGGTACTACTTTATAGTATGTTCATTCTACTCACTGGGGTTTATGCCTAAAGTCAGACTTGGGTTCATGTATAGGTATGTGTCAGCTGTGCTAGCTATTGGATATATTTAGACTAATTAAGTTTATTGGCAGAACAATTGAATGGGGGGGGAGGGATGGAGGGCAACCATGGATGCCAGGGACAATGGGGGAGGAGGATGGGACATAGCAGAGGGTGGGGGATGGGGAATCAAGGATGGCAAAACAAAAGGCAAGGTATGCAGGACATAAGAATTGGAAAATTATTTGCTGAGAACATGTATGTTGATGTGCTTGATTGAGCCAATGCACAGTGTATTTTGGATGGAAAATTCATTTGTGTGTTGTGATGGTGTATAGTGAATTAATGTAGAGAATGAATAAAATTAAAATTAAAAAAAGGCAAAAGAAAAGATAAACCTTCTGCAAGCCAAAGGAAAAAAAATTAAAAAATAAAAAATAAAGTTTTAAGTAAACTAAAAAAAAAAAAAGAACAGACATGTTTGAAAATTTTTCATTTGCATTTTCTGTATACCCCAGGTAAAACTTGCATTTGTAGTTATCATCAAAGAAGCATAACAGTCTTTGAGAGTCAGTATTCACTGGTGTCAAGGTAGATAAATGATGTAGTATCACGAGTAATAATGTAACCAGCATTAAAATAAATGATATTATTGTATTGACAAGAAGATCTATACTATTTCAATACAAAAAAAAGAAATCTGAAGAGCTATGTCATTGTAAGAATAATGGTATTGTTACATTTTTCTTGTAGTAGAGCTGAAGATTAGCCTGAAACAATGCATTGACAATAAAGAGCATGAAGAGATACCTGAAAAAAAAATTTGAAATAGAATTGATCAGATTTCTAGGATTATGGGCCAGGATGTTGATAAAGTGCATGTATGTGTCAGCTGCTTTCTGGCATGGGTGTCCAGTGAGTATTCAGAGTTCTGGAGGCAAAGAAAGATTCTAGTCAGTAAAGTGCAGGGAGTCTGAGCTTCCTTGCATGTTTTATATATTGAAAAAAGGTATAAGTGTGGCAGGGAGTTAGTTAGTTAGGAGTGGGTAGCCCTAAGAGAAAAGCAAAGGGGCATTTTGCTCAATGCCGTAATTCCCACTAGATCAATGCCCTAATTCCCACTAGGGTGATAAACTAATTAGGCAGTCTAATTAAAACAACCTGGCTCACATTGGGCATGCACAATTAGGTAATCAAATTCCTCATTGTTTACCTGTGAGAAAAGTATGCAAGTGCAGGAGAAAATGCTCAGATTCCAATTCAAATGAAGGACATAGGTAGTGTAACAGACCTCCCACCAATGAATATTCATGACCTCTAGTAATAAAAAATAATGATTAACCAGTAGCAAGCAAGTTTGCCACCTAGCAATCTGCCTGCCCAAAAGTCTTTTG
>NW_006200045.1:40237-41178 GCF_000334495.1 Tupaia belangeri chinensis | reverse complement strand
ATCTGGCCAGCAAGACCAGGCTGGAGACAGAGAGAACCACAAATAAAATAACCATGTGGCATTGGAGAAGTAAGATGCTTGACCCAAGCCATCTTGAAATTTACTAAATAGGAAGCCACAGTAGTATTTGTTTAGGACGCTCATCAGCAGGGACAAGGCCCAGAGAAAGGCACACATGACACCTGACAGGTGCCTTGGGCGGTGGCAGCGGTACCAGATGGGGAAAAGGGTGGACAGGCAGCGCTCGGTGCTGATGGTGCTAAGTATGCTCAGGCCTCCTATGTAGGAAAAGATCACCGCAGTGGTTAAGAAGCGGGGCATTGGGGTGGAGATAGGATGGAAGATATTGATGAGTTCCTCCATGGAACCTGTGATGTGGCAGACCAGGAAGAGGAAGTCGGCCCCAGCCAAGTTCAGGATATAGACAGAGAAGGCATTCCAGCTCATGCAGAACACCAGAAGCCAGAGTACCACCGCGTTTCCAGCCAGCCCAAACAGGGAAATGATGATGGTCAGTACGTCTGGAATCCGGGTGTTTAGGTCACATGGTCGAAGAAGGTTCCTTTCACTTCCGTTCAATGGCAGGTGTCCCATCCTCCAGGCCGGGATGGTTGGATTCAGGGTTGTAAATCTTTCACTGTTGTCCCTGGAAACAGCAATAGTTGCACACTTCCCATAAGATCACTGATTTTCAGGACCACCCTGCTGTGTGGAAAGGGCTCCCCCTGTATTTCTGTCAGGTAAATTCGCTTTAAAAGACAAGTGATGTACAGTGATTGAATGTATAAAACAAATGCAAAAAAAGACATAATTCCTAGAAATACAAATTTTGTGGTGGCTATAAGTAGGTGATGGATGATGTTCATTTACTTTCCAGATCTACTTTCCATCCTTTATTCTGATTTACAACACAGTAGGATACATTTCTGAACCTCTTTTTG
>NW_006200045.1:38170-39847 GCF_000334495.1 Tupaia belangeri chinensis | reverse complement strand
CCTTGTCTAGTAGCCTATTCTTCAGCCACAGGTATACCTACCTCATATAGTTGCAGGCCTCACTGAGTTCTGGTATCTGCTTCTCCCCTTTGTACCTTCAGTCAAAGAGGTAGGAAAAATTTTCTGTCGATGGTCTTTGGAGTTTTCCCACCTCATATAACATTCCCTCAACTTCCCTATCTTTCTGAATAGTTAACGAAACTCTTTTATCCCAGATTGGGTCTTCTATTTTATAATGGTACTCTACCAGATACACAGAAGAAAAAAGTTTGGAAAACAAGGAAATCCATGAAATCTGGGTTATGAATACCACTTTACTTTTGAGAAACATGTAGATGTCTTAGTTTTCTCCCTAAATTTAAGTAGCAGATTAATCACCATTGTAGGGTAGAATGTGGCTGAGAGCAGGGGGAGAATGTAGGGTTAGTTTCCATAATGGGAAAGAGCCCTGGTTTATACACTTCAGGTCTCTAGTCAAGCCCGCAAGCACCCAGCAATGCCAGGATGGAGTTTCGTGTCTCCTGTCTTTTCCTGTTGGAGTCCTAGTGACTCCCTGAATACTTGACCTCACAGTGGAGTATTGGGATGTGGACTAAGAAGAGAAAAATAAAACAGAAAGGCTTTTGAAATTCTTGATAAACTCTTACCTTTCTTCCATTCTTCTTGCTAAAACGGTGGATGCTCTGTGCTGATGGAGGAGCCTCTTGGGATGGACAGTCATTGGAGAGTACTACTGTGACCTGGAGAGGTTCCTGCAGGAACTGGAGGGAGGCCTGATGGTTGATCAGACTTATCAAGATCCTGGGCAGCCCTGTGATTTCCTGCTCAGGGACTTGCTGACCAATACAGAGAGTAGTCGTTTGAGTCATGACCTTTCATGAGATGTTTTCAAAATTTGCTCTGTCTGTACTCCTGTTCTCAAGTTCTGCACATCTCTGCCCTACCTAATCCCATCCATGGAAGTGATTATTGCTTTGGAGCCTTTTGTTATGAACTGTGTGCAGGAGCAGCCATGCCAGCAGCGAGAGCCCAAGCTGAGAGCTTTATGCATAAGAGGAACTTGACCTTTTCCTTGTCACTAAAGTTCCTTCATAGCCAGCCTGCTCTTTTTCTCTTCTTCTTTTTTTTGGGGGAGTGATTTCATTTATTTATTTTACATTTTATATTATATATTATTTTTATTATTCTTATTTTTTTAAACATTTGATCACTATACATCATCTGGCTTGTAAAGAGAATTTACCCAACATGAAACACACCTCAGACCAGTCCAGTTGAGAATTCTATACACATTATAATCAACAGGTAATAAACCATTTCTACGTCCCATAAATGTCTTGCCTCTCTATTTTTAATCCCTGATTTCCTTCCTTATACTCTTTCCTCTTCCCCACCCTCCCTCCACACTGTCTCCAGTGTCTATAACTTTTCACTGTTTTTATGTCCTCCAATCTTTTTTTTTAATTTATTCATTCTCTACATTAATTCACTATACACCATCACAACACACGAATGAATTTTCCATCCAAAATACACTGTGCATTGGCTCAATCAAGCACATCAACATACATGTTCTCAGCAAATAATTTTCCAATTCTTATGTCCTGCATACCTTGCCTTTTGTTTTGCCATCCTTGATTCCCCATCCCCCACCCTCTGCTATGTCCCATCCTCCTC
>NW_006200045.1:30458-33680 GCF_000334495.1 Tupaia belangeri chinensis | reverse complement strand
CGCTTTCTGTCTCTATGTCTCTCTCTGTCTGTCTGGTGAGCGCACGCGCCCTACAGTGAAAATCTCTCAAAAAAAAAAAAAGATATTTTCAACTCTTCTTTGCCTATTTGAATGTCTTTTATATTATTTTTTTTCTGACTGCATTTTTAAGACTTCCAGAATTATATTGAAAAGGAGTGAAGAAATGGGCAGCCTTGTCTAGTCCCAGTTTTTAGTGGAAAAGCTTTTAGCTTTCTTCCATCCAGTATAACGTTAGCTATAGGTTTTTCATATATGGCTTTTACTGTGTTGAGAAATGATCCTTCTATACCCATCTTGTTAAGAGCTTAATCATGAATAAAAAAGAAAAAAAAAAGAGCTTAATAATTAAGGGGTGTTGTATTTTATCAAATGCTTTCTCTACATTCATATATTAATGAAAAAAAAAAGGTAATTATCGTGTGTGTGTGTGTGTGTGTGTGTGTGTGTTTATGGAGAGGTTTTTTGCTATAGGGTGCCACGCCACAATCCTTTCTCCTCCATTCTCCTCTTGGGATCTTGGGCACGCATGCACACGCGCCCAGTGTGAGTTTAAGCCGCCTGGTCCAGGACTCCAACCGTGTTCAGCTACATGGGAGTCTAGCGACATAGCCATTACACTAACTGCTGGTCCCATTACCGTATGTTTTTTATCTTTCTTTTTGTATTAACAAAGCCCAACAAATATTCATTGGTAACATAATGTTGGAGAACTCTCAGCTGAAAATTCTGCCAGAAGCCATCATGCATGATTCTGCATTAAAATCATGAAAGAATCATGAAGAATCCCTGGCTTGCCTGTGTCATCTGCTCGCCACCATTGGCAAAGACCTGGACTTTGAGAAAACAAAGCCACATATGGACCAGTATTTTAATTAGATGGAGAAAATTTAAAAGAAAGAAAAACCTCATCTAGAATTTGTTTTATGCATCAAGATGTGATAGACCTAAGGCTGTGTAATTGAGTCTTGAAGAGCAGATCAGACCCTAAAACTACTGAACAGATTCACAAAGAAGCTAAAATAGAGGGACAAGAAGAGCAAAGTAAGGTCCAGCAGCTCATGACCAAAGAGAAGAGAAGACCAGAAGTCCAGAGAGTGGACGAAGGTGAGTGGAGTCTGCACAAGGGGCTAGAACAGTCTGGTACTGGACCCCTCAAAATTCTTTTTTAAAAAATTTAATTTTCTTTTTTTACAATCAATCCATATTATTTATCTTACAAATTGAATATTTCAACATGTGAACATTTCTCCCTAGTGCAGTTGATAAGACTGTAGAATATCTTCAGCTATTACCACATTTCTTTGTCCCATTAATGCTTTGCCTCCTAATTTGTAAAAATCACCCAGCCCATGATTGAGGAGAAAACTCAGCTGGAAATTCCTGAGGCATTTCAGAAGCAGGAAGCTGAGAAGTGCAGATTAACCATGGCAGGGAAATGTTTACTCTAAGTCACACCGGACGGACCAGGACAGAGGCTCCTCTTCACTGTCCCAGTGTGATTTTTCAACAGCTCCACCTTCATGGAGAACTACCTCCACATTTACGCACTTTGGCAGCATCCTCAAGCATCAACTTGAGGAGGTCAAACAGTGGCAGCAGTAAAAAACACAAGCTCTGTGAGGCTGACTCACCCGGGAGGTTCTTCATTTGGGACTAGAGACTTCTCTGAGTAACCAGGTACATGCTTGCCCACGATAGAGAGCTAACTGAGGATGGGGATGAATTGTGGTGTCAAGACGCTATTGGGAGTGCTGTTTCTATCTTTTTCTCTCTATCTCACCTGTAGAAGAAAGAAAGAAAGTTAAAACAAAAGAGTCAACTCAAGGGTCTGAAGGTGGAGTTAAAAGGAGCTAATGAAGACATAAATGATTGGGTTGGCACTGTTGTCAGTAGAGCAGGTTAAACGCAATGAAGTGAGGTCACAAAAAGAATGACTCTTAGTCTGTTTGAACTCACATCCCAAAGAGAAATTGGATGCCATCAGGCAGGCTACAGAAGAGGAGGACCAGGTCCAGAGGCAGGATGCTTGATCAGCTGCATCCCTTGAATCCTAGAGGAACCTGATGAGCAGTCAGACCAGACCTAAGGAAAAACACAAATAAGAATTATCAGTTGTGTGATAATAAAGAAACGAAGTGCCTGATACCAAACAAAATGAGAGTCCCCAATCAGGAAGCCACTGTAGTTCGCTTCGAGGATGCTCAGTAGCAGGGAAAGGTCCAGAGCAGGGCACACCTGACAGCTGACATTTGTCTTAGAGGGTGGCAGCCGTGGTACAGATGGAGCACAGGACGGAGTGAGGGTTTAGTGCTAATGGTGGGAGAGTGCTCAGGCTTGTGATGCAGGAAAAGCTTATCACAGTGATGTAGAAGCAGGCGATGCAGGGAGATGGGATAGAGTTGATGAGTTTCTCCAGGTAATCTATAATCTGGCAGCAGGGAAGAGAAAGTCAGCCCTGGTCAGGCTGAGGCTTTCCTGCACACACAGAGAACATGGTGTATGGTTTCTCTTTAGTAGTGCATTACTGCTTGTCATGGAGCCAGCCCTATCTGCTTTTATTTCATGCTCAAATAGTCCCATATTTTTCCAGTGGGTATCTTTCTAAGCTGGCTTTTGTGTTTGCTTTGAAAGTGCTCCCATTATTCTTTGAGTACTTTCTTACTTTCTAGAATAATAAAACTTTTCCAGGGTCATGTAATTCTTTTCTTACTATGGTCCTGCAATCAGTCATCACCCCTGCCCCCAAGTAGCTTTGTTCCCATTAAATGGATTTAGAAACTTAGATCTATTGAAGTATGTTGTTTCCTGGTCCCCTTAGTTGCCAGAGATTTTTGTGTGTGTGCATTTATACCTGTACATATTATATGGTAAATATGGGGATTTGTACAGGTATATATTGAAAATAATTAGTTTACACCTATACCACCAATCCAATCCAAACCAAAGGGTTCATTTCTGCTCTCCTTGTTTTAAGTTGTGTTTGCCTTGTCCAACAGTGAGAATTCTGGCTTTCATTGTGCTCAATATATTTACTGGCTTGCTGAATCTACCAGATAGAACCATCTCTAGACCCTCTGGGCCACTACTCTGCCTAAATAGCCCAAATCTGTAAGAGCATCTCCTCTTGTCAGCTCCAGCCTGCAGAGGACAGCCACCACTGAGCTGCTCTATCATGTTGGGGCCCTCCTACCATTGTTTGTT
>NW_006200045.1:27140-28007 GCF_000334495.1 Tupaia belangeri chinensis | reverse complement strand
CTCTCACCCTCTGCCATTTCCCACCCTCCTCTCACACTGTCTCTTGTATCTACAGCTGTTTTCCATGCCTTTTTAAATTTCACATTTTATTTATTCATTAACAATACTAATTAAAAAACTTTTAATAGCAAGCACAGCTGATATATACAAATCTATGAACACATGTCTGACTTTAGGTGTAAACCTCAGTGAGTAAAGTGAACATATTGTAAAGTAGCACATAGTTGGGACTATATATCCACCTGCAGAAAGATGAATCTGAACCCCTAGACCTCACTATTGATAAAAATCAACTCAAAGTGGATCAAAGATCTAAACCTAGGACCTCAAATCATAAAAACTACTGCTTGAAAACACTGGGGAAACTCTGGGAGACATTGGAGTAGGCAAAGACTTCTTAAATAAGATGCCCAAAGCACAGTCAATAATCTCCAAAGTAGAAAGGTGGGATTACATCAGGTTAAGAAGTTTCTGCATGGCAAAAGACCCAGTAATTAGTGTGAATAGACAGCCCTCAGAATGAGAGAATATTTTTGTAACTATGCTTCAGATAAGAGATTGATAACCAGAATACACAGGAAACTCAAGCAGCTTACTCAAAAGAAGATGATCAACCCAACTGAAAGATGGGAGAATGAACTAAAAAACAACTCTCTAAGGAAAACATACAAACAGCCAAAAGGCACATGGAAAAATGTTCAATACCCCTTATCATAAGGGAGATGCAGATTAGAATCACAATGAGATACCCTTTAACCCCAGTCAGAATGGCTAAGATTTTAAAAACAAAAAATGGTAAATACTGATGGGGATGTGGTGAAAGGGGAACTCTCCTACACTGCTAGTGAGAATGAAAATTAGTCCAGC
>NW_006200045.1:9345-26869 GCF_000334495.1 Tupaia belangeri chinensis | reverse complement strand
CTTTTGACAGAAAGTGGATGAATATGGAAGATTTACTGATGAGTGAAGCAAGCTAGGCTATGGAGGAGAGATACTGTATGTCTCCACTTAATATATACTGACTCCCCACACTCTGTGGATGAAAGTGAATGACTACAGGATATAGCAACATAGAAAATGGTAATAGATCCCAAATACAGTGTGGGAAGAGAATGGAAGAAGAAAGACAGTCTGAGGAACGGCATTAAGGAGAAAAATAGAGAGGCAAAACATTTATGGTACAAAGAAATGGATTGTTATCTGTTGATGATAATGTATATATTATCCCCACTGGACTGGTGAGAAATGTATTCAGTGTTGGAACATTGACTTTACAAGCTAAGTGACATATGTGATTGAATTTATAAAAGAAATTAAAATAAAAGAAAAGAAAAAAATAAATAGATATTAATTTCAAGAAAAACAGTTTTATTTTAATAGATCAAAATAAATAACTGTTAAGAGAAATTTGCTTAAGACTTAAAGCCAGGAAAAAGGCTAAGTTTCCATTCAAATAGTAGGTAGATGAATCTATGAACATTTCTTTTTTTTCTTTTTGGAGAGATTTTTGCTATAGGGTGCGTGTGCTCGCCAGACAGACAGAGACATAGAGACAGAAAGCGAGAAATCACCGCCCAGGGGAGATGGCCACCTCGCAATCCCTTCTCCTCCATTCTCCTCTTGGGATCTTGGGCACGCATGCACATGCGCCCGGCATGAGTTTTAAGCCACCAAGCCCCGGGGTTGGGGATGCGAACCGCAGTTGACTACGTGGGAGTCCAGCGACATAGCCATTACGCTAACTGCTGGTTCCTGACCTATCAACATTTCAAGAGAAGACAAAAAAACTTAAATTTGGAAATCAAAGCATAGAAGAAAATCAGTAATGTTTTAGTCTAGAGTCAAAAAATTTACCAGTTCAGTCTCATGTAATTAATCTTCTATTTCACCAGTTCAGTCTTATGTACTTAATTTCTCTTCTGTTGAATTTGCAGTGTTATTGTGGTCTGATCTTTTCATTTAAATCCTGGAAGTTAACATTCAGCATTATTATTGATATTTCTTGTCCCTAGCTTTAAACTGATCATTTTCTTTGTCCTTTTTGCTCTCTTATTTCTGTATATGTGCCTTTAGTTTTCATGGTCTAGCACTCCTTTCAGCACTTCTTGAAGAGCTGGTCTGGTGTTGGTAAATTCTTTCAGGTTTTGTTTATCTGAGAATATTTTTGTCTTTTTTTCTCATATGAAGATAATCTTGCTGGGTATAGTATTCTTGGTTGAAATTGTTTTTTGCTAAACACTTTGATTATATTTTCCCATTCTTTCCTTCCTCTCATTATTTCCTATG
Organism: Tupaia belangeri chinensis; assembly: GCF_000334495.1. Classification (NCBI taxonomy): domain Eukaryota; kingdom Metazoa; phylum Chordata; class Mammalia; order Scandentia; family Tupaiidae; genus Tupaia; species Tupaia belangeri. Next base: position 25,504 of record NW_006200045.1, on the reverse strand, counting down.
AGAGATCCCATGTTAGCCTGACGGGATATCCTTTGAAAGTAACTTGATGTTTCTCTATTCCAAAAATTAGTAAATTGTCTCTGTCTGTGGTTTTGGTCAATCTGAATATAAAGTGCCTTGGAGAAGATCTTCTTGGGTTGATTCTATGTGGGGTCCTTTGTATTTCTTGGATCTGGATATTTGATGCCTCTCTAGATTTGGAAAGTTTTCTTGCAGTATTTCATGGAATAGATTATCAATGACCTTATTAGTTTCTTCACCTTCCAGGGTATCGATGATTTGTATGTTTGGGCATTAAATGGTATCTAGTATTACTTGTATGTTATTCTCATTTTTTAAAGGTTATTTTCTCAATCTCTTTGGTGAATTTTTCTAGGTCAGAGGTTCTATTTCATACATCTGAGATTTGATCTTCTGCATGATCTAATCTGCTTTTAATACTTTCAAGTGAGGCTTGGATCTCCTATATTACAACCTTCATCTCTAACAATTCTGTTTGTTTCTTTTTTATGATGTGTATTTCCTCTTTCAGATCATGCAAGAACTTCCTCACCTCCTGGAACTCATTGTCTCTTTTCTCTTGCATCTTCTGGAGTTCATTGCCTCTCTTCTCTTGCAACTCTGTTAGCTTTGTCAGTATGAATATTTAAAATTCTTTATATGACATTTCCACATACTCCCTTGCATTGTCTGTGGAAGATAAGTAGTTATTCTTTTCCCTTAGGAGAGAGATATTTCTTGATTTCTCATATTTCTTGTGCCTCTGTGGTGCTTTCTGGTCATCTGATGGATTATGTGTTATTTCCTAGTTTTTGTAGCTAAATCTGAGCATTCAGAGGCATGCAGGAGGAGGTGACCTGCAATCTCTAAACCATTTTTCTACCTTTGTGTAGTAGATTCAATGGAAATTAAGGATTCAGTGACCCTAAAAGTATTCAGGTATCTGGCTACTGAGCACCTAGACCTGTCTAGAAAATCAGTGTGTGGAGGCTGAGCAGAAAAGTGAGAAAGGTAGAAAGAAAAGAAAAAGAAAAAAAGAAAAGAGAAAAACTAAGACAAAGACAATAAAAAAGAGAAAATTGTTTAAGCAAAAATTGAAAACTGCATAGCACCAAAGAGTCTGCTCAGAACTTAGATATAGATGGCTAGTGATTGGCATGTCCTGGCTCCTGGGTAGATCTGGTAGGCAGGATGGTGAAGTCTGGGCAGAAGTTCTTCAGTGGTCCTAATCCCCGAGTAGGGTCACTCAGAACTCCCTGTCCTGTGAATAAATTTAGAAGTGAGATTAGGGGGTCATGCCATTTCCTTGGTGTATTCTATAGCAGTTTATTTTTCATCTTTGCTATAAAGATATTTTGATCAAATCTTTCAAACAACTGGGTGTATATTACTGCCTTTTTCTTTTTTTTTTTTTGGAGAGGCTTTTGCTATAGGGTGCGTGCGCTCACCAGACAGACAGAGAGAGACATAGAGACAGAAAGCGAGAAATCACCCCCCAGGGGGGATGGTCACGCTGCAATCCCTTCTCCATTCTCCTCTCGGGATCTTGGGCATGCACGCACACGTGCCTGGCGTGAGTTTTAAGCCACCGGGTCCGGGATGCGAACCGCGGTCGACTACATGGGAGTCCAGCGACATAGCCATTACGCTAACTGCTGGTTCCCATTACTGCCTTTTTCATGCCCAATGCTCTTAATATGCTTTGTACTTCCTCTAATGCTTATCAGGCTTTAGTCTGGCCAGGGAAATAGCCCTCATTTTTAAAAAAAATTTCTTTTATGCACTCAATCACATATGTCACTTAGCTTGCAAAGTGAATATTCCAACATGTATACATTTTCACCAGTCCAGTTGAGAATGCTATACATGTAATCTTCAACAGATAATAACCTATTTCTTTGTCTCATAAATGCCTTGCCTCTCTATTATTCTCCTTCAGGTCCTTCCTCAGACTCTCTTCCTTCACCCACCCTCTTCCCACACTGTATCTGGTATCTATAACATTTCCTATGCTTCTATATCCTCTAGTCATTCAGTTTTGGCTATAGAGTGCAGACACTCTGTATATATTAAGTGGAGATAAACAATGTCTCTCCTTCATAGCCTGGCTTGGTTCACTCAGCAGTAAATCTTTCATATTCTGCCACTTTCTGTCAAAAGCCAGAGTCTTGTTGTTTTTTATGGTTGAGTAGAATTCCATAGAGTATACGGGCCACACTTTTCCATTTATTCATCTGTTCATGAACATTTGTGTTGGTTCCATGTCTTAGCAATTGTAAATAATGCCACAATAAACATAGATGTGCAAGCCTTTTCTGAATAAGGATACTTCTGTCCTTTGGGTAGATACCAAGGAGTGGGATTGCTGGATCATATGGTAGTTCTATTTGTAGATCTTTGAGGAATCTTCATATTGTTCTCCATGGTGGCTGGTGAGATACCACCTAACCCCAGTCAGAATGACTAAGATTAAAAAAATAATAATAATGAGTGCTGGTGGGGATGTGGTGAAAGGGGAACTCTCCTACACTACTGGTGGGAATGTAAATTGGAATAACCCTCATTTTTCTAGGACTCTCCCTTTGCAATAATACTACAGACCATAAGGTTATGATTCCCTGGACATTATGAGCATCATGGGGACTGATCTGTTAAGCATAGGGAAGAGCCTCCTCTCATATACGCAGTTTTTATATCCCCTATTTTGTTTCCTAAGGCTGGGAAAGAGGTGATGTTATCTGTCTTTTCAGGCTCATTACTGGCTAAAAAATCATTGTTTCTCTCAGTGTTTCAGAGTTGCATCATCTATGCTGTTAAACTTTCTCCTGGCATGAGCTTAAATGTCCCTGATGGGTAGGTCTAATAATCTTGCTGATATATGTTCCCAGGTGGTTGGCATCTCCTGAACCGGTGCCCATTATTTCCCTTCTGTACTTGATGGACTCCTGCACAAGATGTCTAGCTGCAAATGGAAGAGTATATATTTTTCTCCTCTCCTATCACCACTATGTCTTCTTCAGACCCACCAATTGGTTCCCATAGATTCCACGTTTTTCATCCTAGCCTGGGTTGGCCAGGACAGCTTGGTGCCACAGTGTGCACAGTTTCTTTCCTCTGAGTCACAGAAAACTAATAAGTAGATTTCCCTACTGAGCATTTTGAATCTTAAGTTTATCCACCAAACCAGAAACCGATAGGGGTGTGGACAGTCTTTTTCCAATTGTACTTCCTCCTCCAATTTCCTTTCTTTCATTTCACTGTTAACTAGGCCTCAGTGGTCAAATGAGATGACTCATAATGGCTGCCCCATTTTTGCCACTGCCCTGACATCCTTGTTACTCCAGCAGGTCATGTGAGTTTCTGACAGCAGCCATTCTAGTCCCTCCTCCACTTGTGTGGTAAATTGTAGAGTCATCATTTTAAATTTCTAGTATTTCAAAAAGCATTTCCTAACTTACCACCATATATACTCTTACTAACAAAATGTTGTCCTTCTCTGCTCCCTTTTTCAGGCCTACATATGGAAGGATTAAGACCCAATTGCACAAGTATTATAGGCCTAAGTAGATCTCTTTCAGTATAGGCTCCTGAAAAACAGAAACCAAACTGCACCTATTTTTATAGACAGCAGCTGTGCATTGATGGTATTGGTGTCCAGTGCTTACCGCACCACCATGTATCAGAGCAGCCTCGCCTACACCCAGGTTGCTGCCACACAGGTGAGAAGAGCCTATGTTCATGTGATTACAGTCACAGTTCAGAGACAGGAACTTCTGGGCTGCCTGACTAACACTGGGAGTTACCTTTCGTTCATATCTACAGCCAAACCCCACTATTTGAGATAGACCACTAACAGCATAAGATTTTGATTTAGCAACTCAATAGCCACACTATCTGCCAGGGTTTCCTAGGATGAGCATGTGAGCCAGTTAGTCATGGAGTCTGCAGAGGTGCTCTGACTCCAGGCCCAGTATTCTTCCCCATCTAGCACTCAGAAGCTCTACATTTCTATGTATCCCAGGATTTCAACTGGGAATTTTTTCTTTTTCTTTTTTTAAAGCAAAAAACAATAACTGAAAAAGTTACAAGGAAAAGGGAATGTACTGGTCTCATAAACAGGCGTAAAATAAGGGCCTGAACCTGGGGAATGTAGTTAGAATCAGGAGCAGCAGAAGCAGAGGAAGGTAACAAACATTTCTGCTTATTCTGAGAAAGCAAGATTTTTCAGTAAAATGGGGTACACTACATAAAAGTTGTTAGGAAAGTGTTTACATTAAATGAAAGTAGCAGACCCACCAGTTGGTTCCCATAGATTCCACATTTTTCATCCTAGGCTGGGTTGGCCAGAACAACTTGATCCCACAGTATGTACAGTTTCTTTTCTCTCAGTCACAGAAAGCTAATATTAGGGTCTTAAGGGACAGAGCTTGCTAAATATTTATTAGCAGAAACCATCTGAAGTTGGTAGTGGGTAGTTATCCATTTAGCAGGATATGTGGTCAGCCCTAAGAGAGACAGGAATTCTGGAATTTTCTTGAGAAAGAATGTCTTGATATCAGCCATGTAGTCTGGATAAACTTAAGACTCAAAATGCTCAGTAGGGAAATCTACTTATTAGTTTTCTGTGACTCAGAGAAAAGAAACTGTGCACACTGTGGCACCATGGAGTAACCAGTAAGCAGACTAGTCAGCAACCTTCTCCTCCTCTTCGTTCTCCCACTCTTCTTTTTAATTGAGGATAGTAAACTCTTTTATAAATAAATTTTGTATCTCCACAATATCTAGACCTTAAACTCTTGTGTAAAGAGCTAAATAACCACTTACACTTTATCAATGGCAAAAGCCATGGTATTCATACTATTATCCACAACCACCTTGTCACCATGCTACTGACAAATGCCACCACAGGACTTGTCATAAACCCAGTTTCTTGGACTGTTCTTATGCAGGGAGACAGTCTCCCTCTGAGGACTTTATTTTCCCCAATCCCAGAGAACTCAGAGTCACAAGTAACAAGGCTCGTTTATTTAGAACCAGATTTCTAACTACAGCTATGACCCATTAATAGAACTAAACATGATTGTCAGGGGAACATCAACTGACAACAAAAATAAGGAATAGATTTTTTTCTATACTCTCAAGTGGGAAAAAAGCAATAAATAATAGGTTTATGGCTATTGACAGAATTCTTTCCATTATAGCAAAAAATGGCAAAGCATTTAATATAAAATATTTAGAGGCAGATAACAGGATTAATTCACTGGTATTGTTAAGAAGGAAGGAGATTTTCTTATTTCAGACTGCTTCCTCTAAGAAAAGCAAAAAGAAAATTAAGTTAAAAGAAATCTCTTTGAAGACATTATGGAAGCACTGGGCATTTCAGAGGCATGAGGCTGGAAGAAGAGCAGATCATTGTCAAGCCTGGCAGGAAAGGTTGACTCTCAGTCACAACCTACTGACCAGGGTAGGAGCTCTTTGTCACTCTCCCAGTCTGCTTTCAGATACCCCCGGGGTTCCCCGCTGAAAGCTGCCCCCACACATTCACTCCTCTCAGGAGTGTCCTGCAAAGCCCTCTGGAGAACCAGCTTGAGGCTACGGCCCCTCCACTGCCTAAAGGATCCAACAAAATAATAAATAAGGGGTTTGGCAAAGCTGTTAACACAGGCCAGAACACGTGAAACTGGAGAAATAAGATAAGAAATCTCATGATATGAAGGGTGAATTCAGATCAAAAGGAACCAATGAATGCTGAAGGATGGGCCAAAAAGAGGAAGGTCGGCACTGTGAGTAGGATGGTCACATACAGCCTGGTCAGTGGCATCTGTCGTGAGCTACAGAGGATCCTGATCACCAGGGCCAGGTTAGACCCGAGGAGAACCACAATAACACAGTCAGCCGTGTGAATACCACGTCGTCAAGTGCCTGCCATAGCTCACATTTCCCGGGCTTACAAAACAGGATGCAGTATCTCACTTCCAGGATGGCCAGTATCAGATACAGGGCCCGGAGCAGAGTACACATAGTGGCTGACAGGTGGCTTGGGTGGTAGCAATGGTACCAGATAGAGTACAGGACAGATAAACAGTGCTCGGTTCTAATGGTGCTGAGAATGGTCAGGTCGTCTATGTATAAAAAGAGCATCACAGTTAATAAGCTGGAGAAGGACAAAGATAACAAATGTATGATATTAATGACTTCTTTTAGGGAATACATAAATAAGCAGCAGAGAAAGAAAAAGTCGGCCAGAGCCAAACTGAGGATGTAGACGGAGAATGTGGTCGTGTGCAGGCGGAAGGCCAGGAGCCAGAGCAAGACCCTGTTACCTGCCAGCACAACTGGAGGATTGATGAGAATCAGTGTGTTAGGAATCAGTAGCAGAGAAAGAAAAAGTCGGCCAGAGCCAAAGTGAGGATGTAAGTGGAGTATGTGGTCGTGTGCAGGCGGAAGGCCAGGAGCCAGAGCAAGACCCTGTTACCTGCCGGCACAACTGGAGCATTGACGAGAATCAGTGCGTTAGGAATCATCACCAGGGCCAGGTTAGACTCGAGGAGAACCACAATAACACAGTCAGCCGTGTGAATATCACGTTGTCAAATATCTGACATAAATCACATTCTCCAGGCATACAGATACTGCACTGGTGCTCCTGAGAACAAAATCAAGACTTCAGAATCTAATATATGAACATGGATTCTCAGAGGCATGCTATATATCCCTGCTATGTGTCTTATTCTCACATCCTGTTATGTGTCCCTGTTCTCCAGAGAAGGAAACAGAAGACTGCAGAGATTAAGCAACCTATCAAGAGACGCACAGTTCCCAAATCAAGATTCAAACTCAAACCTTATTGGCTTTATAGCCTGTGCCTCTGTCCTTGAACTCAGATCCTCTACTGACATGAGAGTACTCTATGGTTCAAAAAGTCCACCTGACAAGCTAAGTTACAGACCCAAGTATTACCCTACATGCGCCAGCACTCTCTCAGTTGCAGGAATTCAGAGAGAAAAAGAGGTGATCATGACATGCCTATGACTAAGACGGTTCCATTCATTAATGAGAAAGAAGATTATGTCTTAGTGACCTCAGGGGAATGGAATCTTCCTCTGAAACAGGTGTGAGGATGGCTGTACCTGCTGGAGTACAGATGGCTCAGTGTGTCAGCCACTGAAGACAGCAGTGCTTTTTCCATTCAGTGCTTACCTCTGCATACAGCACAGTGCATGAATTTATTTATTTATTTAATGATTGCATGCGTGAATTAGGAATCTAACAGTAGAGGTATATATAGGTTAAACTTGAAGCAAAAATAAAAACACAGTTCAGAGCATTTGAACACACATATAATGAAACAAAATTTCATTTATACAATTATTTTTTCATGGAACTTGTTTGTATTTAGAGAATTGCATGCTCAAATAACTCAGGTTGACTACTGCTGTCCCTTTGAAGTGAGGACTCAGTAAGGATTTGCTGAGTACATAGAAGCCTGTTGGTGAGGAGGGAGGGTTCGGGTGTGAGCTGAATTGCTCAGCAGTAGAGAAGGAAGGAGTAAGTGAGGGTGAGGTGTAAATGCCACCGAAAGAGGTATTTGAAGTATGGAAATATTTATGGAGGACTGTTAAGTGGTGTGCTGTGATCTTTACAATATGACCCTATTCCATTCTCTCTCCTATAGTATCTTTAGTAGAGTTTCCTTTGCTGACAAAAGCTTTTGTGTGAGAGTAGTTTACGGAGGAGACAGAGCAGTGCAGGAGTTACAGTATAAACAAGGTTCATGCAGATTTCAGCTGCAGAGAGAGGACTTACTCAGACCTGGTGTAAGAGCAACTGGTGGGGAGTTTACCAGGAATTGTCTCTTTTTGTTTGTTTGTTTGTTTTTAAGAGGTTTTTGCTATAGGGCGCGTGCACTCACCAGACAGAGAGAGAGAGAGACAGATAGATAGAAAGTGAGAAATCACCCCCCAGGGGGGATGGCCACGCCGCAATCCCTTCTCCTCCATTCTTCTCTTGGGATCTTGGGCACGCATGCACACGTGCCCAGCGTGAGTTTAAGCCACCGGGTCCGGGACACGAACCGTAGTCGACTACGTGGGAGTCCAGCGACATAGCCATTACGCTAACTGCTGGTCCCCAGGAATGATCTCTTTTTATTCTGTTAAGAGCCCTAAGGGGAAAGAACTAGTCTTAGTATTCTATTTTGCAGAGGATGGAATTAAAATACAAAGAACATGAATGATTAGCCCTGGTCTAACACACTGTGGTATTGCCTCAGGGTTTACCCTTTGACTAACCCTCTGCACCCACACTGCTGTGCTTGAATCACAGACAGAGGGAGGAAAACACAGGAGTAATTCTCCAGATAAATCTAAGATTTCTGTCAGAATTGCCAAAAAAAAAAACAAACCCCACAAAACAAACAAACAAAAACCCATAAACAAACATCAGATATTGGAATCCAGGAGTACTTTCCTGCCTCACAAGACAGAAATCTCACTGAAAGGCAGAGGACTCACGTGGACAGGAGACCCCCATGTAGGAGAAAGACACATCCTTCTACAGGGTGCAGAGGGACAAGTGCACCTATCATGAGCGCTCACAGAGACAAGCTGTCCATCTTACTTGGCCATAAACAGATATGAGAAACCAAAGCCTCTGTTCTCCCCACTCACAGAAGACAACAACTCAAAATCTATTATAAGGGTACAATATATGTGTCTTGTCATTATTGCTAAACCTCCATAAGCACGATGGCATGCCTGTTTTCATTCACTGTTGTATCCCCAATATTTAGACTGTGTTCCTGAGGGCAACTGTTGTATTTTTTCCTCTTAAACAGCCAAAGAAATGCCCCCAAGATGAAACCATGATGAGATGCCCGATACCAGTCTCCTGGAGACCTGTCTCAGGCTTTCCCACACTTTTCTGCTCCATCGTTAAATGCTTTTGAGAAGCTCTCATAAAGTGTTCAAGTGAGCAGTCTGAGACCACTAGAGGCTGTAGAGACGGCATTTCCTCCAATATCCTCTTCTGTAACACGGTGATTCGAAAACTTATAATTCAGGAAAAGGATCTCATTTCCCAGCCTCCTTTGATGCTGATGGCAACAGGTGGCTGGCTTTGGACAATGGGAAGGGAGCAGAAGTAACTGATCCTGGGCCACAGGATTAATGGAAGGAGAGTGGTCTCCCCTTCCTTCTTCCTCTCTCCTTAGGCTGGAATGCTGATGTGGCTGGAGTCCACAGGACCACAAAGATGATGTACCAGTATGTGTTTGGGGACCAGCAATTTGGAAGGAGTCCTGACACTCTGGAGCCTTCAGCCCAGATCTAATGAACGTTCTTAAACTCACCGTCATTACAGCAGGGCTATTAGAGCAGCCCAACTTACACCTTCACAGTAAGAAATACATTCCCTTTTTTCACATGACATTTGAGGATTTTTTTTTTTTTTGAGAGTTTTTTGCTATAGGGTGCGTGCACTCACCAGAAAGACAGAGAGAGATAGAGAGATAGAAAAGGAGAAATCACCCCCCAGGGGGGATGGCCACGCTGCAATCCCTTCTCCTCCATTCTCCTCTTGGGATCTTGGGCACACACGCATATGCGCCCTGTGTGAGTTTATGTCGACTACGTGCGACAGCGCCATGTAGGTGGTATGGGTGTGAGGTCGATGTGCATCATTTCTTCACATGTTCAGCTGAATGCCTAATCTGGAATTTTAATCAAAATGTCGAGATATTGTAAATATCACAATTCACAAGAGGTGCAAGGTGACATGCCAAATTTGAATATGCGTTTTTTCATAACTAGTTATCCAATCTTAAGCCATCGTCCATACCAAGACTGTGAAAAATTTTATGTTGAATTTTCCTGGGAGACATAGATGGCTGAACATCATTTAAAGGTGAACTATTTCCCCTGCTCAGAGTTCTGTCCTTTGTCAGAAAAAAAGAACACAAGAGAAAAGGGGGCGTATTCAGCTGCTTCTCTTCCTCCTTATAACCCACTCTTCTCTATGCTCTATCTCCCTATCATTTACTTATTTATCTATTTTTAAAGTTTATATCTTTCTTGGGAGAGTGAGAGAAGCAGAGAGAGATGCTACAAGAGCAGAAATTGACAGGCACCTGCTATGTTGTTGGCAGTTCAATAATTTTGACTGATTTCATATTTTCTTTTTAATATCAATTTTCAGAAATTTAATTATAATGGACCCTATGTGGTTTAACTTACATTTCTTCTGTTCAGGGTTGGACGAGTTTCTTGGATTGTTGTATAACTTCTTCTTCTTTTACAGCTACATACCATTTTACCGCATAGGTGTGCCATAACTTGTGCAGTACTTTATTCATGATCACTTCATTTGTACCAAACCTTTACTGTCATAAAGAAGAGTGCAATTAAAAATTTAGTACAAATATTTCAGAAACAGTCCACATGTTGGCTAATATACTCTACATGGAATTGATGTGAGAGGTGGTTGATAATTGATAATTTGGATATATACTGAAAATTTCCTTCCATAGGTTGATTCTAATCTTTCCTCTCACCAAAAACATGAGAGCTCCTGCTTCCTTCAACTCTTTCAGAAGAGCAGATTATTTATTTGTGTTTTTTTTGGAGAGGTTTTTACTATAGGGCATGCAGTTGCCAGAAAGACAGAAGGACAGAGAGACAGAAAGTGAGAAATCACCCCCCGGGGGGATGGCCACGCCACGATCCCTTCTCCTCCATTCTCCTCTTGGGATTTTGGGCATGCATGCACACGCACCCAGTGTGAGTTTAAGCCACTGGGTCAAAGACTTGAAACGTAGTCAACTACATGGGAGTCCAGCAACATAGGGATTACGCCAGCTGCTGGTCCAGAAGAGTAGATTTTTAAAAAACTCTCGGCTCTTTAAAACCTGGAAGATATAAAAAATATCTTAGGGTAGCTTTTATCCCAGCTAGAGTAGTTTTTATTTCTACTAGTCATTAAAATCTTGTCTTTATATATATATAATTTACATTTAATTTCTGTACCATCTTTATGTAAATTTTAAAAATATTTTTAAAAATCACATTGCATTGTGTAAACAATGAAAAAGAACACGCAACCTTTGTTTACCATTTGTATTTCTCTACTGAGTCTATGAATCAAAAATCTATTTTTCCAATGAACTGTTAAGTCTTTTTCATGTCATTTTGTAAATATTCTTCATATATAGTAGATTAATGTAGTGACTGAATAGATGATTGATGGAATAAACTTTCTTAGTTTGATATATTTAATTATTAAATAACTTTTTTTGGAGAGATTTTTGCTATAGGGCATGTGTACTCTCTGGAGAGCATAAGAGACAGAGAAATCATCCCTCAGGGGGATGGCCACACCACAATCCCTTCTCCATTCTCTGGGATTTGGAGCACACATGCATACACACCCAGCATGAGTTTAAAGCTGCTGGGTCTGGGACTCGAACTACTGTTGGCCAAGTTAAAGTCCAGCACCTTAACCCCACTACACCATCTGCTGGTTCCTATAATAACTTTTAAATGACAAGTAACTCAGTTAGGCTGCAATATGAGGCTTGCGAAGGGAAGACCTAAGAGATGAGACTTTATATGTGTCCTGGTACTTGGGAAATTGAAAAATAGATCATTAAGAAGTCTTGTCACTAAATCCCCTATCTTTGATGAGGAGAGTCAGGAGATGGTGCCTAACATGGAGAATTGTGAGCTTTACCTGTAATTCATCATTTAGAGTTATAATAATAACTATTAAAATTAAGAATGAAAATTGTAAACTGATTCCCTCTGGGGGGTGGGGTCAGAAAACTTTTACCCTTTATTTTGTGCATTTATTTCTATATCTTTTGATGAAAATATTTAAAACATGCATGTATGTTATTTCTACAGGGAAAAAATGTTCAAGGAAAGGAAAGAGAACAAATTCAAAGATAGGGTGTGTCAGGCCAGGGTAGTCTCTAGTACTAAGCAAGGAAGGGTGCACTTGTGTGTTAGTTACAGAGCCTGCTGACCTGGGCTCACACTACTCGGCATGAAGGATCCAGGACAGGGATTTTCTACAGGAAGAGCACTGAGTGGACAAGGATGGGTAGAGGCCAATGTTCATTGACATCTTGTGGAGTTTTGTGTGCCCAGTGCATTCAAAGTACCAGTGGCCAGTTCTGAAAAGGCAACGACTGGGACTGTCCAATACCTGACAAGCCTTCCTCAGTCACCAGGTCTCACTGCTGCTCTTTCAGCCCCTCCCAAGAAAGCAGAGTTGACCTCTGGTCTCTGCCAATCCCAGAATAATTCTTCCCCTTTAACATGGTCTGATTACCCCTAAAGTGAAAAGAATAGAAGGAAAAAAGTTGCTGAAAAAGTAAAAATAACTTTGCTTTCAAGGCCACCTATAAATCCTTCTAATTAGTCCATATGTTTAGGGCTCTTCCTTAAATTGGGAGGTGTGCATGGGTCATAGGGCACCCTCAAAAAAAGGGAGGAACAGGAACTTATGATAGGTTCAGATGCTGGCATCCTTCACTGTGGGTGATCTGATTAATATAACTAGATCTTTCTCTCTCCTGGTCCAGCATTCTATTTGACTTTGTTCTCCCCTATGTCATGGGCACAAAAATGGACAATATGTTCTACAGCGATCATATGACCAGTCATCAACTATTATTTATGCTCGACGAGACAACAGAATATTTCTGAGCATGTTTATAACACTCTGATGGGAGGGCAGACTTCTTACTATGGAATGTGAGTGAGCATGCCAGCCTTCTAAGGTTGGACCCTGCTCTCCTGTTCGAGGACCTGCTGGTCTTCATCAGTTCCCTGGACAGGTGGTGGGGAATATAATCATCCCTTGACTCCTGGGCTTCCACATGCACAGGAACACCTTCTCAGTCTACATGCTCAACCTAGGTGGGACCAGCACTCTCATTCTATTCTGCATGGTCATGCATTTGATTCTCGCACTTATCTGTACCTGTATTACGATGGAACATCTTCAGCTCCCTGACTCCTGTTCTTCTCCTACACTGTGGGTGTGAGTCTTCTCAGTGCAATAAACACCAAATGCTGCCTCTCCATCTTGTGACCCATCTGGTGCAGCTGTTGCTGCCTAAGACTCACATTAACTATCATGTGTTCCCTCGTGTGCTCTGCTTTATATCCAGATCTGCTTGTTGAAGGTTTTGAAGGAATACCCTGTGCCCCACTATTGATGGGAGGCAACTTTGAACTTTGTCAGGTGCCTGATTTCATCATCACTGCATAGTTGGTCATTCTCTTTGTGGTGGTCTGTGGATCCGGCCTGACCCTGCTAGTTAGAGTCCATTGTTTGTCCCAACGGACACAGGGCCCAGCCTTTATGTCATCATCCTGCTCCTGATTCTGGTATTTTTCCACTTCAGCCTCCCCTTTGGTATCTGTTTTTCATATTACTCCGGGAAGAGAACAATGATAATGCTGGCACACCTCACCTTGACAGAGTATGGAAATCATTTCCTGTGGAAATAGCTTTGCCAACCTTGTAGTTTACATCTTTATTGGGCCCATTAGGCAGCAGCATTAGTCACAGAAGACCCTTAAATTGGTTCTCCAGTGAGGCCTGGAGGAAGTGCCTGTGATTGAGGAGGGTGGAGGCAGTGTTCCCCTGGAAATGGAGGAGATGTAGCTATCCAACCTAAATGCCCACTAATAGAGGGAAGATGGGACTCAGAGCTTGCTTTGCATACTTGGCTCAATTCCTTATTTTCTCAGTCTTCCTTTCCTCTATTACAATTTGAGATGATATCACTTTGTTAGTGTTAGGGTTCATGTGATAATCCAATAAGACATTAGTTGTTCACATAAATCATTGATGACTAGGATGACAATGACAATGGTGGTGATGAGGCCAGCTTAAGGAAAGGAACACTTCCAGAGGGAAGCACTGCAAGCTCCAATTTCAGCAGGTTCAAATTTGATTAATTGATTAGACTTGACTTGAATCCCTGTGAAGCTGTTTTTAGTGAGATAGTCCCAAGTTCCATTGTGGAAATGTCAGTTTCATTGTGGAAATGTCAGTGTGTCTGATTATGGGATGCTGCTCTTAATTCATTCAGAGTGTCACATTACATACGATAGACCCACATACTTATTTTTCCTTTAGAATCTGGGAAATTTTGAAATCTGAAATGTATCTGGCCCTTAATTAAGGAATAGTTGTCATTAAGAATTTGTGTCTGTGTTTATGAAATGGTGGAAGTTTACCTTTTCCAGGGACTGAGAGAATGTGTAGTTCCCAGGACGGAAGAGCAAAACCACAGGGGTTGACTGTCTTCAATACTAGTTGCTACTTGGGGACAGGTGCTCTTCAGTGAGGATGAGTCTGCACACATTAGTCATCAGTGTGATGACTGTATGGGGTGTGACTTCTGGGTAATGATAGAATGGCCATTTCTCTATTTTTATTTTTTCTTTCATTTTTCTCCGTTAGGGCACTTGTGCTCACTGGAGATAGACACAGAGAGAGACAATGAAAGAGAAAATGTGCATTCACCCCCTAGGAAGGATGGCCACGCCACAGTCTCTTCTCCTCCATTCTCTTCCTGGGCTTTTGGACATGCCTGCACACATGCCCAGCATGATTTTCAAGCTGCCATGTCCGGGACTCGAACTGCTTGTTATTGGCTATGTGTGAGTCCAGCACCTTAACGGCTATGCCACCTACTGGTCCCTTCTGTTTTTCATTCTGTGGAGCACCTATCATTGACTTGTTTGATCTTCATTTCTCTCTTACTTTCTCTCTGAACCTCTCAGACTCACAGAACGAATATTTGGTGAAGTTCTGAGGGGCTTTTTAGATTCATGAGCAACTTTACAGATGGGAAACTGAGGCCCAGAGAGTGGAAATGCCTTCTCCAAGTTCACACTAATGGTCTGAGATTCTGTGTTGCTCTAGCTTCAGTTTCTCCCCTCTGTCATCAGTAAATAGTGCTCCTGCCCCAATTTCTCCACCTGAGTTCTGAGTTGAGACGTTGACAAGGTGTAGGTCAGTGGGAGAGCAAGTCGGCGTCTTGTTGCCCATGGAGCCGTTGGAGAACGTGGCTGAGTCATGCCATCAGGAGCGTCCTCACACAGAGCCCTAGTGTCAGGCAAATGTAAGCTCCAATCAGGGCACAGATGGGACCAGGGTGTTACGTGCCTCTGTTCTTTGTGTAAGAGATTACATTAGCACCTGCCTCTTAGGGCTACTGCAGACATAAAATGAGAAAAATGAACCTAGTGTCTGGCATGTACTAGGTGCTTAGCCATTGCCAGATGTCACCTGCTGTGCCCTCTTTCTCTGGCTTTCAGACCCCTATTGCTATTCAGGTGCTTGTCTGGTGAGCATCTGGATTCTCATTTGTAAGGAGCCAAAGTCCTTTGTTTTTCTTTCTTTCTTTTTATTTCTTTCCTTTTTTTTTTTTTTTTTTTAATGTTTTTCTACAGAG
Organism: Tupaia belangeri chinensis; assembly: GCF_000334495.1. NCBI lineage: Eukaryota > Metazoa > Chordata > Mammalia > Scandentia > Tupaiidae > Tupaia > Tupaia belangeri. The sequence goes on along the minus strand of NW_006200045.1, from coordinate 10,032 downwards.
CATGTGTGCTCACGGGAGAGCCAGATAGAGTCAGTGAGAGGGAAAGAAGTTAGAAATCACCCCTCCACCCCTGGGAGGAAAGGCCATGCTGCAATCCTTTCTCCTCCATTCTCCTCCTGGGATTTTGGACACACACACACACACACTCACACACACACACACACTTGAGTTTCAAGATACCAGATTTGGGACTCAATCTGTGGTGGACCATGTGGGAGTCCAGTGCCTTAACCATTAAGCCACTTACTGGTCCCAATCTTCCTTTATTTTGCCTTGTAAACAAAGTTGTAATTTCTTGATGTTAAGTATGAAATATACACCAGATTATGAAGACTTAATACAAAAAGCAGAATAGAAAATATCTTACTAATTTTTGTATTGATTGCATGTTGAAATAATAATATTTTAGGTGTAGTGGGCTAAATAAGACATTCGTGTGTGTGTGTATATATATATTATTTCGGCACATGTGGAAGCCCAGGAGCCAACTGCGGTTCGAGTCCCAGACCCGGTGGCTTAAATTCACACTGGGCGCATGTGCGTGCGTGCCCAAGATCCCGAGAGGAGAATGGAGAAGGGATTGCCATGTGGCCATCCACCCTGGGGAGTGATTTCTCACTTTCTATCTCTGTCTCTTTCTGTCTTTCTGGCGAGCGCACGCGCCCTATAGCAAAAACCTCCCCCCCC
>NW_006200045.1:8639-8874 GCF_000334495.1 Tupaia belangeri chinensis | reverse complement strand
ATCCCCCCAGGGGGGTGATTTCTCGCTTTCTGTCTCTCTGTCTCTCTCTGTCTCTCTGGTGAGCGCACGCGCCCTATAGCAAAACCCCCCCCCCCCCAAAAAAAAACAGACAACCCAATAAAAATGGATAGCAGACTGGAATGAACACTTTAACAAATAATATATAAATGGTCAATAATCACACGAAAACATGCATGCTTTTGGGAAATAGGTTAGCATGTTTGAAGCTTTATGT
>NW_006200045.1:6802-8053 GCF_000334495.1 Tupaia belangeri chinensis | reverse complement strand
TGGGGGGCGGCAGCGGTACCAGATGGGGCACAGGACGGACAGGCAGCACTCGGTGCTAATGGCGCTGAGCATGCTCAGACCTGCAATGTAGGAGGAGATTGTCACAGTCATGAAGACGATGTGGTAGATGGCGGTGGGAAAGAAGATGGTCATGAGTTTCAGCAAGGAATATACAACATAGGTGCAGAGTAAGAGGAAGTCGGCCCCGGCCAGGTTGAGGACGTGGACGGTGAAGGCATTTCGACGCATGCAGAAGCCCAGGAGCCAGAGCACAACTGCATTTCCTGCCAGCCCAGTCAGGCCAATAATGACGGTCAACAAGTTGAAGATCCAGGTCTTCATGTCAGAAGTCGGAGGAAAGTCCTGGTCATTTCCATTCGTTGGTGTGAATGTCACCCCCCAGGTTGGGATGGTTGATTTCATGCTCAGGAACTCTGCACTGGTGACCCTGGGAACAGGAACAAGAGTTGAGCCCCTGCTGTATGATCACTGATGGTCAGAACCAACCTGCTACATGGGAAGTACTGCCCCTTCATACAGGGGAGGGGAATGGAGGCTGTGGAGGTTATATTGATCAAAGGCAGGGAATTCTGAAACCTGGATTTAGGTTTAGTTCTCCCGGACTCTAACCCTGTAGTGCTCTCTCTACTACAACAGGAGTGTCTCTAAAGACCCCAAATTTTCAGTAATGCAACCATAGACCCCACACCCATCCAACACACTGTCTAGAGGTTATGTCATATCCCCAGAACTTCCTAACGAGAGAGGAGAAAAGACTGGGGAAGGATCCATCTTAGAACTATGGGTCCACCATTGTTGAATGGGGCTGTTTCTCAAGTTGCAGGGACCAGGACTTGAGAAATGTAAGAGGCAGTCAGCCACGTGACATTCAGCCACCTTAACCACCACGTCACTGGTTGGCCCAAGAGAACCATGTTTTAAGGGCATGAGGGGACAACGGGAGATCATTTGGTGTTAAAACATTACAAGTGCCAAGGAGGAAAATACTGAATTACTACTAGGAATTAATCTTAGGAATAGTTGATAATACAGGTTTACAGTTCCTACCTGTGGTTTTTAGTTTGTTGTTTTGGGGTTCTTTTTTAGTACAAAAGGTTTAAATTTATAGTTGTGTGCATTGCTTTTGTGTGCTTTTTCTATGAATATTCAGAAAATAATTAAACATTCACTTTTTCTTAGTAAAAAAGGACATGGGGAGAATGTGACTTCTTGCTAGGGCAGGTGTGAGGA
>NW_006200045.1:0-2423 GCF_000334495.1 Tupaia belangeri chinensis | reverse complement strand
CAGAGAGGTGTAGAGAAGCTGAAGGTCCCCCTGCATATCACTCTCCAGAGGTCCCCTCTAGCTGCATTGTCTATTTCTAACCTCTTCTATTATATCAGCACTGAGTAGTGATCTTATGCTTCTGTTTTTATTGAATAAGTTTGAACAACTGAATCAGTTAACTTTGCTTATGAAATATATTGTGTTTGGCACACAGAACATATGTTTCTTCCCCTGTCCCACTTCACAAAATTTGTTTTTTGTTCCTTTTTGTGTAGTTAACCTATTATGATATGTAAATATATACATATACTTTTTTTAGAGAGATTTTTGCTATAGGGCATTTGTGTCATGTGAGAGAGAGAGAAAGTGAGAAATCACCTTCCGGGGGGAATGGTCACACCAGAATCCCTTCTCCTTCATTTTCCTCCTGGGATTATGAGCATGCACACACATGCACCCGGCATGAGTTTTGTGCTACTGGGTCTGGGACTTGAACTGCAATCGACTACATGGAAGTTTAGTGATGTAACAATTACACCATCTGCTGTTCCGTTGTTATGTATAAATTTACCTATCTCTAACTAGACCAATGATTGACACCCACAGATTTCTCCAGATTATAAACTCTCATCTTCTGTAGTCTTCTACTTGGTAATTAAATTAGAATTCTTCTTTCATTGGCTGTTAAGATTATTTTTGTTGATATACGAAATATTTTGTTCTCTAATTTTTTTTTTTGAGAGGTTTTTCTATAGGGCGTGTGCGCTCTCCAGACAGACAGAGAGAGACAGAGAGACAGAAAGCAAGAAATCACCTCCCAGAGGGGGATGGCCACACCGCAATCCCTTCTCCACCATTCTCCTCTTGGGTTCTTGGGTGTGAATGCGTGAGTTTAAGCCACCAGGTCTGTGATGTGAACCATGGTCGACTATGTGGGAGTCCAGCGACATAGCCATTATGCTAACTGCTGGTCCCTGTGGTCACATCTCAATCCCTTCTCCATTTTTCTATCCTGCCAGATTTTGAGCATGTTGGCACCTGTGCTCAGTGTGTTTTCCAAGCTGCAGGGTGGGATTCAAACCACGCAGTTGGGCATGTGGGATTTGGCTTCTTCTTGAACCTCTGGGTCATGGGCCTGGCCTGATGAGATGTATTTTTATTTTTGTTATAATTAATTTCACTTTTTATTCTTTTTGGGTTTTTTTGAGACATGGTCTTGCTATGTTGCTCAGTTGGCTTCAGACTCCTCATCCTGCTGCCTCTGCCTCCAGAGTAGCTGGGATAAAAGGCATTACCGTTGTCCCTAGCTTCTCTAACATTTGAAATATTGCTACTATAAAATGTAAATTCTCGGGACCAGCAGTTAGCGTAATGGCTATGTTGCTGGACTCCCACGTAGTCGACCATGGTTCGAGTCCCAGAACCAGTGGCTTAAACTCACACCGGGTGCATGTGCGTGCGTGCCCAAGATCCCGAGAGGAGAATGAAGGAGACGGGATTGCGGCATGGCCATGACCCCTGGGGGGGGGTGATTTCTAGCTTTCGGTCTTGCTGTCTCTCTCTTTCTGGCGATCGCATGCGCCCTAAAGCAAAAACCTCTCCAAAAAAAGAGAGTAAATTTTGTATGTGTCTCATTTCATATTTCTGTTGGATAGTGCTGTTCTATAGCAACTAATAAAACATTTTTTTAAAAGAGGTTTTTGTCTTAGAGTACATGCACTTACTGGAGAGAGAGAGAGAGACAGACAGGGAAAGTGCGAAATCATCCCCCAGGGCGGATGAACATGCTGCAACCTCTCCTTTGTTCTCCTCCTGAGATCTGGGGCACACAAGCACAGGTGCCTGGCAGGATTTGAAGCCACCAGGTCCAGGACTCAATCTGCAGTCAGCCATGTGGGAGTCCAACGACATAACCACTATGCCATCTGCTGGCCTTGCAACTAATAATACTTATTTATTTATTTTCTTGAAGTTTTTTTTTTGAGAGGTTCTTGCTATAAGGCGCTTGTGCTCGCCAGAAAGAGAGAGACAGAGAGACAGAAAGTGAGAAATCACCCCCCGGGGGATGGCCATACCGCAATCCCTTCTCCTCCATTCTGCTCTCGGGATCTTGGACATGCACACACATGTGCCCAGCGTGAGTTTTAAGCCACCGGGTCCGGGACGCGAACCGTGGTCGACTACGTGGAAGTCCAGCAACATAGCCATTACGCTAACTGCTGGTTCCTGACTAATAATATTTTAATAATGTATAACTAGAAAGCTAAATATAAAGAAAGGTGTAAAAAAATGATGAATTCAAACGAGTAAATAAAGGAGAATTGAATAAAAGAATAGATTCCTTATTTAGAAAACAAATAAGATGAGAGATAAAAATATGTCAATCATTAAGTATATATAAATAGAGTAAACTGTTTCTTTTTGGAGAGATTTTTTTTTTT
>NW_006200044.1:0-252 GCF_000334495.1 Tupaia belangeri chinensis | reverse complement strand
GTCCCCCTCTACCCTTGCTACCAGATTGCTTTCTTTAACCGTGTTTAAATTGAATCATCTAAATTTCACTTTTGATTCAAAATTGCACCAATGGAACACAGCCTGGCAGCATAAGCCAGACTCACAAAAACTCCCTCAGGCTGAAGTTTTCTATAAAATGCATCCAGATCCAACCTAGCAAGGTCCAGTTCCTCTAATAACCTGGGGAAGAGGGTTTGCCTCTGTGTTTACTCCTATAGGTCTGGTTTGGAC
>NW_006200043.1:1375-1603 GCF_000334495.1 Tupaia belangeri chinensis | reverse complement strand
CAGGATCTTGGGCATACACACACGCACCCGGAGTGGGTTTTGAGCCACCGGGTCTGGGACTCGAACCGCGGTCGACTACATGGGAGTCCAGCGACATAGCCATTATGCTAACTGCTGGTCCCCAGAATGGCACTTTTAACATAATTTAAAATAACAAGGTGCAATACACACACACACACACACACACACACACACACACACACACACACCTCATTCTTTGTGTATTAC
>NW_006200043.1:0-1124 GCF_000334495.1 Tupaia belangeri chinensis | reverse complement strand
ACACACACACACACACACACACACACACACACACACCTTGTTCTTCTAGCCACTGGGGCCAAGCATGATCCAGCTCCCTTAACCACTTAGGATCAGCGCAAGTAATTTTTCTACTTCCAGTCTCCTGGTCCCTCTCCTGCTTTAACCACTCTTCAAAGTTTACATAGAAAAATCCAGCAGCCACTTTCAAGAGGTCTTGGTGCTTTGGATTAAGGAATTCCTTTAGACCAGGAGAAAAAAATTAGTCAGAAAAGTGACGTTTTCCCTTCCTAGTCCTTACACTCCCTGGCTCCATTCCCGCCTTCACAGATCACCTTCATGTATTTAGGCTAGGAAACATCAACAGAGCGGAAGCCAGCCTTCGGTCAGTGAGCCGGTACCTTCTCTGTTCCGTGTTTTATGTGCCTATTTTAATAGAGTCGTTTTATGTCCTCTAACATCAAAGTCACCTGTGCTCTTTCCTGTGCAGCCGGGTTTATATCCACACGCTTCCTCTGTTCTTTACGAACATTTGTGAAATAGTTTTGTACCTGGATTTTCAAATGGCACATTTCACATAATTAAAGAATATAGCATTTATAAATCAAAGAATGTGAACTTTAGATAGTCCAAAATGTAGATGTATTCATTGTATATTCACTGAATATATGTAAAGTATATTTTATATTTGTAGATATAGATACATGTATCTATATGCTTAAGTTATATATACCACAGAAAATGTTGTAATTTAATGAATAACAGTGTTTATCGTCTTCTATTTTCTTTCAAGCAGTAGTAAATATCATATTTTAGAAAATGTTCTTAGAAAAGTCTCTTACTTCTATAAGATGCGTATTTGAGGGGTCTTTAAGTGAGTATGATGGGCTGGGACTGTAAAGCAGTGGGTGTATGCTGAGCCAAACCCCATGTGGTCAACAGCGGCTCGAATTCTGGCCCTGGTGTTTTGAAAAACACTCTGGGCCTGGGCGTATGGGTGCCCAATATCCTGATAGGGTGCAGAAGTGGGAGGAAAGGCTTGCAGCATCATTACACCTCAGGGGGTGCTTCCTCTGTCTTTTTCTCTCTGGTGAGTACATGTGCTCTTCGGGGGAAAAATGTGTATACACACACACACACACACA
>NW_006200042.1:0-761 GCF_000334495.1 Tupaia belangeri chinensis | reverse complement strand
TTAAGTCACATGGTAGTTCTATTATTTTTTCTGTTTTATACTTAGTTTTATATTATAAACACTTCTTCAGGTCACTAAATGTACAGGATCCAAACAGAATGTACACAGATTTTGGTAACAATATGTTAACAGTTAGGATGAACACATAAACTCATATTAACATTGACTTGTTTTAGTTACTTTAAATAAAACACTTTTAAATAAAATAAAATAAAATAAAATGCCATCTTCCAAGACCAGAACATTCTTTTTTTAATTGTCAATTTAATTTTGTTTATATTACATTGAATCACACATAACTTTACAGTATATTACATTTCTTTTTCCAGAAGGAATACCATGCTTATCAGTCAATACAGACATTAAAATCCCCATTTCGTCATCCAATAATTTTTCATTATTGTTTCTGATCATTATTATTATTCCAATTATTTTTTAAACAATCACTTTTTCTCATTTTGCTTTTAAAAAGACTTTATCCAACATGAAATACTTCTCAGACCAATCCAGTTGAGAATACTATACATTTCATCATCAACAGGTAATAAACCATATCTGTGACCTACTAATGTCATGCCTCTCTATTTGTTCTCTTCCTATCTTTCTTTATACTCTTCTCTTCTGCCCCCCCATTCTATACTGTCTTATCCTCATTAACTATTTTCACTGTGTATATGTCCTTCCATACTTCGATCTCTACCATAGAGTGTGGGTAAGTCTGTATATATTCAGTGGATACATACAATACCTTTCTTTCATAT
>NW_006200041.1:0-2057 GCF_000334495.1 Tupaia belangeri chinensis | reverse complement strand
TCTTCATTCCCTTAAAAATCTAGTGAACTGTACCCATGTGGAACCTTTCCTTCTGCCTGGATGGGAGGAGCAGAGCGAAACTTAACAAGAAAGAAGGCGGAGCTAAGAGCCAGAGAAAAACTGGAAGTTTTTTTAAAAAATAAAATAAGGGTAAAAAGGAAATATTACCAAAAAAATTTAAAAAAGGGAAGACAGAAGCAGGGACAGACAGGAACTGAGATACAGAGAGAGAAGGCATGGGGTGCAGAGGGGGGCTCCCTACCACTAGCTCGTTTGTTGGAGGCTGAATTGCTAGTAGAAAATCTTCATTCCTTAAAAATCTACTTCACTGTAGCCATGTGGAACCTTGTCTTCTGCCTGGATGGGAGGAGCAGAACAAAAATTAACAGGAAAGAAGGCGTAGCTAAGAGCCAGAGAAAAACTGGGCCTTGTTTTTTTTTAAAATAAAAAAAGGGTAAAAAGGAAATATTACCAAAAAAATTAAAAAGAAGGGAAGACAGAAGCAGGGAGAGACAGGAACTGAGAGACAGAGAGAGAAGGCTGGGGGTGCAGAGGGGGGCTCCCTACTGCTAGCTTGTTTGTTGGAGGCTGAATTATTAGTACAAAATCTTCATTCCCTTAAAAATCTAGTTCACTGTATCTATGTGGAACCTTGTCTTCTGCCTGGATGGGAGGAGCAGAGCGAAAATTAACAAGAAAGAAGGCGTAGCTAAGAGCCAGAGAAACACTGGGGTTTGTGTTTTTAAAAAATAAAAAAAGGGTAAAAAGAAAATATTACCAAAAAAATTAAAAAAAGGGAAGACAGAAGCAGGGAGAGACAGGAACTGAGAGACAGGGAGAGAAGGCTGGGGGTGCAGAGGGGGGCTCCCTACCGTTAGCTCGTTTGTTGGAGGCTGAATTACTAGCAGAAAATCTTCATTCCCTTAAAAATCTTGTTCAGTGTAGCCATGTGGAACTTGTCTTCTGCCTGGATGGGAGTTGCAGAGTGAAGAAGGCGGAGCTAAGAGACAGAAAAACTGGGCCTTGTTTTTTTTAAAATAAAAAAACGGTAAAAAGGAAATATTACCAAAAAAAAATTAAAAGAAAGGGAAGACAGAAGCAGGGAGAGACAGGAACTGAGAGACAGAGAGAGAAGGCTGGGGGTGCTGAGGGGGGCTCCCTACCGCTATCTCGTTTGTTGGAGGCTGAATTATTAGTAGAAAATCTTCATTCCCTTAAAAATCTAGTTTACTGTAGCCATGTCAAACCTTGCCTTCTTCCGCTAGCTCGTTTGTTGGAGGCTGAATTATTAGTAGAAATTCTTCATTCCCTTAAAAACCTAGTTCACTGTAGCCATGTGGAACCTTGTCTTCTGCCGCTAGCTTGTTTTTTGGAGGCTGAATTATTAGTAGAAAATCTTCATATTCTTAAAAATCTAGTTCAGTGTAGCCATGTGGAACCTTGTCTTCTGCCTGGATGGGAGGAGCAGAGCCACATTATTTTTTTTTTATTCTTAGCCATTCTGACTGGGGTTAGGTGGTATCTCATTGTTGTTTTGATCTGCATTTCCCTTACAATGAGAGATGTTGAGCATTTTTTCATATGCCTTCTGCCTATTCATATGTCATCTTTAGTGAATGTTCTTTTCAACTCCTTCTCCCATCTTTTAATAGGGTTCATCATCTTTTTTTTCAAGAAGCTTCTTTAGTTTCTTATGTATTCTGGTTATCAATCCCTTATCTGATGCATGGTTTACAAAAATATTTTCCCATTCTGAGTGCTTTCGATTCACCCTAATTACTGTGTCTTTTGCCATGCAAAGACTTCTTAGTCTGATGTAATCCCACTTGTCTATTTTGGTGATTATGGACTGTGCTTTGGGGGTCTTATGTAAGAAGTCTTTCCTTACCCTAATGTCTCCCAGAGTTTCCCCAGAGTTTTCTAGAAGCAGTTTAATAGTTTGGGGTCTTAGATTGAGATCCTTGATCCAACATGCCTTGATTTTTGTCAAAGGTGACAGGTAGGGTGTCAGATTCATCTTTCTACCGGTGGTAATCCAGTTTTTCCAGCACCATTTG
>NW_006200040.1:0-760 GCF_000334495.1 Tupaia belangeri chinensis | reverse complement strand
ACTCATTAGCTCTTTTCTCCTGCCTCTTCTGGAGTGCATTGTCTCTCTGCTCTTCCATCTCTGTTAGTTTTGTCATTATGAATATTCTAAATTCTTTATCAGACATTTCTGCTAGTTCCATTGTACTATCTGTGGATGAAGAATAGTTATTCTTCTCCCTTGGGGGAGAGGTATTTTCTTGGTTTCTCAAATTTCTTGTGCTTCTGTGGTGACTTCTGATCATCTGATGGGTGATACGATTCTTCCTCATTTCTAGAAGTTCAATCTGAGCATTCAGAAGCATGCAGGAAGAGGTGATCTGCAATCTCTTTGCAGTTCCATTTTCCCCCTGTTTATGGGAGATTCAGTGGGAATTGAGGAATATGTTGATCTTAATAGTATAGAGATGTTTGGCTATGGTTCACTTAGATCTGTCTAGACACTCAGTGTGTGGAAGCTGAGCAGCAAAATGATGAAGGTCACAGAAAAAGGATAAGAAAACAGAGAAAGAGAAAAAAGAAAAGAAAGAGAAAGAGTGGGAAAAAAGAGAAAAAAGGAAAAAATAAAATGAATTCATTTATTTTTTAAAAAAGCAAAAAATGAAAACTGCACTTTGCCTCTCCTAAATGGGATGGAGCAAAGGGGATTATTAGCAAGATAAAGGAGGATCTGAGAACCAAGAAAATATTTTATATTAAAAAATTTTTTAAGTTTATTAAAAATTTATCTTAAAAAATTAAATTAAAAAGATTTTTAATGAAAAGACAGAGAGAGACAGAAA
>NW_006200039.1:0-928 GCF_000334495.1 Tupaia belangeri chinensis | reverse complement strand
AACCAATGCTTTCTCATGTCTTGGTTATTTGCATATGCATTCTTTTCAGATGTATTAAATAAACAAGAACCCTTCAAAAAGATTTTTTCAAGAATTATCCCTTATTTATTTATTTGTTTATTTATTTAAATTGACTAGTGAGGGGCAGAGAGAGAAAGAGAGAGGGAACTCAAACCATGGTCACCTATGTGGGCGTCTAGAGCCCTTAACTACCATGCCACCTGCTGGCCCCTTTCTCTATTCTTCTTAGTTAGTCCAGCTAACAGTGTGTCAATTTGTTTCATTTATTTTCTGCATAATTCTCTTATTCTCCATTTCATTTGTTTTTTTTCTAATCTTTATTATTTCTTTTCTTTTAGTATTTATTTAATTTTTTGGTGTTGTTTTTCCAGTTCCTTGAGGTGTGTTATTAGGATGTCTATTTGCCCACCTTTCCTTCTTTTTCTTATGCACACTAATTGTTATGAACTTCCCTATTGTGACTGCTTTTTCTGTGTTCCCTTTGTGAAAACTCATGCACTTGTTAACACTGAGCACTTGTTAACATTGGTTTCAATGAATCTTTTGATCAGACTTAATTTCTTTAGTGTTGTGAAGTCATTCAGAAGTAAGTTGCTTAGTTTCCATGTGTTTATATTTTTGAGGGTTTTTTTTTTCTGCAGTTAATGTCAAGTGTAATTCCATTGTGGTTGGAGATAATTGGATGTTGGATATTATTTCTATGCTTTTTAATTTGTAAAGGTTTGTTTTGTGCCCTATCATGTGGTCAATCTTCAAAGATGTTCCATGTGGGGGTGAAAAATGTATATTTTGTGGTTGTTGGGTGAAAAGTTCTATATATGTCCCTCAAGTCTGTTTGATTTATAGTGTCATTTTGATCCTGTATCTCTTCGCTTATTTTTGTCTAGATGATTTGTCCAAAGGGGAT
>NW_006200038.1:0-1126 GCF_000334495.1 Tupaia belangeri chinensis | reverse complement strand
ATATAAAGCCCCAAAGGGAGTGGCAACAGAAATTCTCATATAAACATCGTTTAAGAATAGAATGTTTTGGGACCAGCAGTTAGTATAATGGCTATGTCGCTGGACTCCCATGTACTCAACCTTGGTTTGATTCCCGACCTGGAGGCTTAAATTCACGCTGGCCCCGTGTGCATGTGTGCCCAAGATCCTCAGAGGAGAATGGAGGAGAAGGGATTGCTGCATGGCCATCCCCCCGGGGTGTGGGGGGGTGGGGGGTGATTTCTCGCTTTCTATCTCTGTCTCTTCTGTCTCTCCGGCAAGTGCACTACCCTATAGCAAAAAAATAAAACCTCTCCAAAAAACGAACAATAGAATGTTTTTCCAAAGCTTCTCATGAGATGTCAGTGAACAGTCACAGGCTGAGTTAAGACCTTATAAATAGAGGCGAAGCTCTAAGTAACTATGCAGATTTTCACACTTGCTTACCAAAGTTTAAGTGATATAAATAATTTACAGACGCTGGGACCTTCGTTTTTGTCCCCTCACTCACTTTCTCCAAATGAGGACTTGCTGCGGGAAAGCCAGCAAAGTGGAGACCGCTGTGGGCTGGACTGGGGTCAAGTGGGTGCTCAGGGGACCAGAAGGGCATCTTGGGTCCTGGCGTCCTAGGGAGCCCCAGTAGCAGCTGGAACCTTAGCCATGCAGACGCAGACCCTTCAGCTCCTGGCTGCCTTCACCAGGGTGCCCGCCACACACAGCCACCCCCAGTGCCTCAGACTCAGCGCCCTCCCGCCAACCCGCCGGCAGGTTAACCCCCCCCCCGCCCGCGTCCCCCACCGGCCACGCGACCCCCATGTCCCGGAGTCGCGACCTGACACCCCCGCTCACCCAGCTCATGCTCCTTCCTGGGGCACACCTAACCCTTACCGCACTCAGGACGCCCACTAGCCTCCGCTGCCCTTGGGCGGGGGAAGGACCTGCGCAGCCTGGGAGGGGCTGGGGACTCGGTTGGGATAGCCTGCCCACCTAGTAGTGGTTGCCATTGCCACTACTGCAGCTGCCAACACTTGCTGGGGCCGGGGGCGCACAGTGGGAGCTGCCATGCACGCTCACAGTGCGGATCTGGCTCAGTCTCAGTGTGGCCTTG
>NW_006200037.1:0-707 GCF_000334495.1 Tupaia belangeri chinensis | reverse complement strand
ATTAATTAAGGTCTTTAGTAATTCAATAAGAAATGGGGGGGTGAACAGTATAGAAAGTAAACATAGATACCAGAGACAGTGTGGGAGGAAAGTGGGAGATGGCAGAGGGTAAGAGATAGGGAATCAAGGATGGGGGGGCAGCAAAACATACAGGAAACTAGAAATGGAAAATTATTTGTTGACAATAACATGTATGTTGATGTGCTTGATTGAGACAATAGACAGTGTACTCTGGATGGAAAAAAATAGTCGAACAATTAAATAAAAATATATATAAAAAAACCCCAAAAAACAAAAAACTATTGAAGATTCTTACCAAAACTAGAAATGAGAAAATAAAATTAAAGCAAACAAAAGGTTATGTTCGCTATATAGACAAGTATTTGTTCTTGCCTAAGTGTGTGTGATAGAAAATACAGATGAAACACAGTGGCAATTTTGAAACATGCCCAGTATTTTCTAATTATAGTTAGCAATGAATAAAACATCAGATCGATGTTATGGCAACATTAGTCAATTGTCTCTTTAATATCATCTGACTTTTGGAAATTTCATGAAGACAGTTAAAAGTTAAGTGAAAAGCTTACAGATTTAGGCCTATTAAATGCCAATATGTGGTTATTCCATCTGATGCTCTTGATTTTTTTTACATGATCATCATTTTTTTTATTTCAAGTTCTTTTATAAATTCAGTCACATTATTTAGC
>NW_006200036.1:0-494 GCF_000334495.1 Tupaia belangeri chinensis | reverse complement strand
TAAGCCACCAGGTCTGAGACTTGAACCATTGGTGATTTATGTGGAAGTCTAGCAATGTAAACTTTATGCCATCTGCTGGTCTGAGACCTTATATTTTACAAATTGGAATAGAAAGAGTAGGGGAAAAAAGAATCAATGTATGGGAAATCACATTTCTCATGCTGTGATGATGCTTAGGTAATGAATGTAAATTAATTAATTAAAAAATGTTTCAGGGGAAAAAATACTAAAACTGTTCTTGAAATTAAAAAAGAATGCATTAAAAATACATATTTGAAGGACCAGCAGTTAGCGTAATGGCTATGTTGCTGGACTCCCACGTAGTCGATCGCAATCTTTAAAAGTGAGTTTGAAATTGTAATTTATCAGGATGACAATGAAATCACACACACATGTGCACACATATCCACCAAAACAGTTCACTTTTTGCACTTAAACAATTCTGAAACAGCAATGGAAGGAGTGTATTGTCCTAAGTGGAGAAAACTTCAAAA
>NW_006200035.1:0-240 GCF_000334495.1 Tupaia belangeri chinensis | reverse complement strand
AATCTTGGTTCCCATTATAATTTCCTTATTTTATTTCAGATTCGTCCTTTTATCATTCTCCTTTTCTACTTTATCTTAAGGAAAGATATAAGAAGGCTTTTCTACTGAATACATCCAGTTCAGGAATACAATGTTCAGGAAATAGGACACTGCAGAAAAACTATAAATTACTTCATTTGATGTAATCTTAGTGTTTTAAAAATACAATTATAGGGACCAGGAGTTAGCGTAATGGCTATG
>NW_006200034.1:0-913 GCF_000334495.1 Tupaia belangeri chinensis | reverse complement strand
AGTAAAGAGTCTTGTGACTTTTCAAGTTGTGGTTGAAGCCGTATTAAAGAGTAAGAAACGAAAACTCTTAAAGGCAATCCAGTGAACAAACCCAGCTGTGATCTGCTGATTGCTTCTCCAGTCAGCCTAAACACCCCTTATTTCACGTATCTATGTTTGGAGCCACTGATCCTGAGGTGATTTGTTGTTTGGCGATAGCCAAGTCTACAAATGTGACAGAGGCACGTGTAAAGGGTATCAAGCACAGGCTTAGGGTACGTAACAGGAATAGGGAAGCATGCAGGGAAGAGACTTCGTAAGAAGTGACACCGTGAACACGGACACAGAAATGAAAATGAGAAAGTCAAAAACATTATAGTTTGGATTATGGATATCCCTGATGAGAAATGTGAAAGATGGTAAAGAACAGAATAACCAAATGCAGAAACCCTTTCTTTAAGCAATAGTAAAAATCACATTTTGCTTTGATCTTGAAGCTGTTCTTCCGAGGAGAACAATGTAATTTTCTGTTTGGATTCTCTAAACCAGAATCTTCCACATATTTGGCTACTTTAACTTATTTGGTATGTCATCTATTAGTTCCATTTCACTGAGACTTACTGCTTCTTGCTGGCCTTATTTATCATAATGGGAACAAGATATAGTTACATGTTTCAGTACTCATCGTGGTTTGTCATCTTAATGATGGATATATAATCTCAGAAGGGTTTATCAGATAACTCCATCTTGGTTATCAATGCCTATAGAGATACTGTTCTCTCACTTTGGAGAGAATCCATTGGATTTAAACTTTGAACATTGAATTTTAACATTTTGTTTTCCAAACTCTGTTTATCAGGGTTTCTAAACTTGTATGTGTTCCTCTTCAGTTTTTCCCAATACAGTCTGTTTTTCTTACTTTTAAAAAATCATC
>NW_006200033.1:0-590 GCF_000334495.1 Tupaia belangeri chinensis | reverse complement strand
CCTTCAACAAAGTGCACCATGAATATAGGAGGTACTTTTTCCAATACCATTTTTCTTATTTGTGATTTACTGCTGCAATTGTTACATGGACCAAAATGGGCAGCATTAAGTGGGTGCCATTCAGGGATGACATGTGTAAAGGAGACCAGACTCTTCGGACACCTGTTTTGATACTGGTGTCCACGCTGTGAACAATCAAAGTCCGAAGAAAAAGAGTACGTGAATAGCTTTTCCATGTGGGGTTCTATTTTTAACAGCAGGGGAAATGCAAACACAGGGCTTTGCATGTCATCCAAGGTGCATCTAAGCTGGGGCTGAATTCTAACAAAAAATTCATCTCTGACTTCATTTAGACAGGTTTCCATCTCTGCAAACACTTCTGAGCTACATTTGTTATCATCTTCATCTGTAACTTCATGCAACTGATTAGTGTTCAGAAGCTTATTTGCTTGATTATATTTTGTAAACAACTGCCAGAATACAGATTCTTCCTTCAAGCTCGGTTCAGTCACGGTGTTCTTTAACCTTTCAGAGTGCGCCAGAGCTGACAGGACGCAGCCTAGCCAGCAGAGCGCATGAGCATTTTTCCA
>NW_006200032.1:0-1110 GCF_000334495.1 Tupaia belangeri chinensis | reverse complement strand
GTCTATAATTAGGCCCAAAAAAATACATCCATGCTGTTAGGTGTTCAAGACAGTTACGAATAGTAAGTACAACACGGAAGGGTAGTGCTCTAAGGAATGGCCCCAGGACTGCCTTATGAAGGTATTTTTCTTGCAATTGCTTATCTGCAAACAAGACAAATTAGCTCAAATGGGCATTCAAGAAGTAATCCTTTATTAAGTGATTGCCAACGGGCAATCATTCACTTCAGAAGAAAACCTACTCCAGTTTGCAAAATGTAGGCCTTTTTCAAATTATGGCTATGCTCATCATACACTGAATAGATTACAATACAATTTGGACTTAAGGCATAGAGAGCTTTTTATCAGCCTCTTCTAGGTGATCCTGATAGTGTTAAGAACTCGAGTTTTCCATATATTTAAACATGGCAAAAACAAAATCCTACCAAAGATAGAATTCTGTGAGTTTGAAATAATACAAGGCCTCAAGGAAAGAGTAAATCTTTCAGTGAATGAGAATCAGAGTTATAAACATTTCAGTAAACCCTCTTCCTACCTTGAAACTCAACATATCTTTAATTCTTTGGGTTATGAAAATGGGGAAAGCTAGAATGAACTCTATAGGGTTGGATTGATATTGGAGCGATTGGAAGGACATGTGATTTTCTTTTTTTTTTTCAATATATCTAGCTATATCTAAAAGTAAATTTAGGTGCAAAGTGTAGATAGGTGTGTATATCTTTTTAAAAAAACAATTGTGCATGGAGAAAATCTAGACAGGATTATTTGAAGAAATGGCTGAATCCCAGGCCTGGGCCAGAAAACATCTAAGATGGGGCTTATACATCTTGTCAGAGAGTGAAGAAGTGCTCAGAGAATATTATGAAATGTCAAAAAGACACACAAGATGGATTGCAGAGGCTCCCACTGGCCAAATATGGGATAATTGGAGCATCAGAACAAAGTGGTATGCAGTGTATTCGTGATGGGAAAATCTGATATACCGTAATGACACACAGTGATTAAATGTAAAAACAAAAAAACTGTGTGATGCAAGCAATAGGGTACCACTGTGTGAGGCCGAAGCTACATGGGAGGCCCAGGTTTGGTTCCTAGAACAACCTAAAGAGG
>NW_006200031.1:0-1005 GCF_000334495.1 Tupaia belangeri chinensis | reverse complement strand
TTTCTCTCTCTTTCTTTCTCTCTCCAGTGAGTGCTTGCATCCTGTAACAAAAATCTCTCAAAAATTTTTAAATAAAATAAACACAAATACCACAATTATATATCAAAAGATTGAGACCCACTGATTAGCATAACTTGAGAAGTGGATAGACTCTTAGTGGTACTATATTTGTATTCTAAATATCTTTTTTCATTAAAAAAGTTTTTTTGGGGGAGGCCAGCAGGTGGCGCGGTGGTTAAGGTGCTGGACTCACACATGACAGACCTCAGTTAGAGTCCTGAATCTGGTGATTTGCTTTTTCACTTTCCCTTTCTCTCTTTCTGTCTCCCTCTAGTGAACCCAGGCGCCATTTAACAAATTAACAAATACAATTAAATAAATAATTATTTAAACAGTTTTGTTTTTGTTTTTGTTTTGTTTTAGTGTGCCACAGAGCATGTGTGCTTACCGGAGACAGTGTGTGCAAGAGAGAGGGTAAAATAAGAAACTATCCACTACGGGGAACTGGCAAGCTACAAACCCTTCTTCTCCATCCTCCTCTCAGGATTTTAGGCACACACACATGCACCCAGCATGATTTTCAAGTCACCGGGTCCAGGACTCAAACCATGGAGTTGGCCATGTAGGATCCAGCTGCATTAAACTCCATGCCACCTGTTGGCCCTCAACCATCTTAGTTTAATTGGCTCTTAATTATAAAAATAATAAGTATTGGGACCAGCAGTTAGTGTTATGACTATGTCACTGAACTCTCATGTAATGGACCGCAATTCGAGTCCTGGACCCAGTGGCTTATACTCACACCGGGGAGAGTGTGCATACGTGCCCAAGATCCCAAGAGGAGACTGGAGAAGAAGGGATGGCGGTGTGGCCATCCCCCCTGGGGGGTGATTTTTCGCTTTCTGTCTCTCTGTCTCTCTCTGTCTCTCTGGTGAGTGCACATGCAAAAACAAAAAAAATAATAACAAGTATTAAAAATATAAGGGGACCAGCAGGTGGCGTGGT
>NW_006200030.1:369-571 GCF_000334495.1 Tupaia belangeri chinensis | reverse complement strand
TTTTTAATATTTTTGATAATATTTCCTTTTTTCCCGTTCTTTATTCTTAAAAAAGACAAGGCCCAGCTTTTCTCTGGCTTTTAGCTCCGCCTTCTTTTTTTGTTAATTTTCGCTCTGCTCCTCCCATCCAGGCCGAAGACAAGTATCCACATGGCGACAGTGAACTAGATTTTTAAGGGAATGAAGATTTTCTACTAATAAT
>NW_006200030.1:0-210 GCF_000334495.1 Tupaia belangeri chinensis | reverse complement strand
AGTTTCTCTGGCTCTTAGCTCCGCCTTCTTTCTTGTTAAGTTTCGCTCTGCTCCTCCCATCCAGGCAGAAGACAGGGATCCACATGTCTACAGTGAACTAGATTTTTATGGGAATGAAGATCTTCTACAAATAATTCAGCCTCCAACATACGAGGTAGTGGTAGGGAGCCCCCTTCTGTACCCCCAGCCTTCTCTCTCTGTCTATCAGTT
>NW_006200029.1:0-1315 GCF_000334495.1 Tupaia belangeri chinensis | reverse complement strand
TGCATATGTGCTCGGGTGCACCTGTGCGTGTGTATACGTACACACATGCTCGGGTACACCAATAACGTTTATTGTACAGATTGTGAGGATTCTCTGTGTTTTATGATACATCACAGCCAAATTATTTGTTGGTTTATGAACACACTGCCCTTCCATGCCTTCCATCTTTTTTCCTTTTTGCCACTGTTCAGGTGATCTCAAATTAGGAAATGGATTTAACCATGTAAAAGAGGAATGCTAAATAAGCTTGTAGGGCCCTCTGCTAATAGATAGTAATTCTAGCTGGTATTGATCTTTCCACACAACAGGACTGAGGGACTTTTATATATAACTGAGATCACATAATACAGACTTGCATACAATTATCATGATTGCTTTATGTTTATATTTAACTTGCATTTTCCTGCAAACAAGATTGTGTAAGGTACATTTAAAGTTTCAGCGATTTAACAGTCTTTCGAACTTTTCCTGATTTTTATGAGCACAGACTTTCCTTTTTTTTCTTTCTTTCTTTTTTTTGGAGAGATTTTTGCTACAGGGCACTTGCACCTGCCAGAAAGACAGAGAGAGACAGAAAGTGAGCAATCACCCCCCAGGGGCATTCTCCTCTCAGGATCTTGGGCACGCATGCACATGCATCTGGCGTGAGTTTAAGCTGCCGGGTCCAGGACTTAAACCGTGGTTGACTACATGGGAGTCCAGGACATAGCCATTATGCTAACTGCTGGCCCCAAGCACAGACTTTCAAGAAAATGCATGAAAATAAATTACATCGCCTTCTGTCCATTAATGAGCAAATAAAACACGGCCTTAACAAAGTTATTTGTGTTATTATACAATTTGAAAATTATGTCAGGACATATCCTCTATAATTTCTAACTTCACTGCTCCGTGTAGAATATGTATCATTCCACATTAAAGAGAGGGATGGCCCTTACTGGAATGTCTAGGCACTGTAGTTACTATGTACCTTGTTATTGTACTGAACCAGTGAAAGGCCAGATTTGAAAGGCCTGTACCCCGATTTTACACGTCAGATGCTGCCTGTGGCTCTAATATGCACCTCAAGAGTTTAAGGAGATAATGTTTTGAGAGAGAATTTCTGCTTCCACTATAGAATAGATACATAGATGTAAAATACTGACAAAAGCGGAAGCAATGTATTTTAAAGTAATTCCACTTCTGAATTTATTTTTCATATTCTATAGTTGGTATGGCTTAAATGAATTAAGTGGAGTGGGTAGTGAGTGTACTTATTTCAAATGTTTTGACTCCTTTATATTAAGTTTCTTAAAAAATTAAATTGGATATTAAA
>NW_006200028.1:0-1551 GCF_000334495.1 Tupaia belangeri chinensis | reverse complement strand
AAATGTCAGCTGAGCAAAAAAGACTACGGCCGGATAGCAAAGGTGCCCAGTCAGTCCCACCATGGGTAGGTGACCCGAGGGGAACAGCGCCAGTGAGTGGGGGCTTCAGGCACAAAGCAAGTTCTCGCTCAGTAAGTGGCCAGAGACCGGAGCAGTCACATGTACAGCTCTTAGAATGGAAACCTTTCATGCCATTTATTCTGAAAGTAAACATCATCTGCATATCAAGAATTGTAATTTTCAAAAATGGAATCAGGCCCAATTCAATAGCATTTATGACCTACTGATAAAAATTACAAAAATAAAAATGAAAATTCTTCTGTCCTTAAAAGAGATAGAAAACTATATTTTTTTTCTGTAATATCACAAGAGAATCATCAGCATTTCATCCTTTTGACTCTTGAAATGTCATTTCTTCTCTTTGAGTCACGTCACTTTTAACATGGTAAAACCAGTTCAGTATGGTGATTTCTGCTAAGTGAAAGGATGCAGTATTTACTGAATAAAAGAGGATGATTAAGAAAAAGCTAAAGTTACCTCTAATGGGATCAGGCCCACCAGAGGGAAAGGGAAAGAGAGATAAAGACTGAGATTTTCTTAAAAACAAAATAACTCAATGATTTAAAACGTCCTATTCCTGATTGCTGATTTCAAAGTGCTATTAGAAACCCTGGTCGGTGGTGGGGAGAGGGAACAGAGTACCTGAAATCTGGTGGGACGGCAGGGCGCATTTCCAACTATGTTCATGTGAAGAACATTGGCCTGTTAGCTTTCTTTCTTATTTAAAACACTGACTGGCCAGGCTAAATCATATTAGCATGAAGGTAAAAACAGATTTCAACACAGGCCTGAGCTCAACGGCCCAGGACACTGTCTCTGCCTGGCAGAGCATGCAGCGGTGGCGCTCCTGCTTCTGACCACGTCTGGCCTGCACAGACTCCAGGGCAGTGGTCCAATAGAACAAGCTCTGTGTGCTCTCTGAGGGGCGGGGAAAGTAGATGTCGAAGAGGAGAGACATCGATGCTTTAGAAGTATCAAGCCTCAACATTTCATCCAGTGCTCTCTTTAAGAAATGGATTATTAAAATCATTTTGAAATGAGCTATGAAATGTATTTAAATCTGGGCTTTTCTGTAATTAATCATTTTTCTTTAAAAAACAAACAACCAAAAAAAAGGTCTAAAAACATCAAGAGCTGGAACATGCTGCCAGACAGAAATAACCAGAAAAGTCTTCAGTCACAGGCCCGGGGCAGCTCAGTCCTGCTGTGTAGTTTTCAAAGCTTGCAGTCTCTCCAGCAGAGGAGGGTGAGAGTAATGTCACATGGAAAACAACCAGTCAAAAACAGGAAATCCCAAATTATCCTTGTTGAGTTTCATTAAAGCAGAGTATAAGTCTTGAGCTTTCCCAAGTTGTTTGGCAAATGCATCAGCTTAAAATTCAAATCTGCGACTTAGGACCATCAGGCAGAAAGAAAGAACCTCATTGTAAGGTGAAAAAATAAACTGGAAGATGATCAATAGTCCGATTAGAGTGGGCTGGCTGTCATAAA
>NW_006200027.1:627-2244 GCF_000334495.1 Tupaia belangeri chinensis | reverse complement strand
AGCATCTCCACTTTCCTCATCACAGTCTGAGAGTCTGAGCTCAGGCGGCCCCTTGTCAGGTCTTCTTCTTTTTTTTTTTTCCTTCTCGTTTTCACTTGCTATGGTGTGAGTGTGCTCACCAGAGAGACAGAGAGACAGACACAGAGAAAGCATCCATCCATGGGTTGCGGTCACACCGTGACAGATCTTTTCTTTCCATTGCTTTATCCTATCAGCCTTTAGGCTGAGACATACACACACCCAGACACACCAGCATACCCAGTGTGTTCTCCTAAATGTCTGGGCACTTATTCCCACCTCAATAGGCCACGTGGTATCTGGCTCCAGTACCCCATGTCTAAGCGCTGTGCCACAAGGACCGGCTGAGCATATTTTGTACCACTTAGTCATACAAAATCCCTAGGAGGGCGCTCCTCTGCCAAGCCCATTCTAGGGGCCAGATCTGAGGAAGCGTTCACTCTCCCAGGCACAGCTGGTAGCTGGCAGAGTCAGCAATGTGGCCCGAAGCAGATGCGTGCTCACCCACTGAAGGTCCGGTCCAGGAACTGGGGGATGCTTATGAAGTCCCACATGTAAGCCAGGAACTTGGCAACATAAGAGATGGAGGAGAACTGGACGGTGGGTGCCACGAAGTCCATCCGAGTGTGCCTTGTGCCTGCCTGGAAGGTCCGCAGAGTGCAGGCCTCCCGCAGGCCAGACATGGACTTCTTTCCATTCTGAGGGAAAGGAGGGACTCCGGTCAGTGACAACAGCAGGAACTCTTGAAAACTTGGGTGTGTGTAGACCAGGAACCCGCCCTGCTGGGATTTGTGCACTGGGTGGGTCCGAGTGTCCTTGGTGAAGAAGCAGAAACTTGAGAGGAGATATTTCCGTGAGGGACAAGGGATGACTGAACAATTAGTGTCTTCATTGTTTCCTCAGGTGTATTGTGAGCTGTGGAGAACTAGCCCTTGACACTGATTCCTGGCCCTGAGAATCACGAGGAAAATGATATGCCGAGAGCCATCCAGCCTGCGGCCCTGTGCGATGGCAGCCCGAGCTAACAGGTGGGCCTGCAGGAGGTCGGGGTGGGAATGGAGCAAACTGCGGTCACGTCTCGTTCCAGCAGCAGCTACGCGCTGAACTGCTGGTGGGAGGAACCTGTCGTTTACAATGTGAGGCAGACGCGCAAGGGCACAGCTCTGACCTGGTGAGGCTCTGCGGGGCTATTGAAGATGACAGGTTCCAAGTGAACCTATCGATCGGCTCTTGCCGGCTCCCCGTTTTGTGTGAAAGCCTTCCCATAAGACTGTCGGTTACTCAGTCTTGGAGGAGGTGTGGGAGGGATCAGTAACCTGGCCGCTGCTCCGTTGCTCAGGACAGCAGGTCTGCCACGCCGTGGCTAGTAGGACATGCGTATTTATTGAGGGAAGTTTAGGAAGTAAGGAGGGTGAGGGGTAGTAAAAAATTTACTTTAAGGAACAGGGTATATAAAGCATGGAAGCAATAATTATAAAACATGCGGTTTGTCTTGTCAGATCAGGTAAAATCAGTCACAGTTCTCAGGATGAGGGAGTCCATTTGTCTGTTGTATCTTCTTCTTAGATCTTGATTACTGGGAAGGGTCTTTTGAAGAGG
>NW_006200027.1:0-582 GCF_000334495.1 Tupaia belangeri chinensis | reverse complement strand
TTCCATCTCCTCTGCAGAGCTCTGCAAAGAGAGTGCCTGGTAGCGGGCCGGCAGGGGTCAGCAGTCTTTCTGGTGGTCCCCAGAGGGGCCGTGCCCACGAACAGTTCTACCCCCAGATCAGGTGTACAGTAGTAGGAGCCTCTGCACAGACCTCCTCTGTGGGAGTAAACCAGGTCATAGCCCGAGGTCTTGGGAGGAACATGTGGGTAGACAAAATTGGTCTTAACAGTCACTCTGCTGTCCTGCCAGCCATGATGTCAGGTATCAGCAGGGCAGACCTTACCCCGTTCCAATATCTACGGACCTGGTACTGCTGCGGACCAACCCCCTGTGCCCCTTCTCTCACCATCCCCACATACACACGTGAGGCTGGGGACTGGCCACGGGGCTGCCCAGATGAGCCTCAGTGAGGGCTGGCCTAGATGGGCCTGCCCTGGGCGGCCCACGTTACCCCTGAGTGACCCCGACTGGATGGCCAGAGGCATCCGAAGGCTGGACTCATCCAATCTCTGAGTCTCCAGAGAAGACTCTTCCTCTTGCTTCCCCTGGGGGGAGAGCATGGGCACACCGAAGAGCAGCAAG
>NW_006200026.1:1391-1873 GCF_000334495.1 Tupaia belangeri chinensis | reverse complement strand
AAAAAAAAAAAATAGAACAATATTTACAATTTGTTAATTTCTTTGCATTTCTTTGCCTTTTTTTGTTGTTGTTTTTCTCTCTCTTTTTCATTTTTTTTTCTTGTCTCTCCACCCTCCAATATCCATTCATTGTGTTTTTAGGTGGATCTAAGAGCACTGTAGCTAAACATCCAAATATCAATAGGGTTAAAATATTCCTCAATATCTACTGAATTTGCTGCTCCAGCGATCACTACAGAATGGCAAAGAGATTCTAGATTACCTCTGTCTGCATGCTCCTGAACATTCAGGCTGAAGTTCAACAATGTTAAAGAAACACAACATCCATCAGATGACAAGAAATCATTGCCAGATCACGAGAAATATGGAAAAACGAGAAATTACCCCTCCTCTAAGGGAAAAGAGTAACTCTTCTTCATCCATAAGCAGTTCTGTGAAAATCATGGAAATGTCTGATAAGGAATTTAGAGCATTCATAATGT
>NW_006200026.1:583-1275 GCF_000334495.1 Tupaia belangeri chinensis | reverse complement strand
AGGAATTACACACTTTACAAAAGACTCAAACAGAACTGCTAGAGATGAAGTCTATAATAAAATAAGTCAAAACCTCCCTTGAAAGTATTAAAAGCAGACTAGATCATTCAGAAAATAGAGAAGGAGGTTCCACATGGCTCCTATGAACTAGGTATTGCAGGGCACAAGAGAAATGAAGACATTCTACTGATAATTGAGCCTGCAGCAAACAAGCTAGTGGTAGGGAACCCCCCAGCCTTCTATCCCTATTTCTGTGTCTCTGTATCTGTTTGTCCCTGCTTGTCTTCCCTTCTTTTTTTGTAATTTTTCCTTTTTACATTTTTTTTTTACTTGTTATAAGCCAAATAATTTTCTAAGTGGATTAATTAAATCATTTATTCCTTTAGTTTTTTGAGTTTTTTTATTTAAATTTATTTATTTACATTCATTCACTGTACATCATGACAACATACAAAATGAGATTTTCCATCCCAAGTACACTGTATATTGGCTCAATCAGGCACATCAGCATACATGTCATCGTCAACAAGTAATTTTTTTTCATTTCTTGTTTTCTATGTGTTTTATTTTCCCTTGTCCTTGATTCCCAAATTATTTATTCCTTTAACAATCCTAGGAGATGAATTCAATTACTCTCTGTAGATTATATATAAAGAAATTGAGGCACAGAGGTTAATAATTTTCCTAAAGTT
>NW_006200026.1:0-210 GCF_000334495.1 Tupaia belangeri chinensis | reverse complement strand
AGAACATGCAGAAGTCAGAGGTCAGTGATGAGAAATTACACAGTGTTAACATTTTACCTGGTGGGCCTAACCGATGACCCAAGTCTACAGATTCTGCTTTTTATCTTTTTGCTCATCACCTACCTACTGAGTGTCGTTGGGAATCTGACAATCATTGTCCTTACTTTTGTGGATTCTCACCTTAAAACTCCTATGTACTTCTTTCTCCAG
>NW_006200025.1:0-880 GCF_000334495.1 Tupaia belangeri chinensis | reverse complement strand
AAGATTATGATAATAATAAAAAAAAAAGTGAAAAAAACTCCTTGTTTCACTACTGGCAGAAGAGACATTGGGTAGCAGGCATGAAAACAATTATCGACCTCCTTGAGCATCTCATCAGAACTCTTGGATGATCAGGGGTATTGTCAATGAGCAGTAATAATTAATAAAGGAAAACAGGAATCTTTTTTTTTCTGAGCAGAAGTTCTCAGCAGTGAGCATAAAATACTCAGTAAACCATGCCATAAACACACGTCCTGTCATCTATCCTTTCTTGCTCCATTTACAGAGTTCAGGGAGGTAGATTTAGCACAATTATTTTTTTTCGGAGGGTTAGGGATGGGGAATCAAGGATGGAAAAAAAAAAAAAAAGCAAAATATATGAGACATAAGGAATGGAAAATTTTTGTATGTATGTTGATGTGATTTATTGCACCAATAGACAGTATATTTTGGATGGAAAATTCATTTTGTATACTATAAAGATGTATAGTGAATTAACGTGGAAAAAAAAGAAAAGAAATTTAAAAAAAGAAAAGAAAGAAAGGGAAAGAAAAAAAAGTGTGGTGGTTGTGTAAAGAAAAGGGTATATATGTATTTTACTTTTTGATTCACCAAAAACCAAACAGAATCAGTTTCAATGAGGTGTCCCAGAATTTAGGAAATAAATTTACAGACTTGTCAACAACAACAACAAAAAAAGAGTCATTATCTGTGTGATGGCACAAAATAATTAAGTATTTCCAACCAACAATATCCCAGAATTTGAGCTTGCCAAATAAGTGCTATTCTGTGCCTCCTTCTGAAAAGGCATAATTGAGTGAGAAAAATTAAGTCGAATCAAAATCTTGAACTGAACTTCCTTAAAAATGGAGAGGTGCAT
>NW_006200024.1:0-845 GCF_000334495.1 Tupaia belangeri chinensis | reverse complement strand
CCACGCCGAGGCTGGACCCCGGCACTTGGGTACATTCACAAGAGGAGTTTTGCCGAGGCCAGCCCCACGCTTCCCAGTAGACGGGTCAAGCCCTTTTCTCTCAGTCTTACAGTTTCTGCCATACAGTGCTGACACTCGATATATATTGAGTGGGACATACAATGCCTTACTTTCACTGGTTTTTAAAATAAGCAAGACAAACAATTGTTCAGAAAGTTTTCGCCAATGTGATTTGTAAACTGCCAGTGGGAGAGTAGATCAGTACAATCTCTTTGGTTAGCGACCATGATATACTAATAGGTAATAAAGATTAAGTATCATATCTTCTCATAGGAATATCCAATTAACATGGCATTAATTATTGAAAGACTTTCTTTTTCTACTGCAGCAGTGAATTTACTGAAATTCAAGTGACCAAATAAGTCTATTACCTAAATTTTTACGCCATATCTTTAGTCTATGTTTTTTCTTCTATCAATACCAAAATACATCTTTAGTTTCTTGTAATAATTTTTTTTTGGAGACATTTTCGCTATAGGGGGCGTGCACTTTCCAGAAAGACAGAGAGAGACAGACAGACAGAAAGCGAGAAATCATCCCCCCAGGGAGAATGGCCACACCGCAATCCCTTCTCCTCCATTCTCCTCTCAGGATCTTGGGCATACACACACACACACCTGGCATGAGTTTAAGCCACCGGGTCTGGGACTTGAACCATGGTTGACTATGTGGGAGTCCAGCGACACAGTCATTACTTCAACTGCTGGTGTCTGTAATAGTTTCTTTTTTTTGGTTTTTAGGGCACCAGTTTTACACCTATTTTAGTAGACTTGTCTCTTGGCATT
>NW_006200023.1:586-832 GCF_000334495.1 Tupaia belangeri chinensis | reverse complement strand
AAAATAAATAAATAAAAATTGTATCCAAAAATTGTACATATTTAATATACACTTTTGGCTCAACTTGTAGAACTGTATAACTTTATACTACCACTACCACTATGAAGAATCTAAAGCGTTTTTTTTTTTCTTTTTTGGGAGAGGTTTTTGCTATAGGGCTTGTGTGCTTGCCAGACAGACAGAGAGAGACAGAGAGATAGAAAGCGAGAAATCATCCCCCAGGGGGGATGGCCACACCACAATCCC
>NW_006200023.1:0-280 GCF_000334495.1 Tupaia belangeri chinensis | reverse complement strand
TTTAAAAATAGCAATAGTAAGTAAAAATAAATAAATAAATAAATGAATGAATATTTTTTCTACACGTGCATGTGTTAGGAAAGACACAGAGAAGTGAGAAATCACCACCCATGAGGAATATTCATTATGGAATATTTTCTTCACCTCTGTGTTTATCTGGAATTTGGGACAAGAACATATATGTGCCCAGTGATTTTTTTTTCTTTTTAAATAATTATTTTATTGCATTTTATTTTTTAAAATTGGTCAGAAAAAGAAAGAAAGAAAGAGAAATGAGAAG
>NW_006200022.1:0-821 GCF_000334495.1 Tupaia belangeri chinensis | reverse complement strand
GCTGGGCCTATAGTGTTGTCTGCAACCACCAAAGGGCAAATTGTGCCTGCCATGCTCTGCTGAAGAAGTGAGCCAGGAACATCTACTTGGAGTTCATTTTGGCTGCCCCCTGCCCCTGACCCATTCTGCAGTTTCTGTGATGATTATCCATCTCCATTATATGAACTACTCAAAGTTAGTGAGATAGGTCTAAGATACTTTCACTTACTCATTTAGAAGCTGTCCTGAGCATTGTACAGGCACAGCGTTAAGCCTGGGTGTTGCACTGAAGACCATAATTTCTGCCTGCAGGAGCTTACTGTCTGAAGTGAGTTGAACAAAAACACAAAGCACTCAAGTGAAACTAAGCAGGTGTTCTGAGGGAGAGCTTGGGGCTACTTGATGGGAAGGTGGAAAAGGCCTCAATGAGGTGACAGTTTTGCTCTGATCAGTGAAGCCAACCATATGCATGTCCATGAGCTATATCCCAGGGTAAAGGCTTAGCTGTCTGGAGACTAGATTGAAGAGGTAAATTAGACCAGAGAAGTAGTTATAACACAGCCAGTGTGGGTGGAGGAATTCTAGAAGGAGAAAGGAGAGAGGGAGCATGGTAGAGTCAGGCCTCTGGGCCTGGAAGTCACTACTGACCTCTGTTTCTGTGAGACAACATTACCCCACATTTTGAAGCTTGCAAAAATCTTGTAATATCTGAGAGCGTGGACCAGAACCCAGGCCCAACTGAGCTAGCTGCTTTTCCTTCCAGGTCTCTTGGGAGAATGAGGCTGTAGTCTCAACTAAGGCCCTCCTGAAAGAGGATCATTTTCTGAGATCATGAGTTATTG
>NW_006200021.1:0-866 GCF_000334495.1 Tupaia belangeri chinensis | reverse complement strand
TAAAAATTATGGCCAATATATGATAAGAATAAGTTATGAACCATAGATTGTGGTTAAATTTCTTCTTGGCTTCTGAGTCCAGTTAAGGACTGCTTTTCAAATATTAAAAATACAATCGGTGTGCAAAGCATGATTGTTACATGAAGCTCCTGCCTAATCTAATTGCCCGAGATTATTATAGTTAGTGGTTTGAAATGCTTAGTAGAACAAAGATTGAATATAATGGCATGCAAAATGACAAGCAAAAATGTAAATGGTATTTACAAAAAGGTGAACACAAGTAAATTATGAGTTAAGATAAAACTTACTTTTTTGCAGCAATAAATATTTTTGTATAATGAAGACTGTTCACAAATGATAGTTTTAGAACATATAGAGGGATTCGTTGGGAGATATATAGTTATATGCTGCATAAAGACATAAGATTTCAGTCAGTGAGTAACCACATGTTTATAGCAGTCCCATAGATAGTAAGCTAGACCAGATAGTTTCTGGGTGTGGTAGGCAATGCCATCTAAATTTGTGTAACTGCAGTCTATGTTTGCAGTGACAAAATTGTCTACAGATGCATTTTTCAGAACATATTCTTACAAAGCAATTGTTTGACTGTAAATACATATTCATCAACTTGGTGATTAATTAATTGGACTGCTGTTTGAATAAATATACCTACATTAAAAAACAAGGGGCCAGCAGGTGGTGTGGTTAAGGGCACTGGACTCCCACATGGTCTCTGCCATTTGAGTCCTGGACTTGGCTTTCTTGCTTTCTCTCACGTTCACTCTGTTCCTCTCTGGTCAAATTAAGATAAACAAATAAAGGGCATGGTGGTGCCTGCTCTATGGCAATAAATAAATAAATAAATA
>NW_006200020.1:0-373 GCF_000334495.1 Tupaia belangeri chinensis | reverse complement strand
GCCTTCCCCTCCCAGTGGGGAGGGGGGGTCCTCGTATGGCATTGGGATGATGTTCTGCAAGGCTCTGCGTGCATGCGTGGGCGTTTTGCCTGGCATATGTGGAGCTGGGGCGCCATTCCCCCACCTCAGCTGTTCAAGAGCATGGCTCTCCTCGGTGTTCCCAGGGGAAGCCTTGGGAGCCCGAGGTGTGTAGCCCCCTCGGTGCGTGTCCCTCCCACGGAGCAGAACCTGATGGACGAATGGACTTGGAGGACGAGGAAGGCAGGTGGTCAGCGGTATAGGTCAGTCCTCCGCGGCCTTTATGGTGGGGCTAGATGCGTGGGAGGATCTGGGGTTGCCCTGAAGGCCTTGGCCCGGCAGTCCAGGGACGCCC
>NW_006200019.1:0-1105 GCF_000334495.1 Tupaia belangeri chinensis | reverse complement strand
GTGTCTTATAAACTTTTTGATATTGTCATTACATTGCCTGTTTGCACACTATGATTGTGAAGTATTTTCTTTCTGAAGTATTAAATGCTCAAATGAGTCAACCAGTTGTTCAGCCTATATTCAGCATTTTAATTATTTTTAATTTTAACAAATTATATATTTTTCCAAATCTTCCTCTTTAATAATCTCTTACCCCTACCCAACGTTTCCTTGCCTTCTTTTATTTCTCTAGGCCATTAAACATCTTACAATATACTGTATGTGATTCGTCCAAGATGCAATTTTTCTGAGTCTATTTAGTAGTTTAATAATCTACTTGCTATTACATGTGGTGACCTGTCATTTATGTCATATGATATATATTATGGCCAGGTCATATTCTTTGGAGTAATACTTGTGTGAATTTGGTCCTCCTGAGAGGACTGACTTTTGCAGTTACTGGATATTTTGGAGGTATTTACTGAGACCCTGTTAAACTTTGTGTTGGGGATGTTGTAGTAATTGGCAAGCATGCAGTCTACTTTGAAATATGTCTAAGTGTAGGGATAAGAACAGAAATTCTATAGAAAGTTTGTTTTGTTTTTCTTTCACCCCTCCCAAGTTCAAAGGAGGCCAGAGTTCACATTTATCATTCTTTGGTGACTATTTTATTTTTTCTCTTTTCTTGTGTTTCTGCTTTTTTATTTAAGGTTTATTTACACTTTTTTTCAGCTTTTTTGAATTTCATTATGCACATAAAAATTATATATATTTAAGGCATACAACATGATGATTATATACATATACACTGTAAATGTAAATATCACAACAAATGTAATTAACATATCCGTCATGTTTCACAGTTATTTTGCATATGTGAATTTTGGGAATCTTTATGATCTAAGTGTCAGCAATTTTTTGAGATTTGCAATTCAGTATTACTGATGCAGGAACAGGAAGGGATGCTCGTCCTGGAGGACCTGATCAGGGCTGTCAAATTTTTGCTCTGCAAAAACCAATCTTGAGAGACAAGAGCTAGTGAATAAGGAAAGGGAGTCATTTTGGTGGGGGGAGAGGGGATTGGAATCTATAACTATCTCTGCTGTGGCGGAGGAAACACAGAACT
>NW_006200018.1:0-786 GCF_000334495.1 Tupaia belangeri chinensis | reverse complement strand
GGCAAATTGGGTTTGGTAAATTAAATAAATAACCCAAATCATGGTATGTTTTTATGATATACTCCTTTATCAATCTATTTAATTTATGAAATTATCCTTAGTTTGTACATATTAGCAGCCATGATTTATATTTTATGTTATTTTCATTGAACCTGAGAAAGACTAGGCACTATCTTTGTCTCTTGTATTTTATCCTGTCATAATATGCATTTGATGTATATTACCTTGAAAATTCTTACCTTTGTGTCTTATCATTTCTTTTTCTCATTTTTCATTTTGTTAATTACAGCAAAATACATGGAGATATGTCCTTCAATCTATTTTTCAAGTCATTTTTAGCTCTTAATAAATAATATCAATAAAATGTTGTCATTTCATAGTTTCTTGATATCATGCCTTACTGAGTCTACTTCCTAAATCTTCCCTCTTATTACTCTTTTATTTTTATCCTACAAGTTGAACCAGATTATTTAAAAAAAATTTGTAGAGACAAATTTTTGCTATAGGGTGCATGTGCTCACTAAAGAGACAGAAAGTGAGGAATAACCCCCCAAGGGGGAATGGCCAAACAGCAATCCCCTCTCCTCAATTCTCCTCTTGGGATTTTGGGCACATGCCCCCAGCATGAGTTTTAAGTCGCCAGATTCAGGACTCGAACCATAGTCAACTACATGGGAGTCCAGTCATAACCATTATGACAACAGCTGGTCCTCTTTTATTTATTTGTTTGCGATAGTTATACATCTTTGTATAGTCTGTTTTTCAATACATGAAAATGAGGTGAAA
>NW_006200017.1:0-904 GCF_000334495.1 Tupaia belangeri chinensis | reverse complement strand
GGGCGGAGCCCCACGCTGGCCCACCTGGGAGGAGACCACAGCCACCAGAGAGAGGGCTGGAAAAGGCAGCATCCCAGCGACATCAAGTTGCTATCTGCAAAGGGGAGGCCAGACAGAAGAACAGAGAGACCCCAGATGACCCATGGCTGCCTAGTGGCCACCGGTCCGGTCCCTCCCCTCCATCCTGCCTCGGCATCATGTCCCAGGGAAGCAGGTGCTTGTCTAAAGGCGGGAAGAGGTCCCCAAATACAGGAGTAGGAGATGAGCAGGCAGCTAGGGACGAGCATGTCGCTCAGTGCTGGGACACAGCTCTGTGATGAGCAGGGACCTGTCTGGGGACATCTCTCACCCTGGGGGTGCCGTGTACAGTGAGGTTCATGATCTGACACTCTGGGGGTAGTTTCAAAAGGTGTTGCTGACACGCAGACCGGGCCCGCTCTCTAACGCTGGGCCGACTGTTTAATGGGCAGTTACCTCCGTGAGAATGGAAGTGGGTGGGGTTTTGAAACTTTAGGTGTTTTTTAGAAAAACGTGTGAATGAAAATGAATCCAAGTGTCTCCTGTGAAGACGGTGAGCCATTTCTACCGTGCATTCCTGTCTCATGGCAGAACATTTTGAAGATTTAAAATAAAACAGGGCATACCGCCTTAAGACTGAGCCATGCCGTGGAAGCTTCCAGGGCAGCGGATCCTCAGCCTGTGAGCCCCACGCTGCCCTCTGTGGGAGCCTGGGCGAGCCTGGGCCCTCTGGGCAGCTTTCTCCCTTCCTCTCCTAACCACGTCCACCAATGAGAAGGCAAATTCACCCGCTGCCTGTCTTAACAGATGCAAGAACGAGGAAAAATACAGCACAGAAAGGAGGCAGCGGAGAACAGAAGTTACCATGGAGCTGAGGAAAGCCGAG
>NW_006200016.1:0-781 GCF_000334495.1 Tupaia belangeri chinensis | reverse complement strand
TTATAATTAGACAATTTCTGAATTATAGTACTGGCATAACTGACAATAACAAATATTGTAAAATTACAAAATAGCAATCATAGACAAAGAGCAAGAGACCAGAATATAATCAAAATTTATAAATAAAGTTATATTGAAATAGAAATTGTTAGGATACCCCCTGGCATGTGGGTTAATGCAGCTGTATCTCACATGACCAACCATGGTTGAAGTCCAGGCCCCAATACTTTAAAAAGCAGGCAGAGAAAGGAAGTGCTTGGCCATCGCAGAGCCCAGGAAGCAGGGTTCAAGGGAGCACTATGTCCATGGAACCCCCCCGAGGCAGTGTCTACCAAGGAGCAGAAGGAAATGGAAGATAAAGTGACTAGTCCAGAGAAAGCTGAAGAAGCAAAATTAAAGGCAAGGTTTCCTCATCTGGGATAAAAACCTGGAGTTGAGGTTCAGATTTCTTAAGAAAACAATTGCAAAAAGGGCAAAAATATTTTGATTCTGGGGATTACAACATGACCAAAACAAAAATGAAGAACAAGCAATTTCTTGCTGCCACCCGGGATAAGACAGAGATCACTGGTGACATTAGGACTCCATAGGACCTTCCTCAATGGAAACCATCCCTTGTTGCTAGTGAACTGGCTGGCTGATTAAAAGAGCTGAACTGCATGAATCTTCTAATTCCCATTCTTTCTTCTTAATGTTACCTAACCCACTTTTTATTTGCTTTCATTCACTAAGTCATTTGAAATGGGCAGATTTGCAGGTAGCGGTAGTGTGCTGCTATTGT
>NW_006200015.1:791-1210 GCF_000334495.1 Tupaia belangeri chinensis | reverse complement strand
AGGTTTAGGGGTTGGGGTAGGCTTAAAGGAGTGTTAGGTTTAGGGTTTAGGGATAAGTTTTTTGTTTTAGGGTAAGGGTCTGCCTCGGGCTCTGGGTGAATCCAGGACAGGGGGGTCTGGATGGGACTCAGTGGGTGAAGTGTACCCTTGGTTGCCAGGTTCCTTTAGGTTTACCAGGCTTCTGGCTACTTCAGGACAAGGCACAGTCTGTGGAGAGTGGAATGGAAAGTAGCGTAAGTAATTTTTCAGCCAAAATCGGCACTATTTCTTACAATATCAGAAAGATCTATGGCCGAAATACTCCACTTATGGGGCTGCTTTTCATACCTCTAGATCTTTGTTGTAGCTGCAAGTTGAGTTTTGGCCTACAAAGGCACTACACTTTCAGAGCAAAGTAATACTAAGGAAACACTCATCCA
>NW_006200015.1:0-752 GCF_000334495.1 Tupaia belangeri chinensis | reverse complement strand
TTTCCTTGGAGTATCAGAAAGACCTTTGGCAGCAACTCTCTTCTCATGGAGCTGATATTCATACCTAAAGATGTTTGTTGTAGTTGCAAGTTGAGTTTTGGGCTTCTTAAGGCACTGCACTTTCCATGCAAACTAAGTGTTAAGGAGGCCTCTATCAAAAAATGCTAAAAAGTAACTAACAAAAAAGTTGTCTGTTCCAGTAAACGTTAGAACAACTTGTGATATTCGGTTTTGCTCTACAAAAGCAGTTTTACACACTTTTTCAATGGACGTTTTGAAATGAAGCTTACACTTTTGGGATAATCAAGTCGTGTTTCAGGCAAAATCTGCAATTTTTCATGGAATAACGGAAAGATCTTTAGCAGATTTTTGCCAGAAAGACTCTACTCATGGGGCTGATTTTCATACCTAAAGATTGTTGCTGTAGCTGCAAGTACAGTTTGGGGAATAAGAATGCAGTACACATTCCAAGCAAACTAAGCGAAACCAAGCCTCTTTCAATGAAATGCTAAGAACATTGTGGTCGGGTTAGGGTAAGTGTTAGGCTATAGGGAGAGAGTTAGGGTGAGGGTGGGGCTGATTTTCATACCTAAAGATTGTTGCTGTAGCTGCAAGTACAGTTTGGGGAATAAGAATGCAGTACACATTCCAAGCAAACTAAGCGAAACCAAGCCTCTTTCAATGAAATGCTAAGAACATTGTGGTCGGGTTAGGGTAAGTGTTAGGCTATAGGGAGAGAGTTAGGGTGAGGG
>NW_006200014.1:0-528 GCF_000334495.1 Tupaia belangeri chinensis | reverse complement strand
TGTGGGTGTGTGCTCACATGTGGGAGTGTGTGCTCACATGTGGGAGTGTGCCCGTGCAGGTGTGTGCTCACACATGGGAGTGTGTCCATGTGTGCGTGTCTGCCCATGCATGCTCACGTGTGGGGGGTGTGTGCTCACATGTGGGAGTGTACCCGTGCAGGTGTGTGCTCACACATGGGAGTACGTCCATGTGTGTGTCCATGTGTGCGTGTCTGCCCATGTATGCTCACGTGTGGGTGTGCTCACATGTGGGAGTGTGTCTGAGTGTGTGTCTGCATGTGTGTGTCTGCCCATGTATGCTCACCTGTGGGTGTGTGCTCACATGTGGGAGTGTGTCCATGCAGGAGTGTGTGCCTGTGTATGCCCACGTGAGTGTGTGTCTTTGTGTGTGTGCCAGTGTGCCCATGTGTGCCCACATATGCGTGTGTGCCTGTGTGTGCTCATGTGTGTGCCCACATGTGAATGTCTACATGTGCGTGTGTGCCTGTGTGAGTGCGTGCCTATGTGTGCCCATGTGTGAATATGTGC
>NW_006200013.1:0-1134 GCF_000334495.1 Tupaia belangeri chinensis | reverse complement strand
GGAGAAGAGGGCACACTGGAGCTGCAGAGACTGTACTCAAAACACATGGGGGCCTGCAGACACTCAGGAACTCCCACAGAGCTGTTTTCAGAAAAGGATGATGGGCTTCTTGCTTTACTGTGTAAATTTATTTATTTACTTGCTTATTTATTAATTAGAGAGATTTTTTCTATAGGATTTGTTCACTCCCCTGAGATACGGAGATATAGAAAGCAAGAAATCACCTCCCAGAGGGAATGGTCATGTCTCAATCCCTTCTCCTCTATTGTCCACTCAAGATTTGGGGCATACACACACATGTGCCTAATGTGAGTTTTAAGCTGCTGGTCTAGAATTTGAGCTATAGTTAACTACATGAGAGTCCAGTAATGTATCATTATGCCACCTGTTGGTCTCCTGTTTCTAATTAAAAAAAAAAAGTAAAGGAACTGAGGTCAGAGGTGACGTAGCAGTTAAGATGCTGGCCTCCCACATGGC
The DNA here is from genome assembly GCF_000334495.1 of Tupaia belangeri chinensis. Taxonomy (NCBI): domain Eukaryota; kingdom Metazoa; phylum Chordata; class Mammalia; order Scandentia; family Tupaiidae; genus Tupaia; species Tupaia belangeri. The sequence goes on along the minus strand of NW_006200013.1, from coordinate 657 downwards.
TCTCCACAGTTGAAGTCCTGGACCTAGTGACTTGAAAATTATGCTGGGCACATGTGTGTGCATGCCCAAAATTTTAGGAGAAGAATGGAGAAGAGATTGTGTCATGCCTATTCCTCTCTGGGGAATCATTACTCACTTTCAATCTTGCTGTCTATGTCTCTCTCCAGCAAGTGTACACCTCCTATGGCAAAAACATGAAAAAAATTATGAGCATAAAGGAATAATGGTCTGTAATGCTCCCATATATAGTCAAAGAGCTACATTAAATCTTTCAATATAGAGATCTGCAAGTGGCATCATGATTAAGATACTGGGTTCCTACATGGTCAACCATGGTTCAAGTCCTTGATGTGGCAGTTTTCTTTTTCGTGAGTTTTTTCTTTCTCTCTCTCTCTCTCTCTCTCTCTCTCTCTCTCTCTCTCTCTCTCTCTCTCTTTCACTCTGTCTCTTTATGGTCAAATTTTTAATAATAATAATAATAAACAAAATTAGGTAAACAATTCTAAAAAGTAATAAAAACAGTTACTGCTTCACCTGGGGATGATTTTGAAATGGGACAATTTTAGTGAGTTTATCTACAGATTCTATGAGGAGCAAGCATCTTGGAAAGTGATCTACAAATATCATGAGGAGCAAGTCTCTAGGACAGTGAGCACT
>NW_006200012.1:0-839 GCF_000334495.1 Tupaia belangeri chinensis | reverse complement strand
ATGAATACCAACTGGGCAATTTATTTTAAAATGGACTTAATTAACTAATATTTTTGTGAGAAGTCCGTTTAATTAACTAATATTTTTGGAGGCTGAGAAGTCCAACACCAATATGCCAGCATCAGGTGAGGACATTTCTGCTGTCATGACATGGTGGGAGGCATCTCATGGCAAGAGGGCAAGCATATGTCAGCTTAGGTTCTCTCCTTCCTACAAAGCCAAGAGTCCCACTTTGAGGCTGTCACTCAGATAACTACATCTAATTCTAATTATGTCCCAGAGGTCCACCTCCCACTAATGTAAACATATGAATTTGTGGTTAAATTTCCCACACATAAAACCTAGGACACACATTCAAACTACATCAATCTAACTTTGGAAGAGGTATCTGAGTTCTCTCCTGTGACCCATTTGCACTGGGGAAGGGAACTCATTCTAGTTTCTAGTGCCCAGAGTGGTGGATTCAGGTCCATACTTTGAAGTTTCCCTAGGGAATGCTGGCTCGGGAAGACTGGAGGACCTTGGGAACACACCACCATCAACCTGGCATTTTCACACTTCCCCATGCTTTGAGGTCCCAGTAAGTTGCTGAGGGATTGGATATCCTGCATCCTGACCCAGCTGTCTCCACCTCTATTCTTTCCCCTTGTTCCTTCCTAGTATCACTTTTTTTCTTGACCCCCGCTTGTAAATTTACCATGCGTGTGCCTGTGCACAAGTGGCAATGCTGAATCAATGACCTCTTATAGGATGTGGTGGACAGAGTTCCCCTAGCATCTTAGGGAATTTAATTTCAAAGTCACATCATATGGGAACAGTTGAGCTTTGGCTCAAGAGAC
>NW_006200011.1:0-978 GCF_000334495.1 Tupaia belangeri chinensis | reverse complement strand
ATAATAAATATGTATGTCTCCTAGTCATCATCACTGCAGTCTTGAGCTTGCTCTGGCTGTAGTCCGCTGAAAACATGCTAAAGGGCATTGAGGTTTCAGTCTAATTTTTGTTCACTCGTATCGCCTTCCTGTGTACAAGCTTCGATCCACCTTGGCTGGAGCAGGGCTTCTGGCAGATAAAGACCTACAAAAAGAACTACCATATAATCCAGCAATTCCAATCCTGGGTATCTACCCAAAGGACAGGAGGACAGGAGAATGCTCAGTCTGAAAAGAGTTTGAACATCAATGTTTGTTATGGCATAATTCATTCACTCGTATCGCCTTCCTGTGTACAAGCTTCGATCCACCTTGGCTGGAGCAGGGCTTCTGGCAGATAAAGACCTACAAAAAGAACTACCATATAATCCAGCAATTCCAATCCTGGGTATCTACCCAAAGGACAGGAGGACAGGAGAATGCTCAGTCTGAAAAGAGTTTGAACATCAATGTTTGTTATGGCATAATTCATAATTTCTAAGACATGGAACCAACCTAAATGTCCACAAACAGATAAATGGATTGAAAAAGTGTGGCACATATACTCTATGGAATACTATTCAGCCATAAAAAGCAACAAGATTCTGGCATTTGATAGAAAGTGGTTGAATATGGAAGATTTATTGCTGAGTGAAGCAAGCCAGGCTATAAAAGAGATATATTGTATGTCTCCACTTAATATAAACCGATCGTCCACACTTTAAGGTAGAGATTAAAAGATTGGAGGACATAAAAGCAGTAAAAATAGTTATGGACACTGGAGACATTGTGGAGGGAGGATGGAAGAAGCAAAGAGTATAGGGAAGGAAATCAGGGAGAAAAATAGAGAGACAATACATTTGTGGGACACAGAAATGGTTTCTTGCCTGTTGATGATAATTTGTATGGTATTCTCAACTGGACTGGGACTGAGGTGTATTTCATGTTAGGTAAATTCTC
>NW_006200010.1:0-837 GCF_000334495.1 Tupaia belangeri chinensis | reverse complement strand
TATTTATATCTTCCCCCAATATTTTGATTCACCATTTTCTTTCTTTCTTTTTTTAATTTCTCATTACACACCAATTCAAGTGATATTTGTTCTAAGTGGGCTTTATTAAAGCATAAGCTCAGTCATGGTCACCCAGTCATTAATATTGCACTTTATTTTATTGAACTTTTTTTGTCTCCTTATTAATCTGCATTTATTATTTATATCTTCCCCCAATATTTTGATTCATCATTTTCTTACTCAAATTCAATTACACTTTGCCTGGTATTATTTTGTTGTAGATTTTTCCCACAGGTTGCTCCCTGGAGCTCAACTTTCTAACTTCCCTATAATTTGGTTCCAAGAGTTAATCTCCAAAGGTATATCAGTTCCACTCACACTGATCATGCCAGACCTGAAGGGTCCATTTGACTTTGCTATCTTGTCTGCATTTGTCATCAAAAAGGAGCATCAGATATTTAGGACCATATTTTTCTACTCAGATTTTCCATAATTATCTCAGCAATTTAAAAAGGCAAATTAATTTGTGAGGCCTAAAGAGTAAAATATTATTTAAGTAAGAAACAATAGTTATATAAAGAGGGGAAGAGTTTTTGTAAAATTATTCATTATTTTTTGAGAGATCTTTGCTGTAGGGAGCATGTACTAGTTAGAGAGACAGAGAGAGGCAGAGAGAAAAAAAGAAATCAACCCCAGGGGGAATGGCGATGTAGCAATCCCTTCTCCTCTATTCTCCTCTCAGGATTATGGGCATGCACACTCATGCACCTGGTGTGAGTCTTGTCACCAAATCCAGGATTGAAACTACAGTCAACTACGTGGGAGTCTAGCACCTTA
>NW_006200009.1:0-1575 GCF_000334495.1 Tupaia belangeri chinensis | reverse complement strand
TCCTAAAGACAGTTACATACAAATATCTTTTTAATGTTAATTTGTTCATTATTGTGTCTTTAAAATGTTCTGAGTTTATCCCTATACAAACAATGCTACCTTTTAATCTCATAACTTTGAAAAAATGTATCTCCTGAGCTTTCAGCTTTTTCATCTTGAAAATGGGTTATGAACAGTTGATATTTGTAAAGCACATAGCACAGAGGCTGAACCCAAACAGCACTGAGTATTAGCTGTGAAATAACATTCCCATGTACATTCCCATGCAGCATCATTACTCTACCACACTTTTGATCTGAGCATATGTATAAGATCAGGTACAATAAGAACCATCTACAACAACAACAAAAAGACAGAAATATATATTCAAATATCAAACATAGATAAAGTGAACATGTTTCCTCAAATGCACCCATAGGTAAAGGTAGTTTTTTGTTTCTGTTTGTCCTTTTAGTTTTGAATGTGCATGTACGTATGTTTGCAGAGTGTTTGGTTTGGTTTTGCTGTGAGAGCATGGTGTGGAGTCTTCTACTCTAGTAGGTCGTGTTTGTACAACTGTCTCAATTTGTGCTAAGAAACCAGCATCCTATTCTTCTCTGCCTTGCAACATCACTGTAAATGTGAAAACAGAGAGAGAAAAAAATAACTTCTTGGGATTATGCCATTGTTATAAAGACAGATTCGATCTTCCAGGGCCCTAAAGGAATCAGGTGTACCCCAAGGGGTCTTTGAAGCATACTCTGGAAATCTGAGCAAAGGCTTAATCCATACTCAGGAATTGTAATGTATGAACTTACCATACTCAATCAACTTGGTTCTGACACATCTATTACATTATTCTGAACTTTTAATAGTTGCATAATAGTTCTTGAAACTGTATTGCAAATGTGTTATTCGCCAAATCCCTTCCTTGTGCTCTAAATAAATAGTCACAATAAAAATAATGCAATATACGTGCTATAACGGCTCTCTCTCCTTTATAGCAACATTTTAAAATTTTGCTTTTGGAGGTATAATTTGCAAATAATAAGAAGCTAAAATATGATTTGAACAAATGTATACTTCTGTGTAACTGCCACCATAGTCTATTTATAAAACCCTTTCATCATCTCAGAAAGATTCCATGTGCACTCACCTTTAGCCCAGGCAATCAGTGTCTGATTTATTTTACCAAGATTAATTTTTTCCTATTCTAGACTTCATATCATTAGAGTCTGCATAATCTTCTACAGCCTGTAGTCCACAGCTTATAAACTATTTCCTGATATAGTTGATGTGTTGGGTTTTTTTCCCCAAAGTGTGGCAATAGGACTAATCCACTACTAGTAATTCCATTATGATAAAAATTAAAATTCTCTTCAATGTCTTTTTGTGCTTTCATAAGTATTTTGCAGCAAGTTGGAAATAGCCAAACAGGCTAGTCATCATAAACTGGAACTTGATTTATATGATTTTTTAAAAACATTTTTAAAGAGCATAAATTGCCGCCAAATATTGAAACTCATCAGGAAAAAAATAGATTGGATAAGCCTTGGAATTAATGGATCCAGAGGGATCTTAAGGAAAACAAATTAA
>NW_006200008.1:0-544 GCF_000334495.1 Tupaia belangeri chinensis | reverse complement strand
GCCATTACACTAACTGCTGGTCCCAATGTTCATACATTTTGAAGGAAGAAACCTTTCTGGTGAAAGAGATGAAGGCAATAATTTTATTATATATGTAAGTTTGGTCAATGTCAGTCACTACAGTGACAAATTAAAAAATGATCATTAATAGAAAAGAAGGAAGGGTTCAATTATGAAGCATATATTTAAGCAAATGTTTGTAATCCTTAAAGTAATTTTTAAATAACATTTAACCCTGTTGTGTAATTATTACTATATAATAGTAGATGAAAACTTAAGAGTACAACACTACTCACACATGATAAGTTCTCAATTTTAAAAATATATGCTATATAAAAAAATTGAAAGGGCCTATGTGAAATTTAAAAGTGATCTACTTCAAGTGGTAAAAGAAGGGAATATTTTATTATTTTATTTTTCTAGATTTCCATATTTCAATACAGTGAACAAAACTTTTTATATATTAGCAATAAATATATAAACATAAATATTAAAATGATGATCAGAGGGACTAGCAGATGGTGCAATGATTACATTGCTGGAC
>NW_006200007.1:0-735 GCF_000334495.1 Tupaia belangeri chinensis | reverse complement strand
AGGATTCCTTCCTTTTGGATCTTTAGAAACACTATAAGAAGGATGCGGGTTTCCTCTTTTTTAAAAGTTTTGTAAAATCGGCAGTGAAGCCATTGGGGCCTGGACTTTTCTTTGTTGGGAGGTTATTTAATACTGATTCAATCTCATTGCTTGTTATAAGTCTATAAGGCTTTCTATGTCTTCCTGAGTCAAACTTGGTAGATTATATTTTTCTAGGAATTTGTCCATCTCATCCAGGTTTTCTTCCTTGTTGGTATAGAGTCGCTCATATTACCCTCTAATGATGTTTTGTATTTCTGTTATTTGTTGTAATGTTGCCTGAATCATTGCAAATTTGACTTATCTGGTTTCTATCTCTCTTCTTCATAATTAGTCTGGCTAATGGTGTGTCAATCTTGTTTATCTTTTTAAAGAACCAGCTTTTGCTTTCATTTATTTTTTGTATAGTTTGCTCATTTTCTATTTCATTTATTTCTGTTTGAGTCTTTATTATTTCTTTTCTCCTGGCATTTTTTGGACTTTTTTCTTGTTGTTCTTTTCCCAATTTTATGAAGCATGATGTTAGATTGGACTTTTGCCACCTTTCCATCTTTTACTTGTGCACACTAATTGCTATGAACTTTCCTCTTATGACTGCTTTTGCAATATCCAATAGATAATGAAAACTTGTGCACTCATTGTCATTACTTTCCATTAATTTATTTTTATTTTTATTTTTATTTCAAGTTCTTTTAT
>NW_006200006.1:0-981 GCF_000334495.1 Tupaia belangeri chinensis | reverse complement strand
ATATTACAACAGACATAACATAAATATAAAACACCATTAGAGGATAGTATGAGCGATTACATGCCAACAAACAAGAAAATTTGCATGAGATGGGGACAAATTCCTGGACACATATAATCTACAAAGATTGCCTCAAGAGGACATAAAAAGCCTGAATAGACCAATGAAAAACAATGGCATTGAATTCATAATAAATAACCTTCCAAAAAAGAAAAGCCCTGGCCCTGATGGCTTTACCTCTGAATTCTACAAAACTTAAGAGTTAACCCCATTCTGCTCAAGTTATTTCTAAAGATTCAAAAGGGTGACTCTCTCCCTAAATCATTCTATGAAGCAGCCATGACCATTATCATTAAAAAAAAGATAAGGACAGAAAAAGGAAGGAAAACTATAGACCAATATCTCTAATGAATATAGACGCAAAGATTCTCAACAAGATACTAGAAAATCGTATCCAACAGCTTATAAAAAGATTATACATCATGATCAGGTAGGCTTTATTCTAGAAATGCAAGGTTGATTCAACATATGCAAAAATCATAAATGTAATAAATCATACTACTAGAAAGAAAGATAAAAACCATATGCTCATATCAAGGGTTGCAGAAAAACCATTTGATAAGATACAACATCTCTTCATGATCAAGACTCTCAGCAAAATTGGCATAGAAGGGTCATTTCTCAACACAATAAAAGCCATCTATGAAAAACCCATAGCAAACATCATCCTGAATGGAGAAAAGCTGAAAGCCTTCCCACTAAAAATGGGTACAAAACAAGGAAGCCCACTTTCTCCACTCCTTTTCAATATAGTACTGGAAGTCCTCGCCAATGGAATCAGAAAAGAGGAAAGAATAAAAGGCATTCAAATAGGAAAAGAAGAGGTGAAACTCTCTCTATTTGCTGATGACATGATTGTATATATAGAAGGCCCAATTGTTTCCATGAAGAAATTCCTGGAAGTAGTACATGAATACAGTA
>NW_006200005.1:0-581 GCF_000334495.1 Tupaia belangeri chinensis | reverse complement strand
GGTCAGGCCCGAGACAGTCAGTGTGGGCACAGGGAGGGGCCTGGATAGAGAGAGGGTTCTGGGGTAGATGGAAGGTTCCAGAGAAGACACAGGTGCTCTGTCACACACACATGCCCACACACACATGTTCACTCACATACAAATGAAAGTTCATGCACACATACACACACAAATACACACTCACACACACCCAGGTCCCAGGCCACCATCCCCAAGCTACCCCCTCTCTGTCCCTCTTCTCTCCTCGGGGACACTTGCCATAGTCCCCACTGGTGTGCAGGGGCTCACCTGGGGACACGGACACCACTACCTGCACGTGGGTGTCCAGGTCCCACGGTCGGTCAATCGCAGACCAGTAGGTGCCTGCGTCCTCCTCTGTGAGGTTCTCCAAGGTCACTGTGAAGGTGAGGCTGGCAGGATGGTCCCTGATGGACACTCGGCCGCTCCGCGCTTCCAGCTGTGACCCGCGGGTCTCCACGATCTTGTCACAGAACAGGTGAAGCGGCGTAAGTGACTTTCTGCACCAGAACCTACTATCTGCCTGGAATTTCCGCTGGTACCGAAACCGCAGGCTCAGGGAC
>NW_006200004.1:0-557 GCF_000334495.1 Tupaia belangeri chinensis | reverse complement strand
TGATAACAAATAGAATTAAATAAATGAATAAGTAATACTTAAAAAAAAAGGTGGGGGTTATTTCTAGGGCCAGCAGGTGGCATGGTGGTTAAGGTACTGGATTCTCACATAGCCAGCCATAGTTCAAGTCTCAGACCTGGCAACTTGAAAATCACACTGGGTACATGTGAGAGTCCCAGGAGGAGAATGGAGACGGGATTGTGATGTGGCCATGCCCCCTGGGGGTGATTTCTCACTCTCTCTCTCTCTCTCTCTCTCTCTTTCTCTCTTGTTTATTGGCTTAATTTGACCAGAGAGGGGCAGAAAGAGAGAGAGAGAGGGAGAGAGTAAGCCACCAGGTCCAGGATTCGAACTATGGTCGGCCATGTGGGAGTCCAGTGCCCTTAATCACCACGCCACCTGCCGGCCTCTCTCTCTCTCTCTTTCTCTCTCTCTCTCTCCAGCGAGTACACACACCCTATGGCAAAAGCTTAAAATTTTTTTTCAATTTTAAATTAAAAGTTTATTTTATTTTTTTTTCCCCCATGAGCAACAGAGATTGAGAAGTATCTCCAAAG
>NW_006200003.1:0-893 GCF_000334495.1 Tupaia belangeri chinensis | reverse complement strand
TCCCACTTCCCACTGACCCATAAGCCTGTTTGATATTATGTAAAATAGGAAAATTAGACTGACACTTTTAGTTAAAACAATTTTTAAAATGTAAATAAAATGTAATGCAGTACTCTTTTATGAGTAACAAATCCTTATTTTGTTTATTAATTAAAAATTTTTTTTGTGTGTAGGAGCTTTTCCCTTAGTACAGGTATGCAGGTCAGAGAGAGACCGAGACAGTGGGAGGGAAAGTAAGAAATCTCTCCTGGGGAGGGGTGGTCACACCAAAGTCCCTTCTCCTCCTTTCTCTTTCTGAGATCTTGGGCATGCATGCACATGTACCCAGTGTCAGTTTTAAGATACCAGGCCTGGTACTCAGTGGTCAGCCATGTGATAGTCTAGTCTAGTGACATAACTGTAGTCTTTTTTTTTTTTTTTTTTTGGTCTACATTTTGGGGTGAGTTCACCTGGGTAGTTTGTATTCTGGTAGACTGGATGGCCAAGTGAGGCTTTAGTCATGTGGTGCCTCAAGTGATTCATTTCAGATCACTTCACTCTTCTGTCTAGTGGTTTGTGCTGACTCTTGGTGAGGCCCATGTAGCCACCAATTTAGCCTCAAGATTTTTTAATAATGACTCTGCCCAAAAGTGAAGCACTGTTGCGAACAGGTGGTGTGGTGGTTAAGGCACTGGATTCCCACATGGGCTAACTCTGGTTTGAGTCTTAGACCTGGCAGCTTGAAAATCATACTGGGACCATGTGTATGCACATACCCAAAATCCCAAGAGGAGAAGAGAAGTGAAAGGATTGTGGTGTGGCTATTCACCATTTCTCCCTTTCCTTCTCTCTGTCTCTCTCCAATGAATATATGCACCCTATGGAAAAAAAACTAAAATCAATAAAGAAAAGCA
>NW_006200002.1:0-631 GCF_000334495.1 Tupaia belangeri chinensis | reverse complement strand
ACTGAGGTTTATGCCTAGGGTCAGACTTGTGCTCATGGATATGTATATCAGCTGTACTTGCTATTGGAAGTATTTAGATTAATTAAGTTCTTTAGTGAATAAATAAAATGGGGGGGAGGCATAGAAAGCAACAGTGGATACCAGAGACAGTGTGGGAAGAGGGTGGGACATGGCAGATGATGAGAGATAGGGAATCAAGAATGGCAAAAATAACAAAATATATAGGAAATAGGAAAAGGAAAATTGCTGATGATAACACGTATGTTGATGTGCTTGATTGAACCAATATACAGTGTATTCAGGATGGGAAATCTCATTTTATTTGCTGTGATGATGTATAGTGAATGAATGTAAATAAATAAATTTAAACAAAATAAAGAATAAAGAAAAAGTCACGCACCACGTGCTATTCACCACAGGGCAGTAAAAGGAACTAGGATGCTGCTGGTGAGCAAGTGGAGGCCAGTCTGTGGGGCAAGGAGGATTAGTAAATTAGCAAATGAAAGAAGAATAGACCAAAAAAAGAAAACTGCCTACCTAGCTGAGAGAGTGGGCTATGGGATGGGGTAAGCTACCTGGAGCTGGGCTGAGAAAATTGTCCCCCAAAACTGAGAATAATATATGAGAAATA
>NW_006200001.1:0-473 GCF_000334495.1 Tupaia belangeri chinensis | reverse complement strand
ACAGACACTAAGTTAGTCCTTTTTTATCTAACTAAGGTGCTTAAAAACATTACATTTTTATTTTTTGCTGACAGTTAACTCAAGTATTCTCAACTACTAAGTCAACCATTAAGCAAAGCCAATATTAACCAAAGGCAAAAAACTATTTTGACAAAATTATTTGCTAAGTCATCCAATAACAAACTTATTAAAATATATATCACTTCCTTGCTCACTAAGATCAAATATAATTTGTTAAAGTCTAATTTAAATAAATTCCATAAAATTAATCTAAGTCAAATTACCTGTGACAGTCTATTTAAAAAGCAATACTATACATCTAAATTTCAAAAATAAAATTAGTATAAAATATAAATCCAATATTAACATAAACTCATAAAAAGCCTACAGACAGCCGCCTCATTCTTCCTAAGTCCTCATTATAAATAATTATTTAAAACTGTTATACTCCATAACTCACAAAATTTAAAAAA
>NW_006200000.1:0-567 GCF_000334495.1 Tupaia belangeri chinensis | reverse complement strand
TGATTCCATCCATGCTTCAGTTTTTAATTTCAAAGACAGGAAATTTTGAACTTCCACTACCAATTTTACTGTCTTGGTCTAGGTTCTTCTTTTATGACGGTGTAATAATAAACCATACTTTAATTGCATGTTGATCAGTTAATGGCAAAAAATAAAGACATGTTGTTCAATTATTTTAGTTACTATGATAACCAAATTGGAGATGTTTAATTTCTTTTTTTTTTTTGAGAGGTTTGTGCTATAAGGCATATGTGCTTGCCAGAAAGACAGAGAGAGAGAGAAAGATAGAAAGCGAGAAATCACACCCCAGAGGAGATAGCCATGCCGCAATCCCTTCTCCTCCATTCTCCTCTTGGGATCTTGGGCATGCATGCACATGCACCCAATGTGAGTTTAAGCCAGTGGGTCCGGGACTTGAGCCGCAGTCAACTACATGGGAGTTTAGCGACATAGCCATTATGCTAACTCCTGGTCCCGGAGATGCTTAATTTCTAAAACAGCTTTGATCATATTGTCTTTCTGTTCAAAACCCTTTGGTAATATTATATTGATTTTTTAAAAAATTAT
>NW_006199999.1:0-935 GCF_000334495.1 Tupaia belangeri chinensis | reverse complement strand
CAGGTGTCATTCTCACTCTGCTACTTTCTCTTATTATATATATGAGGGACCAGCAGTTAGCATAATGGCTGTGTTGCTGCACTCCCACGTAATCGACCACGGTTCGAGTCCCAGACCTGGTACTTAAATTTATGCTGGGCATGTGTGTGTGTATGCCCAAGATCCCAAGAGGAGAACAGAGGAGAAGGGATTGCAGGTGGGGTAAGTTTCTCTTTAGAAAAAAAAAAAAAAAAAAAAAAAAAAACTCTCCAAAAAAAGGTATGAAAAATAATTACATTTATTTCATTATTATACAAAAAGCATTGCTCTATTGGCATAGATAAACCACAAATAATATCATGCTACTGGCTTCCATAGGGTCCCACTGTGCTTGAGTTTCATAGAGTCAAACTTGGTGTCAAAAGTTGACAGATTTTTAACTTAGTGTGCACACTGAGTTTCTGACCTCCTACCCTCATGAACCTGGTCTTCGTACAGTTAATGATGGTGCTCTAATTGGTCACTCCAAAAGAGACATCCATCTCATTCTCATACCCAACTCTTTGATCCATCAGAAATCACGATTCTGACCTCCTCTCACAATCTCATTGCCAGCACAAGAATAAAGCCACCCGTATCAATCCACTTGGATTATTACCAAGGCATTTTACCTGAGTTCTTCCTTGTAATCTCTTATGTGTATCGTAAAAAATAGAACAGTGACCTTTCCTTTGAAAAACCACAGTTAAGAGCATGACTTTTCTCTGCTCCTTCTCCCATCCTGACCACCCCCTATTAAAGAGCTCATCTCATTATTTCTCCTTCATCCTCTCCAACACAAACACACAGGCCTTCGTATTTCCCTCTGGGTACGTCTACCTCTGGGCACGTCTCCCCAACTGTCTATTTTGCGATGTTCTTTCTACAGAGAGGCACATGCTTCTGTGCCTCACAGT
>NW_006199998.1:0-463 GCF_000334495.1 Tupaia belangeri chinensis | reverse complement strand
ACAAGGAAGGAATACCATAGTCCAATATTTCTGATGAATATAGATGTAAACATTTTCATAATGATACTAGCAAATTGTATCCAACAACATTTAAAAAAAGAGATTATACATCACAACTGGGTAGGCTTTATTCTAGGAATTCAAGATTTGTTCAACATACGTAAAACCATAAATGTAATACACCATATTAACAAAAAGAAAAATAAAATACTTATAATTAATTCAATTAGTGCAGATAAAGCATTTGATAAGATATAGAATCCCTTCGTGATCAAGATTCTCAGTAAAATCAGTGTAGAGGGGTCATTCTTCAACACAATAAAAGCTATCTGTGAAAAACACACAGTTAACATCATCCTTAATGGAGAACAGCTTAAAGCTTTTTTTACTACAAACAGGTAGTAGATAAGGATTTCCACTTTCTCCACACCCTTTCAATATAGTACTGGAAGTGCTTGCCAAC
>NW_006199997.1:0-1303 GCF_000334495.1 Tupaia belangeri chinensis | reverse complement strand
ATGAGCACTGTCAAGAAAGCCCTGGGTTGACCGCAGTTCGCGTCCAGGACCCGGTGTCTTAAAACTCACACTGGGCACGTGTGCGTGTGTGCCCAAGATCCCGAGAGGAGAATGGAGGAGAAGGGATTGCGGCATGACCATCCCCCCTGGGGAGTGATTTCTCGCTTTCTGTCTTTCTGTCTCTCTCTGTCTGTCTGGCGAGCACATGCGCCCTATAGCAAAAACCTCTCCAAAAGAAAAAAAAAGAAAAAGAAAGCCCTGGGGAAGCATTACTCATGTTAATTTTTGAGGTTCCTGCTTCTCTTTTTACTCAAAAGCAAACAAGAATTGGGAATCTTTGTCTATTGCGATGCAGAAGAAAGCATCCTTAAGATCTAAAACTGAAAACCAATGAGAGTTTGGGGGTACTTCTCTCAGAATTGTGTAAGGTTTTGGCACCATTAGGTGAATGGGAATAGAATGGGAATAACTGCTTCATTTATAGCTCTGAGGTCCTGGACTAGGCGATATTGTCCACTGCTTTTTTTTTTCTTTTTTTTTTTTTTTCTGGTAGAATGGGAGAATTACAGGGTGATTCACAGGGGGTTAAAATGCCAGACTGTAAGAGTCTAGTAATAATTGGTTGAAGCCCTTGAATGGCCTCAAATATAGTGGGTATTTTTTTTTTTAATGTGGGAAGGTATTAGGATCCTTAAGTCTGATTTTACCAGGGATCACTGTTTTTGCCCTTCCTGGTGTCTATTCCCACATTTTTGGATGGATTTCCTGAATAACATTATTTTGTTGATATATTTCAGGGTCAAGGTGTAATGATAGTCCCAGAAAGGCTGACGTGCTAGGTCTCAATGATAATTGAGCACCCATCTTACTGAGAATATCCCTTCCCATAAGGAGAGTAGGGCATTGAGGTATAATTAGGAATTCATGGTAGAAAATTATGTCCTCCCAAGTACAACAAAAAGCTGGGGTTAGAGGGTAATGAGCAACTTTACCTGATACCCTGACAATGAGACGAGAGTCAGAGGGGGACTCCAGCATAAGCAGTAAGTACTGAGTAGGTGGCTTCTGTGTCAATAAGAAAATTATGTGTCCTACCTGCCATGTCCAAGGTCACCCTGGGCTCCAATCCCATGATGTTGATGGCTGTCGTGGGAGCCAACTGGAACAGAGGGCATTGTCATTGGAGGGCCACTGTTGAGACCTCTTCAGGGTCTGACCCAGGGGTCATGGAACTTCTGGGGCAGTCCCTGGCACAGTGGTTGGGTCAGCCACATTTGAGGCAAAGCTTTTGTGGAGGCTTTAG
>NW_006199996.1:0-1019 GCF_000334495.1 Tupaia belangeri chinensis | reverse complement strand
ATCTCTCAAAAAAAAAAAAAAAGAAATCATATAATCTTATATCTCATAAAAGGCCTAAAAGCAAGTAGAGTAAAACCTATAAACTCTAACAAATTGGCTACAATTAATCAAGGGTCTCAGGAAAATCCCACAGCCTTCTTTGAGCGGGGTTCTTATTATACAACTTTAGACCCTAATTCAGAAAAGGAAAAGTTGCTTCTCAATGATAAATTTATCAACCAGGCAGCCCCAGATATCCACAGAAAGCTCCAGAAACCATCCTTAAGACCTAGCACCCCTCTCAGCAGAACTGAGAGTGGCCTTTTTGGTCTTTTACAACCAAGATCTAGAAGAAGAGGACAGTGTTAAAGCAAAGGAAAAGCAGAAGGAAAACAGGCAGGCTCAATTAATTGCTGCCTTGGTTGGACAAAAGCCACTTCCTGGTCACCTTAGAAAATCCCCAGTGACCTGTGATCACTGTCAGAAGTATGGACACAAGAAGAAGAACTGCTATGTGCTAAAGCCTCCACAAAAACTTTGCCTCAAATGTGGCTGACCCAACCTCTGTACCAGGGACTGCCCCAGAAGTTCCATGACCCCTGGGTCAGGCCCTGAAGAGGTCTCAACAGTGGCCCTCCAATGGCAATGCCCTCTGTTCCTGTTGGCTCCCACAACAGCCATCAACGTCATGGGATTGGAGCCCAGGGTGACCTTGGACACCTAGGACCCATAATTTTCTTATTGACACAGGAGCCACCTACTCAGTACTTACTGCTTATGCTGGAGCCCCCCTCTAACTCTCGTCTCATTGTCAGGGTATCAGGTAAAGTTGCTCATTACCCTCTAACCCCAGCTTTTTGTTGTACTTGGGAGGACATAATTTTCTACCATGAATTCCTAATTATACCTCAATGCCCTACTCTCCTTATGGGAAGGGATATTCTCAGTAAGCTGGGTGCTCAATTATCATTGAGACCTAGCACATCAGCCTTTCTGAAACTATCATTAGACCTTGACCCTGAAATATATCAACAAAATAA
>NW_006199995.1:0-2911 GCF_000334495.1 Tupaia belangeri chinensis | reverse complement strand
GAGAAAAAAAAAACATTTCAAAGTTTTCTGGGGTCCTTGGAACATTTTTCAAACCAGCTCTGTGTACCAGTGCAGGAGAATCTCAGAATGGGAACCTTGGCCTATAACTTTATGACTGGTGGCTTGGCTGAATAGCTTACTCTAAATCACATGACTTCATTGTATTTCCTAATGCTGTCCCCTCTGTTTAGGTACCAATGGGAGAACTACCAATTTGTATTGGTGTTTCACTTTGCCATTGATGAGATCAATAAGAGTCCCTATTTAACTCCCCAACCTTTCCCTGGATTATGATTTCTACAATGCATTTCCCAGTGACAAAAGAACTTTAGAAAGTGCTCTATTTTTGCTCTCTGGATGGAATCAGTCCCTGCCAAACTACAACTGCCAGACACAGAAACAACCTGTTGCTATCATTTCAGGAAACATGCCAACATTTTCTGCCCAAGTTGGAACTCTATTGGAGCTCTACAAAAGCCCACAGGTAAGTGGGTTGTCTGCTTAAGGAATGAGAATTGGATGGCTCCTAATACAATCCTCTCACATCTGAGCAAAGAAAATGTGGCAAATGGGTTTACATTACCCTAGTGGCCCTCAGCACTTCTCTTGATTGTTTGAACACAGTTTGTTTGAACAGAGGGGAAAAGGCACAGGTTCTATCCTGGGTCATGGGATTATTAATAGTACAAAGATGAGAAAGAGAAAAGAACAATGGTAAGCCGTCTGATAATATGATGGTTAATGTGCCTGGACCTCACTTAGTTGACTGCATGGCTCAAGTCTGGATCCTGGTGTCCTAAAGAACACACTAGGCATATGTGCTTGTATGCCAAAAATTCCAATAGAGAACGGATATTGGCGTGACCATTCCCTATGAGGGGTGATTTCTCACTATCCCTCTATCTCTCTGTGCCAAGTACACATGATTTAATTTGCCCTCTGACAAATTAAAAATTAAAAGAAGTAAACTCTGATAAATTCCATCCTTATTCCTTTCCATAGCCATGACATCCAAACCCCACTGATGGTAATATTGATGTTTCTCTTAAAAATGCCTCCTAAAAAATGCACAAAACATAGAGTACCACCCATGTTAGGACAAGACAATATTAGGGGGCATTCAGACGACAATTAAACACAAAAATATAAAAACCTTTACATTCATTATCACTTTGGACAAATAAATAATATTCCAGCACTGGAGATCCTCCAAACTTGAATGGCTCAGTTCTCCCAGCTGAAGTTTACCAACTCCCTCTGCCCTTCCTCATATCCATGCAGGTGGGTCCCTTGAAAGCTCTTTCAGTTGATCTCAGCATGACACATCTCCACATCAGAGGTTCATCCAGGGAAATTGTCTAATAAAAGTTTCAGGAGACATTACTGGTAAACACAGCAGTAGCATAGAACTTTATAAAATAAAGTTTATGCATACCTCAGTTTCCTTGATAATAAATAATTTATTGAACCTTATAGTTTTTCTTCCATGCTTTGATCTGGAAGTGATATTATACGTGTCCTTTCTCAAGTAAAACAGTCTTCTACTGGTCATTTTGACAGAATAGAATGATTTCCACAGCGTGCATCTCTTCACTCAGTATTCTATTCTATTGTCTAAAGAAGTAGAAAATCATGTCCTCCTTGTTTTAAGTGGGGAAAAAATCACACGAAAGTCAGAATCAGGTTATTTCTATTTCTGTAAGACCTCAAAATTCTTTATTTTTCAAAATAAAAATCACACATTTTTTAGACAATATACACAAGAGTTACAAAAAAAGTTTCACAGACATAAGCATACACAGATATGGTAATTATACAATATGGTTACAAGTATGCTTGCAAAAAATTCACATTTTCCCAGGTGAGGGGATCTGATAGCAAGAGAACTAGGTCAGAGTAAAAATTTTGCATGCCCTTTTGAGTGTCACCAAATAAGCAAAAACATTTCCTTTTTTAGGATTAAAAAAAAAACACTAGTGTGTGAAGTGAATCATTTGAATAACATTTAGAAAGGCATACACTGACTTCACTGGCCCACTGGAAAATAAAACCAGCTCCCAGAAATTCTCTGGTTTAGTCTGCAATGGTCAAATTGCTGCTCCAGAATGCTTCCCTCCTCCAGAAACAGAATCAGATCCCTACATGGAAAAGCCTTTGTAAATTTAATTTTGTTATACATACCATATAATTTTTAAAATAAACTGATAGCCCTGCTGTTTTATGGGTACAAGACACTTGTACATAGGTGACCCATGTACTTGGGAGGCCACATATTTTGCTCAATATTGTATCTATATTCCACATGTAGAAACTTCAGGGTGTTTTGTTTAATAAAAAAAATTAAAAAAAGGTTTTTAACTCATGTGTTTTACTGGAAAGTTTTGCAAATAACCCCACCCCACTTCCTAATTTTAGTAAAAAGTAAAAACAAACAAAAAAGCCTGAGAAGTTTGAACTTTACTTAAATGACCAAAACTGGCATTTAAAGTTGTTTATAATTTTTTTTTTATTCAGGTCACATATGGTCCTTTTGATCCCATCCTAAGTGATGAAGACCAGTTTCCATCAGTTTATCAGATGGCCACCAAGGACAGCTATCTGACTCATGGAATCATCTGGTTGCTGTTGCATTTTGGTTGGACGTGGGTGGCACTTTATGTATCTGATGATATGCAAGGGGAGCAGTTCCTTCAGGACCTAAAGGGAAAGATGACAGAAAACGATATCTGTGTGGCCTTTACAGAAAAGCTCCCTGCCACAAAAGGTGTCCTTTTAGAACGTGACTCCCGTGTTGTGCAGAGAATCAGAGTTTCATCTGCAAATGTGTACATAATACATGGTGATGAAGGGAGTGTCCTGAACATGGGATTCAATGAATACTTCTATTTAATTTTGGGAAAGGTGTGGATCA
>NW_006199994.1:0-256 GCF_000334495.1 Tupaia belangeri chinensis | reverse complement strand
TCTTGCCCAGACCAACATGATGAAGAATTTTGTTTTCCTCTGATTACTTTCTAGTTTTAGGTCTTACATTTAAGACTTTAATGTATTTGAGTTGATTTATATATATAAATATAGAGGTCTAGTTTCCTTTTTCTGTGTATAGTATCTAGGTTTCTGGCACCATTTATTAAAGAAACTGTTATTTCTCCAATGTGTATCCTTGGTGCCTTTGTCAAAAAATAACCCTTGCACCTTATGGTTGAGTAGCATTCTATGT
>NW_006199993.1:0-630 GCF_000334495.1 Tupaia belangeri chinensis | reverse complement strand
CAGACAGGGATTGTTGGCTGTGGTATTGAGACCTCCAAATAGAAAATGCTATCCATGTGGAAAAGAGGGACATGTCATCAAGGATGTAGGGAAAAACAAAGGAAGCCTTCCTGAAAATGTAAACACTGTGATAAAGGCTTTAATTGGACTAACCAGTGCCATTCTTCTACTGATGTGTTGGGAAACTCGATACTGGGCACACCTCCAGCCCAAGACCCAAAGAGGCATTGCTCTTGTCCCAGTCCAACCCATTAACTGAAAAGAGCTCTAACCCGACAACTAGGCTCGAAATTTATGACTTTGTTCATGTTACAACTGGGAGTGCTGGCATTGATTTAACTACTCAAGATGATGTTTATTTAAGTTTGCCAGGAAAAGTTTCTCTAGTAAACAATCAGCTATCAGGACCTTTGAAAAAGGGGCTCATGGGGTTAGTTCTCCTTAGGTCCCATATTCTTAAAAGAGGATTGTTTGCTATGCCCAGAACCATTGATTCAGATTTTACTGGTATAATAAAAATACAAGTATGGTCTTTTCTCCTGCAAGAAATAAAAAAGGAGAATCTACTGCACAATTAATATTGTTATTGTATGTGTCTATGACCCCTGGAAATATTTTACGAGAAAATCA
>NW_006199992.1:909-1118 GCF_000334495.1 Tupaia belangeri chinensis | reverse complement strand
CTGCTAACTGCTGGTCCCATAAAATTTTTTAAAAAGACTCTCAGTAAAATTGGTATAGAATGATGGTTTCTCAGCATAATGACAGCCGTCTATGAAAAACCTACAGCTAATATGCCCACTCTCTCCACTCCTGTTCCATATAGTACTGGAAGTCTTAGCCAATGCAATCAGATAAGAGCATGAAATAAAAGGCATTCCAGTAGGGCAAG
>NW_006199992.1:0-887 GCF_000334495.1 Tupaia belangeri chinensis | reverse complement strand
GATCTGAAATTATTGCTGTATGTGGATGACATGATTGTATACATAGAAGGTCCACTAGTACACACAAAAAACTTCTCAAAGTAATTCATTTATACATGAAAGTGACAGAATACAAAATTAACTCACAAAAATCTATAGCATTTCTATATGCAAAAAACAAGCAGACAGAGACAGAAGTGAAGAAAGTAATCTGATTTACCATAGCCACAAAACATATAAGATAATCTTCACAGATCTAGAAAAGACAATCATAGAATTTGTTTTTAATCATAAAAGACCACATATTGCCCAAGGCATCCTGTGTAAGAAGAG
Organism: Tupaia belangeri chinensis; assembly: GCF_000334495.1. Lineage (NCBI taxonomy): Eukaryota > Metazoa > Chordata > Mammalia > Scandentia > Tupaiidae > Tupaia > Tupaia belangeri. The sequence goes on along the minus strand of NW_006199992.1, from coordinate 575 downwards.
TGGAGTGGGTGGCATCTCTCTTCCTGACCTCAAAGTACATTACAAAGTTGTGATAATCAAAGCAGCATGGTATTGGCACAAAAAAACAACATGAAGACCAATGTAATAGAGTAGAGACCAAATGGTGTTGGAAATGGTGCTGGAAAAACTGGATATCCACCTGCTCTCTCTCTGTGTCTTTCTCTGAAGAGCACACACACCTTATAGCAAAAGTAAACAAACAAAACAAAGAAACTAAAAAGAAAGAAATAAAGACCGTCACTGACAGGGCCATCAAGTGGAGTGGGGGGAAAGGTGGTTGGATTTCACACGGTCAGCTGTGCAGTTCAAGTCCTGGACCCAAAGGCTTAAAAAAACACACCAGGCACATGTAAATGCTTGCCTAAAGTGCTGAGTGGAGAATGGAGGAGAGAGGATTGTGGTGTGGTGTTCCCTCCAGAGATGATTTCTCACTTTCCCTTTCTGTGTATATCTCTCTCCAGCAAGGACACACACCCTGTAGCAAAAACTTGGGGAAGGGGAAAAATGAAAAGAAAAGAAAAACCATCACTGTCATCCTCTGTGAGGAAATTTTC
>NW_006199991.1:0-913 GCF_000334495.1 Tupaia belangeri chinensis | reverse complement strand
CACCGGGTCCGGGACGTGAACCGCGGTCGACTATGTGGGAGTCCAGCAACATAGCCATTACGCTAACTGCTGGTTCCCGAGATTTAATATTTTTGATGCTAAGGCAATAACTGAAGAAGCACCTGAACCAGAGACATCACCTTCGCTTTGGGATGTGGAATTTGTTAAGCAAGTTCCAGAGTCAGTGAAAGGCTTATTCAAAATAGGTTTGAAGAGTTGACCCAGTGGGCAACAGAAGGGAAGCTGTGGGAGTTCCCAATTACCAATGATGCAGGTTTTGATGATGATCGTTCAGAATTTCATGAACATGTATTGATTTATAAATACCTAGAGGATTTTCCAAAACAAGGACCAATTTGTCACTTCATGGAGCTGGTGGCTTGTGGCCTTTCCAAAAAGCCATATCTAAGTGTTAAACAGAAGGTCGAGCACATAGAGTGGTTTAGGAATTATTTTAATGAAAAAAAAAAGGACATTCTAAAGAAAAGAGACATACAGTTCATTTGAAGACCATGGAAATTTTTATATCAATTTGCTGGCAATGAAAATAAAATAATTTTGCTAGTTTTCCTATAAATAAAAAAGAAATAAAGAAAATAATATTGTACAAATTGAATGAAATACCTTGAAATAAACAAGACAAAACAAGGCAGGCCAGCAGGTGACTTAAAAGTGAAAGCACTGAAACCTACATAGCCAACTCTGGTTGGAGTCCCAGACCCTTTGGCTTGAAAATTGTGCTAGGTGCATATGTATAGATGCCAAAAATCTCAAGAGGAGAATGGCAGAGAAAAGACTGCAGCGTAGCCATCACCCCCAAAGATTGATTTCTCATTTTTCCTCTCTCTGTCTCTGTCTCTATTGAGCACATACAAAAAAAGTCAATGTAATTAAGAAGAAATTAATATGATAT
>NW_006199990.1:0-1340 GCF_000334495.1 Tupaia belangeri chinensis | reverse complement strand
TATGACACCACCAGTGTGCGTGACGTCACCCATATGTATCAATCACGTCACCACTATGTATGACACCACCAGCATTCACGATGTCACCCGTATGTATCCGTCACCACTATGTATGACACCACCAGCATGTGCGACGTCACCCGTATGTATCTGTCACCACTATGTATGACACCACCAGTGTGCGTGACGTCACCCGTATGTGTCCTGTCACCATTATTTATGACACCACCCGCATTCACTTCACCCATATGTATCCCGTCACCACTATGTATGACACCACCAGTATGTACGACTTCACCCCTATGTATCTTGTCACTACCACGTATGACATCACCAGTATGCACACCGTCACCCGTATGTATCCTGTCACCACTACATATGACATCACCAGCATGTACGACATCACCCATATGTATCCCATTGCCACTATGTATGACACCACCAGCATGTGTGATATCACTCATGACTATATATGACACCACCAGCATGTACGACATCACCCGTATGTATCCCATCACCACTATGTATGACACCACCAGTATGCACGACGTCATCCGTATGTGTCTGTCACCACTATGTATGACATCACCAGTATGCACGTCACCCCTGTGTATCTCGTCACTACTTCGTGTGACATCACCAGTATGCACACCGTAACCCGTAAGTATCCCGTCGCCACTCTGTATGACACCACCAGTATGCACGACGTCACCTGTATGTATCCCGTCACCACTATGCATGACATCACCAGCATGTGCGACGTCACCCGTGTGTATCCCGTCGCAACTATGTATGACACCACCAGCATGTGCGATGTCACCAGGACGTACTCTGTCACCAATCCTTTTGAAGGACTGCATCCACCAACATGGGTGCAGTTTTCATCTGCTCCTCGTGAGTTTATTAAAGCATTACAAACTAAGTCAAACAAAAAGCACTTGGAACCTGGATTTGAAACCTCAGGTTAGATTGCTTTCCAAAACCATGGCCTTGGGCAAGTACTCACTGATTGCACTTTACCTTTCTTCATCTTCAAATTATGCATAACATGGATGGACTCTTTACAGACTGTGTGTGAGGCACAGCCTCAGCATGGACCCACCGCTGAGGTGTTCTCCAGGCAGTCAGTGTGCAGGGACAGTCACCCCCTACCTTCCTCTCTGCGAGCGCCTGTCAGGGGCTGTGCTCTCAGAACCCAGCACTTAGTAGGCACTCAAATAGTTACTAAGTGAATGGACTCATTCAGCAAATTGTCATGGCAATTGGAGAGGTTTTAGCATATTTCAGGATCAATATCTGGCCCAAATACTTTCATATTCAAAATATTAGAGGTCTAATTA
>NW_006199989.1:0-495 GCF_000334495.1 Tupaia belangeri chinensis | reverse complement strand
GATGAGGGGTTCTTTTCCCTGTGGGAGAGATGTTTTCTTGGGTTTTCATATTTCTTGTGCCTCTGTGGTGGTTTCTGGTCATCTGATGGATTATACATTTCTTCTAAATTTCTTAGAGTTAAATCTGAGCATTCAGAGATGTACAGGAGGAGGTGACCTACAATCTGCCTGCAGGTCCATTTCCCTGATTCTCACCAAGCAGCCTGCACTTTTGTCATTGGAACTGGATATTACAAAGGCTTCCCTGTTTTTAGAGAACAGGTGCGCCTGGGCTACGCTGCAGGGTTTCAACTGAGAGTTCAGAAACATGTGGGAAAAGATGAGCCATGCTCTCTCTGCAGCTCCATCCTTCTCCCTGCTGCTCACTCTGCAGTCTCTTCAGATGTTTGGCTACTGTGCACCTAGGTCTATCTAAAACGAAGTGAGAAAGTAAGGCAAAAGAAAAAGGAGAAGGAAAAGAAAACAGGAAAAGCCAGGGGAAAAAAAGAAGATAAA
>NW_006199988.1:1604-2268 GCF_000334495.1 Tupaia belangeri chinensis | reverse complement strand
TTAGCTTTGTCTCTCTGAATACTTTAAATTATTTATCTGACATTTAAATGAGTTCCCTTGTATTCTCTGTGGAGGAAGAGGAGTTATTCTTTTCCCTTAGAGGAGAGATATTTTCTTGACTTCTTTCTCATACTTCTTGTGCCTCTACAGTGGTTTCTGGTCATCTGATGTATTATATGCTTTTTCCTAGTTTTTGGAGTTAAGTCTGAGTTTTCAGAGGAATGCAGGAGGAGGTGATATACTGTCTCGAAACTACCATTTTTCTCCCTTTGTACAGCTGATTCAGTGAAAATTAAGGATTAATCTGACCATAAAAGTGTTCAGATATTTGGCTACTGAGTACCTAAACCTTGTGGAGACTGAGCAGAAAAGTGAGAAAGGTAAAAAGAAAAGGAAAATGAAAAAAATAAAACTGAAAAAGAGGGGAAAAAAAAAAGAAAAGGAAAAAAATGTTTGACAAAAAACTCAAATATAGATGGCTGCTGATTGGTTTATCTTATGGGGGAAGGAAGAAAGGTAAGAATTAAAAAGAGCAGCAGAGAGCTAAGAAATTTAAAAAAAAATTTTTTTTTTGGTTGGGGAAGAGGTTTTTGCTATAGGGCACATGTGCTTGCCAGAAAGACAGAGAGAGACAGACAGAAAGCAAGAAATCACCCCCCAGGGG
>NW_006199988.1:0-442 GCF_000334495.1 Tupaia belangeri chinensis | reverse complement strand
CGGCCATACCACAATCCCTTCTCCATTCTCCTCTTGGGATTTTGGGCATGCATGCACACGAGGCTGGCGTGAGTTCCAAGCCACAGGGTCTGGGACTTGAACTGTGCTGTCGGCCATGTGGGATCTAGTCACCTTAACCTCCACACCGTCTGCTGGTCCAACTATGGAACCATTTTTTCAGATAGGCTGGGGTAGGAGTTAGATATGAAGCAAGACATGGAAGCATTTTTTTTTTTTAAGGTTTTGCCATAGGGTGTGTGTGCTCACTGGAGAGACAGAGACAGTGAGAAATCACCCTCCAGCCAGGGTGGTCATGCCCCAGTCCCTTCTCGTCCATTCTCCTCCTGGGATCTTGGGTATGTATGCACACACGCCTGCATGAATTTCAAGTCACTAGGTCTGTCTGGGACTTAAACCCTGGTCGGCTATGTGGAATGTGGGA
>NW_006199987.1:0-1107 GCF_000334495.1 Tupaia belangeri chinensis | reverse complement strand
GTGGGTTAGGTGTTAACTCATTGTGGTTTAGTATGATAAGGAATGTCCAGCATTTTTTCATATGCTTTTTTGGCTATTTGTAATTATTTTTTGAGAGTTGTCTGTTCAGCTCATTTCCCCATCTTTTAATTGGACTAATTCTTTTTTCTTTTTTCTTTCTTTCTTTCATTTTCTTTTTCTTTTCTTTCTTATTTTTTTTTTATAAATGGGAAATCTACTTGAGTTCCCTGTGTATTCTGGGTATCAGTCTCTTATCTGAGTGAGAATTTGCAAATATTTTCTCATTTGAAGGGGTGTCAATTAACTCAAATTACTGTTTCTTTAGCTATGCAGAAGCTTTTTAACCTGATGTAATCTCATTTTTCTATTTTCGGGATTATTAATGGTGCTTTGAGGCCTGGTTAAGAAGTCTTTGCCTATTCTGATGTCTCCAAAAGTTTCTCATGTTTTATTGTTTGAGGTTCTATGTTTAAATATTTTATTCATTTTGAGTTGATTTTTGTTAATGGTGAGAAATAGAGATCCAGTTTTCTCAGCACCATTTGCTGAAGAAATTTTTTTTTTCCTACCATGGAATCGTAATGTGCCCTTTCTCAAACATCAGCTAGCTGTATACTTTGTGGTTTATTTCTGAAGTCTCTATTCTGTTCCATTAGTCTATGTGTTTCTTTTTGAGCCAGTAACATGCTGTATTGATTATCATAGCAGTAATATTTTAGGGTCAGGGAGTGATGCTTCTACTCCATTCTTTTTATAAAGTATTGGTTTGGCAATATGGGATCTTTTAAATTTCCAAATACTCTGCCTTTTTAATTTTTTTCTAAATATGTGAAGATTATCTCTAGTAATTTGATCGGAATTGCATTAAATATGTAGATTAATTGGAGTAGAATTGATATTCTGATAATAGTAACTCTTTTAGTCAAAGAATATGATACGTTTTTTCTCATAGAGATCTTTCTTTTTTTTGGTTTGGTTTATTCCCAGGTATCTTATACATGTTGTGGTTATTGTAAAAAGGATTGTTATTTTTCTCTTTATTTTTTAATAATTATTTTTAAATTTTTTATTTCTTTGTGTTTTTATAATAAATTTTATTTCTTTTAT
>NW_006199986.1:669-1958 GCF_000334495.1 Tupaia belangeri chinensis | reverse complement strand
GCAAAGAAAAACAACATGGAAAAAGAAAATCACGTGGCGTGCATTGCGTGCCACACGCTACTCAAATCATCAAAATCCAAACAGTCCAAAGGCTAGTGGTAAAGGATCAGACGATGAGTGACAGTACCAGGTTGGTCGGGCCTGTAGCCTCAGTCCGCCTGGTGTCCGAAACTGCTGGCCGGCTCGATCCGGGTTTCGGGTGGGGAGGGGTGGGGGTTTGCCTTAAAGTCCCAGGCAACCAACCTGGGGTCCAAGGAGGAAGAACAGTGGGGATGCGTGGAGTTTCAGTAGGGTCGGCCTGCAGCCTCAGTCTGCCTGGTGTCCGGAACTGCTGAATACTTTCGAGATTTTTTGATTTCTTGTATTACAGACTTCATCTCTAATAGTTCCATCTTATTCTTTCTTAGCGTGTCCATTTCTTCCTTCATATCGTGGAAGGACTTTCTCATCTCCTGTAGTTCATTATCTCTTTTCTGTCCCAGCTCATAGTATTTGTTCAACATGAATGTTCTACATTCCATCTTGGACATTTTTGTGACGTCTTCTATTTTCTCAAGAAAAGGAAGGGAGTTACTGTGTTCTTTTGTCAGAGACATGTTTCCTGCTTTATTCAGACCTGAGGTTCTTCTTCTACTTCTAACCATTGGGAGATGCATTCCCTTTGAAATACCTTTTAAGAGAATGTTCCCTTGAATAGGAGCAAGAGTGTTTCCTTTTGGCCTCTGAATGAAGACTGGCAAAGTCTCTCTTCTATTTGTTTTTGACAATGTGACAAAGGAACAATATACCCTTCAGCTCTACAAAGAAAAGTATCTCCTTCACGGGTGGTTCAGTGAAATGGATGATCCCAGAGAGTCTTAAAATACTAGAATATTTCAGAACTGTAATTCTAGACCTATCAAAACTACCAGGGATGGTAAAGGGAGTAAGGACCAAATAAGTGGGAAGAAAATAAGAAAAAAAATAAAGAAATAAAGAAAAAGTCACATGCCGTGCTCTAGCGCGGTGCACGATTACGCCAGGTTTCGAAAGATGGGAGTGGGGTGTCTGTAGGTTTAATAGCCTTCCTATGTGGTAGTGAGAAGAGAGAAATTTACAAATGAAAGAAGAGGAGAAGGAGAAAAGAAAAGTGTACCTGGCTGACAAAGGGGTTTCTGGCTTGTGGGTCCTGGGACTAGAGTTCCAGGGGGCAGTTCTCCCTCGCAGTTCCTGGCCCAAGGGTTGAAAGATGGGAGTGGGGTGTCTGTAGGTCTAATGGCCTTCCTGGCTGACAGAGGGGTTTCTGGCTT
>NW_006199986.1:0-227 GCF_000334495.1 Tupaia belangeri chinensis | reverse complement strand
GATATTTTTGGGTCAGTGAGTGCGATGCCGCCCACTCCACTCTTCTTTTGTAGAATTGTTTTGGCAATGCGGGTTTTTTTTTATTATTTCAGACGAATTTTATGATTGTCTTTTCTAAATCTCTGAATAGTGTATCTGGTACTTTGATTGGCATTACATTAAATAGGTAGATTAATTTGGGTAGAATTGCCATTTTGTTTATATTAATTCTTCCAATCCAGGAACAT
>NW_006199985.1:587-844 GCF_000334495.1 Tupaia belangeri chinensis | reverse complement strand
ATTTTATTTCTACAGCTATTGAGTATGTGCCATCACCAGAGACAGAGAGAGATGGAGAGACAGAAAGTGAGAAATCACCACCCAGAGGGTATTGCCACACCAGAATCCCTTCTTTTCCATTCCTCTCTTGGCGTTTTCAGCATGCACACACACGTCCACATCATGAGGTTTAAACAACTGGGTCCAGGATTCAAATTGTGGTCCACTACATGGAAGTCCAGTGATGTAACCATTATGCCATCTTCTGGTCCCTGGTG
>NW_006199985.1:0-459 GCF_000334495.1 Tupaia belangeri chinensis | reverse complement strand
TGTGTGTGTGTGTGTGTGTGTGTGTGTGTGTGTGTGTCCAAGATCCCAAGAGGAGAATGGAGGAGAAGGGATTGCAGTGTGACCCTGCCCCCCAGGAGTGGTTATTTCTTGCTTTTTGTCTCTCTGTCTCTCTGTTTTTCTGGCAAACACCATGCCCTATAACAAAAACCTCTCTGAAAAAAAAAAAAAAACACACAGCCTATGTTTTCTTCTCAAAATAACAAGATTAGGCAAATTTTTTTTCACCCAAGGTATATGGGTAATTGTTATTTCTACTTAGAAAGTTCTGCCACTGGAGACTTAGATTTCAAAGTATTTGGTCTGGCTCTATGGCCTGATCGTGGATGTCAGACCCACATGGCCTATCTTAGAATTCAAATCCTGGACTAGAGATTGAGAAGCCACCAGAAATGTGCATGTCCCTGAAAACATATTGTCAGTGAAGGACAAAAAATTGCA
>NW_006199984.1:0-809 GCF_000334495.1 Tupaia belangeri chinensis | reverse complement strand
TTAAAATCAAGTTTAATTCCATCATGGTCAACAAAGATACTGGATATAGTTTCTATGTCTCTGAATCTGTAGAGGTTTGCTTTTTGCCCTATAATGTGGTCAATATTCGAGAAGGTTCCATGTCAGGGCGAGAAAAAAACTATATCTTGTGGCTTTTGGGTGGAAAGTTCTGTAGATGTGTGTCAAGTCCAATTGATTTATGGTATCATTTAGATCCTTTATCTCTTTACCTATTTTTTATCTATTTACCTATTTTTTGCCTAGATGATCTGTCCAGAGGGGATAGTGCAGTGTTGAGGTCTCCAACAATTAGTGTGTTGCAGTCTATCTCCCCTTTTAGATCTAACAATCTTTCCTTCACATATTTGGGTGCTCCTTTGTTAGGTACATAGATATTTATAAGCATTATATGTTCTTGATCTGTAGAGCCTTTTACTACAATATAGTGCCCTTCTTTGTCTCTTTGAAGAGTTTTGGTTTTAAAGCCTATTTTGTCAGAAATTAGTATCGCAACTCCATCTCTTTTTTGGTTCCCATTAGCATGGGAAACCTTTTTCCAACCCTTCACTTTTAGTCTATGTATGTCTTTATCCATGAAGTGGGTTTCTTGTAAGCAACAGATAGAAGGCTTCTTTTTTTCTTTTTTTTTTAAAAATCCATTCAGCCAGTCTGTGTCTCTTGACTGGAGAATTTAATTCATTCACATTCAATGTTGTTATCGATATTACCGGACTTATACTTACATTTAAGTTAGCCATTGTCTTAGTTGCCGTTTATGTCTTTGTTTCTGTCTGTTAATTCTTTAGTTT
>NW_006199983.1:0-1870 GCF_000334495.1 Tupaia belangeri chinensis | reverse complement strand
AAGATGTCTCCCCCTGAAAGCACTACTCATGCAAAGTCTGTAACATCTGACTCCTCACTGACCTTTCGTGGAGGTGGAAGAGCCAGGACGAGCAGACCTGAAGCCACCTGCTCCTGTGTGTTCTCCTCTGAACCTCAACTGTGCTCCCTCTGAATGCACCTTAGCCTTGTCATCAATTTCCAGTAACCGCTTGTCTCACTCTCTAGGTCACCAGTACTATTAAAAGGTCCCCTAACATGTCTGCTCCTACATTTACCCAGGCAATAGGGTTTATTAGTGTTCCATCCTGATTGGACCCCTCTTTCCTCATTTTACTCTGGTAGATCATGGTCCAAATCAAGTCTTCTTATCACCACTTCACCACTCTTCTGTGATTCATTAAATTAGCACAAAGTTGGGCAGAGGGTAGTACCTCCATATATTTATAATTAAGTCCCCAAATTAATGGTTTTAACTTTCATGGCACAATTTAATATTTCTATTTCTCTTGATTTTCCCTAAAGCCCATCCTACAAAAACACTAAAAGAGCCTATTAGTTCTTTGAAAAAAAAAAAAGTGTTTTGAATGTCCTTCAGGCACTATTTTTATTGTTAGACAGTCATGAATTTCTCTTTAGACTCAGATTTAGGCTATGTGTTAAGTCACTCCTGCTGGCCTTTGGAATAAAAAAAAAAATCTTACCACTTTTATTTGTAGATTGCTTGCTTTCTATCTGATTGAATAATGAAGGTTTTCAATATCTGTAGGTTGCAGGAAGTGCTGATTTTCTTTACCCCAACAGTCCCCGTGGCACCTGCTCCTCTGGGACACCCTGTCTGTGAATGCCTTGGTGCTCAATGCCAGGGAAATATGCTGTTCTCCCTTCCCATAATACAAGGCTGGGCATTTCCTTCAGGGCCCTCTGGACCTCACTTACTATTGTCAGGAAGGCCCTTGGTCTCCCATGTAAAAGGGAGAATAGTCTCTGAATACACCACTGGGTTCCTGGGGGAGTGCAGAGTGCAGAGAGTCTCCTGTGAAAAAACAAGACCGCACGGAGAGGGGGAGTGTCTGCTGTATGCTGACTCCCACCCAGAGCCGTCAAGGACCAGGTTCCCAGTGTGCTGTGCTGGGCAGTGAGAGAAGGGTAGAGGTGAGCCGGGGCCTGCCTATGGCCTCATCACAACCCTGCCTGTCCTGACGCCAAATTCAGAGTTCCCCATTTCAGAATTACAAAGATGAATCTCACAAGAGACACTCAAGAAGTGTGTATGTGTGTGTGTGTGTGTGTGAGTGTGTGAATTTTTTGTTTTCTTTTGTGAAGGGTTTGGTACTGTGATAATTCCTCATTTTGTGCATTTTGAGTGCTCAGTTGCATACTGCAGGACACGGGGCCCCATGCCAGGGACCCACAGCAGTTCCAATCCTAAGAAAACAAATTATTACTGTGTGGCCACACCAGGAAGACATGTAAAAACTCTTTAACTGGTCAGCCAATTACAGATGCTTTTATAGGAGAAAGGAGAAGCTGGGGCAGGGAGGGACTACCAGGCGTGTATAGAAAAGCACAGGTCAGGGTAATTTTCAGCTGTACAATCAAGCTTCGTTGTAGAGATAGGTGTTTAAGGACTGTGGAGCAGAATGTTTCTCATTATTTCAAGCTCCAGATTCATTGTTGGGCTCCTCAGAGTTTCTAACAGATAATTTAAACAAAGTTTTATTAGGCTGAGAGAAAAACTGAAAGACTTTTTTTTCAAACTTTTTGCCATAATGAGTATGGGCTGGCTGGATGAGAGAGACAGAGAGACAGAGAGACACAAAATGAAAACCACCCCCCAGGGGAGATAGCCACGCTACAGTTGGTTCTTTTCCTTCTTCCCCTGGGATTTT
>NW_006199982.1:0-500 GCF_000334495.1 Tupaia belangeri chinensis | reverse complement strand
TCTCTCTCTCCTTAGTGACTGCATAAGCCATCTGACAATAGAGGGGAGGAAATAAAAAGAGATCACTAGTATCTGGTGTATATTCACTAGGTGCTATTAAAGCATCATTGAGACCTGCAATCCGGATCGAGCCGGCCAGCAGTTCCGGACACCAAGCGGACTGAGGCTGCAGGCCCAACCCTTCCGAACCTCCTCGCATTCCCACCGTTCTCCCTCCTTGGACCCCAGGTTGGTTGCCTGAGACTTTAAGGCGAACCCCCACCCCACCCCACCTGCAATCTGGATCGAGCTGGCCAGCAGTTCCGGACAGCAGGTGGACTGAGGCTGCAGACCCGATCAACCTGGTACTGTCACTTATTGTCTGATCCTTTTCCACTAGCCTTTGGACTGTTTGAATTTTGGTGATCTGAGGAGCACGCAGCGCGCATTGCACGCCGTGCGAATTCCATTTTCCATTTTGTTTTTTTGCTGCTCTTGGGGTGTTGCTTTTAGGTCAGTTG
>NW_006199981.1:612433-613257 GCF_000334495.1 Tupaia belangeri chinensis | reverse complement strand
TGTCAATTTCTTCTTTCATATCTTGGAATGATTTTCTCATCTCCTGTAGTTTGTTGTCTCTTTTCTGTTTCCACTCAATGAATTTGGTCACCATAAATGTTCAAAATTCTTTGTCTGACATTTTGGTAATGTCTTCCATTTGCATGAAAGATGGAGAACAGTTACTATGTTCCTTTGATGGACATATATTTCCTTGTTTATTCAGACATGAGGCTCTTCTACCTCCAGCCATTGGAAGATGTACTAACATTTAAGTACCTCTTAGGAGAATGTTTCACTGGCTAGGAGTGTGTTTTTCCCTTTTGCTGCAAGTTGACACCTGTGGAAGTCTCTGTTCTGTTGTTTTTAATAATGTCTCAAAGTAGATACTATATTCAGGTGTCTGAAGAGCAGTATCTCCTTTTTCACAGCTCATTCATTAAAAGGGAGGAACTGAAGGCGTGGAAGATATTTTTTAAAAGCTGAATTTTTCTTGCAGAGCTGCAAATTACAAAGGTGATTAGATGAAGAGGAGAGGGTAATAGGTGAAACAACACATGAAAAAAAAAAAACACAGAGAAATAAAGAAAATGTCTTTTTTGGTTTCACCAGAGGCTTGCTGCTGGGTCTGTGGCCTGCTGCTGGGGACAGGACAGGCTGTGAGAGGAAGAAGAGCAGGAAATTAACAAGAGAATAAAGAAGCTTAAATTCTAAAGCAGAAAGTAATGGTGACCTACCTAGAGAGTGGGCGTTTGGGCTGGGGTCTGCAGGTGAGGTGAGTGGGCAGTGATGTCTCTGCCTCAGAATCGCTGGCTGGCCAGAGGCCTGCCCCTGGGGCTGGGGGC
>NW_006199981.1:612048-612327 GCF_000334495.1 Tupaia belangeri chinensis | reverse complement strand
CCTGCTGCTGGGTCTGTGGCATTTACTACTTTCCAGAGTAGTTTTGTTTTCCTTTTATTATAGCCTTCATCTGTAATAGCTTCATTTGATTCTTTTATATGGTGGCTAATTCTTCTTTCAAATCCTGGAAGCACTCGCTAATCTCCCAGAGCTTGTTGTCTCTATTCTCTTCCCTTCCATCTTCTGGAGTTTGTTGTCTCTTTTTCTTTTCTTTTCTTTTCTCTTCTTTCTTTCTTTCTTTCTTTCTTTTTTTTTTTTTTTTTTTTTTGGAGAGTTTTC
>NW_006199981.1:605000-611999 GCF_000334495.1 Tupaia belangeri chinensis | reverse complement strand
ATCACTAGAAAGACTGAGAGAGACAGAAAGCAAGAAATCTCCCCCCCTCCCCCCAGGAGATGGCCATGCTGCAATCCCATCTCCTCCATTCTCCTCTTGGGATCTTGGGCACTCATACACATGCCCCTGGTGTGAGTTTAAGCCACCAGATCAGGGACTTGGACCGTGATCAGCTACATGGCGAGTCCAGCAACATAGCCATTATATCAACTGTTGGTCCCAGTTGTCTGTTTTTTCTTGCATCTCAGATAGTTTTGTCATTATGAATATTCTGAATTGTTTACCCGATGTTTCCATGAGTTCCACTGAACTACCTGTGGATGATGAGGAACTTTTTCCCTCGGGGGAAAGTTTTTTTTTGGTTTCTCATATTTCTTGTGATTCTACCCTGGATTCTGGTTATCAGGTGGATTATATGTTTATTCCCAATTTCTGCACTATTGTTGCTGGAACTGACTATCCCAGTAGTCTCCCAGTTTCTTGAGAACAAGTTCACCTGGGGCTGGGCTGCAGGGTTCCAGCTGAGAAAAAAAGTCGGGATTAAGTACTGCATGCTTTAGGGAATCATGATGTTGAAAGTATTCCTTAATGGGAAAAAGGCCTAAAGCAGGTCAGAGGTCCAAAGTGGTTTCCTGGAAGCAGTGTGGTGACAGTGGAGTTCCTAAAGAGAATCTCTAGCTTCAGTCACCTTCACTGGTTTCTGCTGCCACTTCCCTGTGGCAGTCCAAAATGATGGTGAAGGAGGGACATGGAAGTGAGGGACATTGCACACCTGGAAGTGGTGGGGAGACAGTGGATTTCCCAAGGTGATCTCTGGCCTCAGTCATTCTCATTGACCACTTCCATGCAGGAGCTCAGAATGACAATGAGGGCTTTATAGAAATGCCATTAACCAGAGAATGACAGGCATTATTGCCAGATTTTGGAATTGAAGAAATGAAGCACAGAAAAGTTAACTTTTAAAAATCCAAGTTAAAAGTGACTTGTTTTAGATTGCACATCAAGTTAGTGTGTATGTGGGGCTCAAAATCCAGGCTTAACCAGAGAATGACAGGCATTATTGCCAGATTTTGGAATTGAAGAAATGAAGCACAGAAAAGTTAACTTTTAAAAATCCAAGTTAAAAGTGACTTGTTTTAGATTGCACATCAAGTTAGTGTGTATGTGGGGCTCAAAATCCAGGCCTCTTTTTTTTTTCTTTTTTGGAGAGGTTTTTGCTATAGGGCACGTGTGCTCGCCAGACAGACAGAGAGAGACGGAGAGCCAGATAGTGAGAAGTCACCCCCCAGGGGGGATGACCATGCCGCAATCCCTTCTCCTCCATTCTCCTCTAGGGATCTTGGGCACGCACGCACACGCGCCCAGTGTGAGTTTAAGCCACTGGGTCTGGGACGCAAACCATGGTCGACTACGTGGGAGTTCAGCAACATAGCCATTATGCTAACTGCTGGTTCCCCGGGGGTCTTACTTAAAAGGTCTTTGCCTACCCCAATGTCTCTGAGGGTTTCCCCAGTGTTTTCCACAAGCAGTTTTAGAGTCTGTGCATATGCTGAGTCACCCTTGCATTCCTGAAATAAAGCCTACCTGGTCATGATGAATAATATTTTTTATATGCTGTTGAATACGGTTAGCAAGTATCTTGTTGAGAATTTGTGCACATATATTCATCAGAGATATAGGTCTGTAGTTTTCCTTTTTTGTCTTATCCTTATCTGTTTTGGGGATGAGGGTGATGGCTGTTTCATAGAATGAATTTGGAAGGGTTCCTCCCTTTCGGATCTCTAGAAACAGTGTGAGTAGAATGGGGATTACCTCTTCTCTAAAAGTTTTGTAAAATTCAGCAGTGAAACCATAGGGACCTGAACTTTTCTTTATAGGGATGTTATTTATTACTGATTCCATCTCATTCCTTCTTACCAGTCTATTCATGCTTTCAATGTCCTCTTGAATCAATCTTGGTAGATTATATGTGTCTAGGAATTTATCCATCTCATCCCGGTTTTCTTGTTTGTTTGCGTATATTTGCTGCTACTATCCTATAATGATGTTTTGTATTTTGGTTATGTCTGTTGTAATGTTGTCTTATTTATTGTGAATTAATATATCTGATTCCTTTCTCTTTTCTTAATTAGTATAATTAATGGTGTGTCAATCTTGTTTATCTTTTCAAAGAACCAGCTTTTGCTTTCTTTTATTTTCTGTATAATTTGCTTGTTTTCTATTTCATTTATTTTTGCCCTAATTTTTATTATTTTTCTCCTGGAATGTTTTGAAATTTTTTGCTGCTATTTGTCGAATTTCCTGAGGCATGAAGTTAGGTTTTCCTTTTGCCACCTTTCCATCTTTTTCTTGTGTGCACTAATTGCTATGAACTTCCCTATTATGGTTGCTTTTGCTGTGTCTCATAAATTATGAAAATTTGTGTACTTATTATCATTTGTTTCCATGAATCTTTTCTTTTTTGGAGAGGTTTTTGCTATAGGGCTCATGTGCTCGCCAGAAAGACAAAGAGACAGAGAGCAAGAAATCACCTCCCGAGTGGGGGGTGGGGAATGGCCACATAGCAATTCCTTGTCCTCCATTCTCCTCGGGATCTTGGGCATGCACACACAAGCATCTGGCGTGAGTTTAGGCCAAGTCCAGGACTTGAACCATGGTCGACTACATGGGAGTTCAGCGACATAGCCATTAGGCTAACTGCTGGTCCCCTGTGTCCATGAATCTTTTTATTTCAGTTTTAATCTCTTCAGTAGTCATGAAGTTATTCAGAAGTAGGTTATTTAGTTTCCATGTATTTTTGTATTTTCAAGGGTTCTTCCTCAGATTAATATCAATTTTAATTCCATCATGGTTGGTGAAGATGTTGGATATAGTTTCTATGCCTTTAAATCTGTCAAGGCTTATTTTTTTGTTGTTTTTCTTTTTTTTTTTTTTCCACCCTATCATGGGATCAGTCTTTGAGAAAGTATCAGGTGGGACTGAGAAAAGTGTATATTTTGATGTTTTGAGGTGGAAAATTCTATAGATTTCTATCAAGTCCATCTGATTTATGGTATCATTTCAGGCCTGAATCTCTTTGCTTATTTTTTGTCTCTTTGACTGTCTAAAGGAGATACAAGGGTGCTGAGATCTCCAGCAATTATTGTGTTATAGTCCATCTCTCCTTTTAGATCTTGCAGTCTTTCCTTTATATATTTGTGTGCTCCTGAATTCAATGCATATTTATATGGATTATATCTTCCTGGTGAATTAGCACTTTTACTACTATATAATCCCCTTCTTTGTCTCTTCTTATGGTTTTTGTCTTAAAGCCTATTTTGTCAAAAATCAGTATAAGGACTCCCACTTTTTTCTGGTTTCCATTGCATGGAAAACCTTTTTCCAGCCCTTTACTTTTAGTCTATGCATATCTTTATCCATGAGGTGAGTTTCTTTTAGGCAGCAGATGGAGGGTTTCTGATTTTTAATCCAGTCAGCCAGTATGTATCTCTTGATCAGATAATTTAATCCATTAAACTCAACATTACTATCAGTTTTTCCAGACTTGTTTCTAACATTAAGTTGGTAATATTCTTGTTTGTTTTTTGTTCTCTTATTCTGTCTGTCTCTCTTTAGTTTTCTTGGTATAATACTCCTTTCAAAATTTCATGAAGAGCTGTTCTGGACTTGGTAAATTCAATAAGGTTTCTTTTATCCAAGAACGTTTTTACTTTATTTTCCCATATGAAGAATAATCTTGCTGGGTAAAGTATTCTTGGTTGAAATTGTTTTTCATTTAATACTTTGAATATATTTCCATTATTTTCTAGCTTCCATTGTATCAGATGAGAGATCTGGTGATAGCCTTTGTAAGTGATTTGATGTTTCTCTCTTGCCAGTCTTAGTATCTTGTCTTTGTCATTTTGGTCAATCTAGCTATGATGTGCTGTGGAGAGGATATTCTTGGATTGATTCTATTTGGGGTTCTTGGGTCTGGATATTTAAGGGCCTCTATAGACTTGGAAATTTTTCTTCCAAGATTTCATGGAATATTTTATCAGTGCCCTTATTGGTTTCTTCACCTTCTGGGATACCAATTATTCATATATTAGGATATTTCATGGTATCTAGTGTTTCTCATATATTATCCTTAGTTGTTTTGTTTTATTTTTCCTTCTGCTTTTTCAGTATTTTTGATAAATTGTTCTAGGTCAAAATTTTTTTTTCTTTTTTCTTTTTTTTTTTTTTTGAGAGGTTTTTGCTATAGGGTGCGCGCGCTCACCAGACAGACAGAGAGAGAGAGAGACAGAGAGACAGAAAGCGAGAAATCACCCCCCAGGGGGGATGGTCACGCCGCAATCCCTTCTCCTCCATTCTCCTCTCAGGATCTTGGGCACACACGCACATGCGCCTGGCGTGAGTTTTAAGCCACCGGATCCGGGACTCGAACCATGGTTAACTACGTGGGAGTCCAGTGACATAGCCATTCCACTAACTGCTGGTCCCCCCCAAATTTTTTCTTTTACTTCCAAAATTTGATCTTCTGCATGGTCTAACCTGTTTTTAATACTTTCTAGAGAATTTTTGATTTCCTGTATTACAGTCTTCTTATCTAACTGCTCTGTTTAATTTTTTATGGTGTCCAATTATTTTTTATATCATGGATGGACTTCCTCATCTCTTGCAGCTCAATGCTTCTTTTCTTTTGCATTTCAATGAATTTTGTTACCATAAATATTCTAATTTCTTTTTATGACATTTTAGTGATATCCTCTAATATTTCCATTCTTGGAGACAAGTTACTGTGTTCCCTTGCTGGAGATATACTATTTGATTCTCTCATCCTTTAAGGTCTTCTCTGATGTTTAGTCATTTGGTAATGTATTCACTTCTGCCTGACTTGTTGGAGAACAATTCTGTGACTTTTAGCTCTCATGTTTATCTTATTGTGCAATAATTCAATGCTATTGTCTCTCTTCTATTGTGTTCTCCAATGCACTAAAAACAGGAGTTTTACAATCAGATTTATGAAGGGGAAATTCACTATTTTTACAACCTCTACAGTGAAATGCAAAGAATTCTCTACAATTCACAATGTTCAAACGTTTATCTACTATGCACATAATCATCTCTAGGCAGTGGGCAAGGGCTTGGGAGCAAAACAGGAGAATAAGGTAAAAGAAAAAGAAAGTAGGAGATAGAAAGAGGAATAAAAAACAAAGAAGTACTACAAAAAAAAGAGGGAAAAATTAGAAATCATGTCACAGAAAATTAATTAGCCTGTAGGCTTTCTGTCCTAGGTGATGGAAGAAGGGATAAATTAATAAGAGAAAAGCACATCAGGGTGGAAAGCTTTTTTTTAAAGAGGAAAAAAAATTTAGAAGGGACCTAGAAGAACAAGAGGGAGACACTTTAATACCTGACTAGAACGGGGGTCTGGGGAGGAGCCCTGAGTAGGGAAGGAGCTTCAAAGCCCTGGAGCTGAACACAGAGGTCCAACACATACAGAGGTGGAGGAGACTGGAGGCTTTCTGTCCTGACTAGTGCTGGGGTCTTGGGGGAAGCCCTGGCTAGGGAAGGGGCTCCACAGCCTTGGAGTTGAACCCAGGGGCCCAACACAGGCAGAGGTAGACAAAGACATTTTTCATCTAACAGATGCATATATTAAATAATGTAAAACCATCTAATGCTGGCAAGGATGTGTGGAACCCAATATTCCCATTTACTGATTATTAGAATGTAAATTGAACAATCCACTACTTTTAATCAGAATTTGAAATGTGCACATTATTTAACCAAGCAATTATGTAGGAAGTTGTCTTGTAGAAATATTTGGATAACCACAGAGGAATACACACACAGACACACACACACACACACACACAGAGAGAGAGAGAGAGAGAGCAGAAAGAGACACAGAGTGATCTTCAACTGCAGGACCATTTGTCATTGTGAAAAGTTAGATACAACCTAAATACCCATCAATAAAGGATTGATTAAATGGAATACTGGGACCAGCAGGTGGTGTGGTGGTTAGAGGAGCTGGACTCCAACATGGCTGACTATGCTTTGAATCCCAAGCCTGGCAGCTAGCTTTCTTTCTCTCTCCTTCTCCCCCCCTCATCTTTCTGGTGAAATTAAAGTAAATAAATAATTAAATAAACAAAGTTAAATAAAATAATTCTTTAAAATTAATAAATAAATAGAGATGACACTTTCATGGCTTCTGAGAACTAGTGATTTCGGGGAAATAAGAGAAATGAAGATTTTCTACTGATAATTCAACTTCCAGCCCACAAATTCGAGTGGAGAAGCAAAGGGATAGGCCTTCAGAAGATGACATATTTATGGCTCCTGAGAACTAGTGATTTCAGGGAAATAAGAGAAATGAACATTTTCTGCTGATAATGAAATGAACATTTTCGGCTGATAATTCAGCCTCCAGCCCATAAACTTGAGTGGTAGGAAACCTTTCAAGCCTTCTGTCTCTCTGCCTCTGTCTCTGTCTTCTTTTTTTTGGTAATTTTTCCTTCTTAAAATTTTTTAAGGTAAGGCATTTTCTCAGCTTTCAGCCCTTTCTTTCCCTTTATCTTGTTAATAATTCCCTCTCCCCCTCTCACCCAGGAGAGGCAAAGAAATAGGTCTTCAGAACCTGTTTCTTTGGTTGTTGTTGCTATTGTTTCTCTCTCTCTGTCTCCTTTTCTTTCTCTTTCATCTCATCTCTCTGCTCTTCTATCTCCATTCACTATGTTTCTAGATAGATCTAAGGGAATTATAGCCAAACATCCAAATACCATTAGGGTTAACATATTCCTCAATATCTACTAAATCTGCTGCACAAAGAGATCAATACAGAACACAAAAAGATTCCAGACCACCTCCTTCTGCACGCTCCTGAGCACTCAGATTGGACTTCAAGTTTGGGAAGAAACACCAACCATCAGATGACTAGAAATCACTGCAGGGCCATAAGAAATATAAGAAAGCAAGAAAATACCTCTCCTCCAAGGGAAAAGAATA
>NW_006199981.1:598879-604286 GCF_000334495.1 Tupaia belangeri chinensis | reverse complement strand
ATATATGAAATTAGAAACGAAAAATTATTTATGACAACATGCATGATTAAGCCACTATGCAGTATATTCTGGATGGGAAATCACATTGTGTATGCTGTGAAAATGCTTAGGGGATGAATGTAAATTAATTAATTAAAAAAAAAGTTTCAGGAAAAAAAACACAAAAACTGCTTTTCTTGAAATTACAAAAAAAAAGGATTAAAAATACCTACTCTATGACTTCAGTAAGCTATATAGCCCCAACTAGGTGCTACTTAGTATGTTCATTCTACTCACTGAGGTTTATGCCTAAAGTCAGACTTGTGTTCATGGGTATGTATATATCAGCTGCACTTGCTATTGAAAATATTAAATTAAGTTCTTTAGCAAATCAATAAAATAGGGAGAAGAGGCATAGAAAACCATGGATACCAGAGAAGTGTGGGAGGAGGATGGGACACTGCAGAGGGTGAGAGATAGGGAATTGAGGTTTGGGAATAAAAGCAAAATTATACGGGAAATAAGAAATGAAAAATTATTTGTTGACGATAACACGTATGTTGATGTGCTTGATTGAGCCAATCAATATACAGTGTATTCTGGACGGAAAATCTCATTTTGTATGCTATAATGGTGTATAGTGAATAAATGTAAATAAATAAATTCAAATAAATAAATAAATAAATGGAATACTATGCCATTGTTAAAAGGAATAAAGTCAATGAATATTTATTTAAATAGAAAGGTACTGAAGATCCATTAAGTGATTAACGAAAATGATAATATGTTATAAAGGTATAATCCATTACCTGTAAAAACAAAATGCCTTGTATGAAAATATATAGACATATACATATTACTATACGGTAGAATTAAAACAACTCAGAAAGAAGTATTCTAAACTGCTTATTGATTTTATGTGGGAAATGGAATTAAGGATTTGGGTTTCCTCTTCATTTACATGTTTGCAACAGAATTGGATACTTGAAATCCAAAATACAAACTTTGGCAAAGGTTATGAAAAGTGACACCTTGTCTTTAGTGATTCCTCACAATACTGGAAAGACACACATTGCCAGTGACAGCCTAGCCAGTGGGGAAATCAAATACAATTCTCTCAAGTTAAAAAAACTAGAAGTTTTTATGTAATTGAAACAGTAATGGCAAACTAACTAACCCCCACCCAAGGCACTTTAAACAAAAAATCCGGGAAAGTATTGTAAATAAATAACATATGCATCATATGATCAATAAAAATATCTATCAACATTGTAAACATACATCATTGCTTTACATTTTCTAAGAACTCTCAAGAAAACAAGACACAGGGCCAGCTGGTGTCATAGCGATTAAGGTGCTAGACTCCCATATGACTGACAGCAGTTTGAGTCCTGAACATGGTGGCTTGAAACTCAAGCTGTGTGTGTATGTGTGAGTGTGCATACCCAAAATTCTGAAAGAAGAATGGAGGAGAAGGGATTGTAGTATTGCCATCATCCCAGGGAGTGATTTCTCACTTTCTCTCTGTGTATCTCCCACAAGCACAACACAAACTATAGCAAAAAGCTCTCAAAAAAGGAAAAAGAGACTTCCAACTTCAGACCCCTGGCATAAGGGATACTGAAGCAGGGCTCCCCGACCCAGCCACGGGACCCCCAAGCCAGAGACCCCTATCTCTGTCAGCAAGAAATGCCCTCAGCCCTGCAGCCACCCCACTTTCAACTTCAGATCCCTTGCCTATGGGATACTGAGGCAGGGCTCCCCGACCCAGCTCCATCCCTGGGACCCCCAAGACAGAGACCCCTATCTCTGTCAGCAAGGTAGGATTTTCTTTACTTCTCCTCTCTATCATTTGTAAATTTCTCACTTCTCCTTGCCACACAGGAACACCCTCAGCTCTGCAGCCACCTCACTTCCAACTGGCAAAATTATTTGGTCCTCACTTCCTTTATCAACACCATCCCTGGTGGTTTAGATAGGTCTAGAGTTACAGTTTTGAAATATTCTAGTATTTTAAGACTCTTTGGGATCCTCCCTTTTGCTGGACCACCTGCAAAAAGGGAGATACTTTTCTTTGTACACCTGAAGAGAATACTCCTCCTTAGATCACATTGCTAAACACAAACAGAAGACAGACTTTGGCAGTTTTCAGTACACCACAAAAAGAAAACACACTTGCTCCTATTTGAGGAAATGTTCTCTTAAAAAGGTATTCCAAAGGGAACACATCTCCCAATGGTTAGAAGTAGAAGAAGAACCTCAGGTCTGAATAAAATAAGATATATGTCTCTATCAAAAGAATCCAGTGACTCGATTCCATTTCTTGAAAAAATAGAGGATGTTACCAAAATGTCTGAGAAAGAATTTAGGACATTCATGTTGAACAAATACTATGAGCTAGAACAGAAAAGAGACAAAGAACTACAGGAGATTAGAAAGTCCTTCCATGATATGAAGGAAGAAATGGACACGCTAAGAAAGAATAAGATGGAAATATTAAAGTTGAAGTCTGTAATACAGGAAATCAAAAACTGTCTCGAAAATATTAAAAATCAATTAGACAATGCCGAAGATTGAATCTCTGATGTAGAAGATAAAACTTCTGACCTAGAGAAAACCACCAAAAAGACAGAGAAAATAACAACAACAACAACAAAAACACACACACACGTGAAGATAAATTATAAGAAACACTAGATTCCATTAGATGTCCTAACATCCGAATAATTGGAATCCCACAAGATGAAGAAACTATTAAGGGCATG
The DNA here is from genome assembly GCF_000334495.1 of Tupaia belangeri chinensis. NCBI lineage: Eukaryota > Metazoa > Chordata > Mammalia > Scandentia > Tupaiidae > Tupaia > Tupaia belangeri. The sequence continues at coordinate 601,542 of NW_006199981.1, read as the reverse complement.
GACAACCTATTCCATGAAATCTTGGAAGAAAATTTCCCAAGTCTAGAGAAGCACTCAAGCATCCAGACCCAAGGAATACAAAGGACCCCAAATAGAATCATCCCAAGAATATCTTCCCCAAGGCATATCATAGCCAGACTGACAAAGATCACAGATAAAGATAAGATACTAAAACTGGCAAGAGAGAAGCGACAAGTGACTTACAAAGATCATCCCATCAGGCTAACTCCGAACTTCTCAATGGAAACAATTCAAGCAAGAAAAGAATGGGAGGTTGTATTGAAAGTGTTAAGAGAGAAACAATTTCAACCAAGATTATTATATCCTGTAAGACTATCCTTCATATGGGAAAAAAAGATAAAAATCTTTTCAGACAAATAAAACATGAAAGAATTTGCCAACACCAGGCCAGCTCTCCAAGAAACCCTGAAGAAAGTACTGTTCCAGGAAAATTAAAGAAGTAACAGCCAGAACAAAGGAATAAAAGGCAACTAGGACAATGGCCAACTTAAGCATTGGGACAGGTCCAGTAACATTGATAATTACATTGAATGTTAATGGATTAAATTTTCCAATCAAGAGACACAGACTGGCTGAATGGATTAAAAAACAAAAATCCTCTATCTGTTGCCTACAGGAAACCCACTTCATGGAGAAAGACATACATAGACTGAAAGTGAAGTGATAGAAAAGGGTTTTCCATGCAAATGGGAACCAAAAAAGAGCTGGAATTGCAATACTAATTTCTGACAAAATAGACTTTAAAACAAAAACTGTTCGAAGAGACAAAGAAGAGTACTATTTTGTAGTAAAAGGGTCAATCGATCAAAAAAAATATAACACTTATTAATATCTATGTGCCAAACACAGGAGCACCCAAATATGTGAAGGAAAGACTGGTAGATCTAAAAGAAGAGATAGACTGCAACACGCTAAAAGTTGGAGACCTCAAGACTGCACTATCCCCTCTGCACAGATCATCTAGACAAAAAATAGGTAAAGTGATAAAGGACCTAAATGTTATCATAAATCAAATGGACTTAACAGACATCTATAGAACTTTCCATCCAAAAAGCATGAGATCCACTTTTTTCTCACTGCCACATGGAACCTTCCTGAATATTGACCATATCATAGGGCACAAAGCAAGCCTCTACACATTCAAAGGCATAGAAACTATACCCACTATCTTCTCCAACTATGATGGAATTAAACTTGAGTTTAATTTCAAGAGAAATCCTCAAAAATACTCAAACAAATGGTAAGTAAATAACCTACTCCTGAATAACTCCACAACTACTGAAGAAATAAAGTCCGAAATCAAAAGATTCTTGGAAGCCAATGACAACGAGGACACGAGTTTCCATAATCTTTGGGACACTGCTAAAGCAGTCATAAGAGGGAAGTTCATAGCAATTAGTACACATAAGAAGAAATGGAAAGAATGCACATGGATCACCTAGCATCATGCCTCACAGAATTGGAAAAGCAACAGCAGAAAGATCCAAAAATCTCCAGGAGAAAGGAAATAATAAAGATCTGAGCAGAAATAAATGAAATAGAAAAAAAATGAACTATACAGAAAATAAATTAAAGTAAAAGCAGGTTCTTTGAAAAGATAAACAAAATCGATACACCATTAGCAAGACTTATTAAGAAGGAACCAGGTGAATCAGATCTGCAATGAAGCAGACAAAATAACAACAAACATAGTAGAAATACAAAACATTATTTGATGATAGTATGAACATCTGTATACCAAGAAACAAGATAATCTGGATGAGATGGATGTATTCCTGGGCAAATATAATTTACCTAGATTGAGCCAGGAGGATATAGAAAGTCTGAATAGGCCCATAACAAGCCAGGAGATTGAATCAGTAATAAATAACGTCCCAACAAAGAAAAACCCTGTCCCTGATGGATTCACCTCTGAATTTTACAAAACATTCAAAGAAGAATTAACCTCCTTTCTGCTCATGTTATTTCTAAAGATCCAAAAGGGTGAATCTCTCCCTAATTTGTTCTATGAAGCCTCTATCACCCTTATCCTTAAAACAGATAAGGACAGGACAGGAAAGAAAACTATAGACCAATATCCATGATAAATAAAGATGCAAAGATTCTCAACAACATACTAGTAAACCGTATCCAACAACTTACAAAAAAGATTATACATCATGATCAGGTAGGCTTTATTCCAGGAATGCAAGGTTGGTTCGACATACACAATACCATAAATGTAATCCACCATATTAATAGGAAGAAAGATAAAAACCATATGGTCATAAAAATTGATGCAAAAAAGGCATTTGATAAGATACAACATCCCTTTATGATCAAGAGCCTCAGCAAAATCGGCATAGAAGGGTCATTTCTCAACACAATAAATGCTATCTATGAAAAACCCATCGCGAATATCATCCTGAATTGAGAAAAGCTGAAAGATTTCCCACTAAAAATGGGTACAAGACAAGGATGCCCACATTCTCCACTCCTTTTCAATATAGTTCTGGAAGTCCTCGCCAATGCAATCAGACAAGAGGAAAAAATAAAAGCATCCAAATAGGAAAAGAAGAGGCGAAACGCTCTCTATTCGCAGATGACTTGATTGTGTACATAGAAGACCCAATGATTTCCATGAAGAAATTTCTGGAAGTAAT
>NW_006199981.1:597553-598238 GCF_000334495.1 Tupaia belangeri chinensis | reverse complement strand
CCCAAAATAGACAAGTGGGATTACATCAGATTAAAAAGTTTCTGCATGGCAAAAACACAGTAATTAGTGTGAATAGACAGCTCACAGAATGGGAAAATATTTTTGTAAACTATGTGTCAAATAAGGGACTGATAACCAGAATTCACAAGGAACTCAAGCAGCTCTTCCAAAAAAAAGATGATCAATCCTATTAAAAGATGGGAGAATGAGCTGAAAAAAAAAAAAACACTCTCTAAAGATGACATAGGAATAGGTAAAAGGCATATGAAAAAAACGCTCAACATCCCTCATTGTAAGGGAAATGCAAAACAACAATGAGGTACCACCTAACCCAGGTTAGAATGACTAAGATTAAAAAAAAGCAAAATATGATAAATGTTGATGGAGGTGTGGTGAAAGGGGGACTCTCTTATACTGCTGGTGGGGATGTAAATTGGTCCAGCCACTGTGGAGAACAATTTGGAGATTCTTCAAAAATCTACAAATAGAACTACCATATGATTCCACAATCCCACTCCTTGGTATCTACCCAAAGGACAGAAGAATACTTAATCAGAAAAGTTCTTGCACATCAATGTTTATTGTGGCACTATTCACAATTGCTAAGTCATGGAAACAACCCAAATGCCTACGAACAGATGAATAGATAGAAAAACTGTGGCTAATATACGCAATGGAATACTAT
>NW_006199981.1:594391-597525 GCF_000334495.1 Tupaia belangeri chinensis | reverse complement strand
CTGGCTTTTGACAGGAAGTGGATGAATATGGAAGACTTACTGCTGATTGAAGTCACACTGGTGGTTAAGTTTCAGAATCAAACTAGAATTCAAGACTCTGAACAACCAAACCCCATGTTCTCTTTGCTATCCTCCTCTGGGTCAGTGAAATCGCTAGGTCATTGGTCGTTGTGACTTCATTTAGGGAATGAATGGAGGCTCATGAGGAGATTAGATGGAAGGAGAACAGGCCTGATTATTTATAGGTTTTTTTCCTTGTTTCTGTTTCTGTTTCTTTTTTAGGCTTTTTTAAAATTCTAAACTATTTTACATATTCAATCATTACATCACTATAGTTTATGAAACGAATGACCCAACTTGAATATACTTCACACAAGTCCAGTTGAAGATATCATACACATTATCATCAATAATCCTCCATGTCTGTGCCCCTTGAATGTCTTCTCTCTATTTTTCTCTTTAATTCCTTTCCTCTCACTCTCCCCCATTTCCCATCCTCTTCGTACATCGTCGCCAGTATTCATAATCATTCTCCATGCTTCTATATTCTCTAATCTTTCATTTTTCCACCGTAGAGTGCAAATACTTTGTATATATTAAGTGGACAAATAGAATAGCTCTTCTTCATGGCCTGGCTCATTTCACTCAGTAGTAAGTCTTCCATATTATAAGTTCACTTTCTATCAAATGCCAGGGTCTTGTTTTTATGGTTAAGTAGGATTCCAGAGTATATGTGTCACACTTTTTCAATCCATTTATCTGTTCCTAGACATTTGGGTTGATTTCATGTCCTAGCAATTGTGAATAATGTAACAATAAACATAGATGTGCAAGCACTTTTCCAACTGAGCATTTCCCTATCCTTTGGGTATATACCAAGAAGTGGAATTTCTGGATCATATGGTAGTTCTGTAGATCTTTGAAGAAGCTCCATATTGATATCCACAGTGTCTGGACTAATTTACATTCCCACCAATAGTGTAGGAGTGTTCCCTTTTCAGCAAAGCCCTGCCAGCACTTAATTTTTTTAGTTTAATTGTAGCCATTCTGACTGGGGTTACGTGATATCTCATTGTGGTTATCATCTACATCTCCCTTATGTTGAGGGATGTTGAGCATTTTATCATATGCTTTTTGGTTCTTTGCATGTCATTCTTAGAGAGTTGCTTGTTCAGCTCATCCTCCCATCTTTTAATTGTAATTTATTTTGGGGTAAGTTGCTTGAGTCCCCTGTGTATTCTGGTTATCAGTCTCTTATCTTAGGCATAGTTTACAAAATTATTCTCCTAGGGTTGTCGATTCACACTAATTACTTTGTCTTTTGTTGTGCAGAAACTTCTTTATCTAATGTAATTTCACCTGTCTATTTTTGGGATTATTGTCTGTGCTTTGGGGGTCTTATTTAAGAAGTTTTTGCCTATCCCAATGTCTCCCACAGTTTCCCCAGTGTTTTCTACCAGTAGATTTATAGTTTGAGGTCTTAGGTTTAGATCTTTGATTCACTTTGAGTTGATTTTTGTTAATGGTGAGAGACAGGAGTTCAGATTCTTCTTTCTGCAGGTGGATGCCCAGTTTTGTCAGCACCATTTACTAGAGAGGTTTTCTTTTTCCCACTGGATTGACTGGTACCATTTGTCAAAGATCAGTTGGTTGTATGTTTGAGGTTTATTTCTGGAGTTTCTATTCTGTTCCATTGGTGGTCTACAGTTTTTAAATATTATCTTCAACTACCCTCCAAATGTTCAATTTAATTTCAGAACTACATGCCTGACAGCACACTGTACTATAAGACAAGAAATTTCAGTTCTCCTCATAATCAGAGTGACCTAGTCCAAGTCTCTCAACATCTTTAAGACTCCTTTTACTACACAATTCAGATTTTTTTGGTTCAGATGCTCAGAGACTCTGCATTCCATTCAGCCTAGATATAGGTGATTGGACTGAATCACCTATATTTAGGTGCTCTTTCCTGTTTCATAGTCTATCCTTCCATAAAATTTTCTACCTAACAATAATAGTTGTTACTATATGCTTGCTATGCCCCGGTCACTTTGCTCAGCAATTTACAAATGCCAACTCATTTCATTCTCATAAGTGTATGAAGTAGGTGCTATTATGGGCATCATTAGGCTCATGAGGAGACTGAGATTTGGAGATCAACCAGCTTGCTCAAAATCACCCAGTTAGGATGTAGGAAAGAGAGGTTTAGAACCCAGATAGTTTTAGTTTACAGTCCATACTTTGAACCACTGAGGTCATTAGGAAGGCCCATCTCTTCCGTAACAGTCATTGAACTACAAAACACAAGATATTTTTATCAGACAGGACAATCTGGTTCCATTAAATAATCTTACATTTAATGCATGAAAAATATTTTCCATATTTCTGTCTGGAAATAAAAATCTGTTCACCCATTTTGCCTGTAATTAATGTCTCTGTCAATTCTTGCAAGATAAATTCTTCATAGAAAAACTTCTTTGGGGAACCAGCAGTTAGCGTAATGGCTATGTCGCTGGACTCCCACGTAGTTGACCGCGGTTCGTGTCCCGGACCCAGTGGCTTAAAACTCATGTCAGGCACGTGTGCATGCGTGCCCAAGATCCCGAGAGGAGAATGGAGGAGAAGGGATTGCGGCATGACCATCCCCCCTGGGGGGTGATTTCTCATTTTCTGTCTCTATGTCTCTCTCTTCTCTCTGTCTGGCGAACACATGTGCCCTGTAGTGAAAACCTCTCCAAAAAAAAAAAAAAAGAAGAAGAAGAAAAGAAAAACTTCTCTGGAAGCACAAATATAATTCAAGGAAATTAAAATGGGAACTGAATTGTGTTTCTTAACCAACCATTGGTGGCATTGATGTAGGAAAGTTTTGACAGTAGCCTTGCCCTATCTGTTTCTGTTTCTTCCTACCCTCACTGATAGAATCTATCATTTGCAGTTTTAGAGGTTATTCATTGCCCAAGGATACTTAGTGGTGAATATAAGTGAGGGTTGAAATATAGTCCCTATTCAGTTTGTCTCATGTTTCCCATTTTCAAGCTATTTATTTCCAAAAAAAAGCACATTTATTAATTTGTCAAAAGGCATAGTCCACTTATCAAGCTATTTTCTTGCAGTGATTAGCCTGCTTAGAGCAG
>NW_006199981.1:579202-594380 GCF_000334495.1 Tupaia belangeri chinensis | reverse complement strand
TTGAGGTTGAGGATGTAGAAAGTATGCATTATTATCTGTTGATGATAAACATGTATAGTATCCCCAACTGGACTGGTGAGAAATGTATTCATGTTGGAACATTCACTTTACAAGCTAAATGATATATATGATCAAATGAATAAAAGAAATTAAAATAAAATTTATATATATGCATAAATGTGTGTGTGTATATACAGACATATACATATATATGTGTATATGTGTGTGTGTGTATATATATATAGAGAGAGAGAGTGGCAAGAAGAAGGCTCCTCAGACCTAACCACAGTTAAATAATCATTGTTTTAAGCAGTAGAAATAAAAGTGACCTACCAAAAACTATAAAATAAGTTGTAATTGCTTTAAATGAGTTCTAAGGTCTTAAACCAGAAAAAAATCAGACACCAAGAAATTGTAAGGTCAAACCACTGGGTATTAATCAGCCCTGGAGGATGGCAGAGAAGTTTGAAAGCTGGAGACAGTGCAATGGAGTGAGCATTACCAGAAAGAGGATGGAGGTGTTTTTGACAAAAAACAAATGAATTTCTTAATCTTAGATGAGATTCAAAGAGGAATGGAAGACTTAGACGAAGTATATACTTGGAGGCAACATGCATTTGTTAAGAAAAGTGATGATAAACCAGCAGTTTATTTTTGTTCATATTTTTAAACAAGATAGTTCACTCAGGAAAATAGAGTATGGGACTTCTGTAAGGCATCTTGCAATCTTGCTCATGCTAATATTTTTAGATAGAGGGTACAGGGGAATACTGTTAGTATTCATAACTGATTGAAGATCAACACTGAAAAGTAATGAGTAATTAAATAACACATTGACAACAGCATGACTAAAAAGCCCTTGACCTGTCCCATTCACTACTTTAGCAAGATCTGGGTGAAAATTAAAAACTTATACTAGTCTGATTTTCAGTTATGGGAATTGTGCTGATTTCAAATATTTTGTCCTCATGTCCTCAGATACCATCAAAGTGATCAATGTGTCCCCAAAATACTAAAATAATGCATTCAAAATATGCCTACCAGACTTCCTTTCACAACTAGACACAACACAAAATCCTTTTGCCAGAATTTGTCTGCTAGTTGGGGGTTTCAAAAATAATCATCATTAGTAAGAAATGTAGTTGAGCCAGAAGTGGAACAGAAGGCTAAAAGCAGGTAATCAGGAGTGCCAGCACTCTTACTGACTTTGCTAGCAGTGATAGAGCAATGCTAGGTAGAAGGAAAGGTACTTGTCCTGAGTTTTCTGTTTAAACTAATTACTTTGTTTCTCATGTTTTCAGAGTTAACTTAATAATCTTGGACAATCTAATTACATTTAAAGTCTTTCTTTTTTGTCATTCAGGCAGATATTGAGAAATAAGGCAAGATAGATCATGTGTTTGATGCTAGTTGTGGTTACCTAGGCTAGTCCTAGTTATTCTCTGAGACTATGGGGAAGTGTGGAAAACACATGGACCTAGGGATCAGATGAACCCTTGTTCACATTCCAGTTCTGAATTTATTTCACCGTATGATCTTAAGCAAGATATTAAATCACTCTAAGTCTCAATTTCCAGATATGTAAAATATAATTTAAAATGATAATGCTCTTCTCATGAGGTTAATATGTTTAAATATATTGTATAAGATAATGCATATAAAGTGCATGACATGATATATGGCACCTATTCAAAACTCAGCAAACCCAATTCTCCATCTGTTTTCTTCATGAAATATCCATCATAATTTATTTCTTCAATGAATGACCCAACTGATCTAACCAAAAAATCTAAATATCATCTTTAATTCCTCCCACTCTGTCTCATTATCTCTTCTATCACTGTTACACAGGCATAAAAACATGCAGACATAATCAATCAATTAATTAATCTATTATTCAATTATTTATTACAGTTTTATCTTCTGAATATCTCTGGGATTTATCTATGTCTCTTCATTTCCATTAGTATACCCTTAGTCTCAGCCACCATCATCTTTCACCAGGATCTTGTTAGTGTCTCTTAACTGGTATCTCTACTTATACTTTTGTTCACTCTTATCCATTTTTATTATGTACAACTGCCAAACTGATTTTTTTCAATTATCAAAGCTTTTCATGTCATTCACCTGCTTACAACCTGTCAATCACTTCTCATTTTCCTTATGACAAGCTCAAATCTTTTAAGAGCAGCTACAAAGTACAAGGCCTCACTAACTTTCACTATTATTTCAAATATGTCAACTTGCTTATCACTTATTCGGAGAAACTTTTGTAACCAAGGTCTTAGATTAACTGTCATTTCCTTAGAAAGCCTGTCCTGGGAACCAGCAGTTAGCACAATGGCTATGTCGCTGGACTCCCAGATATTCGACCGCGGTTCGCGTCCCGGACCCGGTGGCTTAAAACTCACGCTGGGCGTGTGTGCGTGCGTGCCCAAGATCCCAAGAGGAGAATGGAGGAGAAGGGATTGCGGCGTGACCATCCCCCCAGGGGGTGATTTCTAGCTTTCTGTCTCTATGTCTCTCTCTGTCTGGTACCCGCCTATAGCAAAAACTCCCCTCCCCCCCCAAAAAAAAAAAAAAAAAGGAAGCCTGTCCTGAATCCGAATCCCGAGAGTATGTTGCAGAGTGTCTGGCACATAGTTGGTGCTCAATTAATACTAGTGAATGGAAGTAAGTAAGAGAGTTATACATCTAAGTAGATGGTAGATGACAAATAGATAATAGATATTATATCACCAAATGAGAATACAAAAGTGTGTATAAATCTAATAAGATGAAACTTAGAGAAACCTGCACAGGGTTTGAAATAATTAACTGAGGAGGAAGAGAAATGAAGCTTTAGAGGAGTACATCTTAAGGGTCTTCATAAAGTTCATGGAAAATCCATATTTTGAAAAAACTATGCTTGGAGGTCACCAGGTGGCATCGTGGTTAAGGGTGCTGGACTCCCACATGGCTGACCATGATTCAAGTCCTGGACCTGGTGGCTTGCTTTCTCACTTTCTCTCTCTCTCTCTCCCTCTCTTGTTCACTCTTGCTCTTGCTCTCACTCTCTGGTCAAATAAAAATAAAAATAATGAATAAATAAATAAATAAAGTTAATTAAAATAATTATAGAAAAGAAAAAGGTTTTAATTTTTTATTTTATTTCATGTTCTTTCATACATTCAGTCACATTATTTAGGTGGCAAAGTGAACATTTTAACATGTGTACATTTTTCACCAGCCCAGTTGATAATATAAAGTTACCTTCAACAGATAATACCCCATTTAGGATTTTGCTTTCTTTTCAAGCTGTTGATAGGTTCACCAATTTGTTAAAATGTTTTTTGTTTGTTTCTTTGTTTTAAATTGAAGCATAAGCTTTTCTCCCTTCCTGACCCCTCTGGAATTGGAAAATATTTGTGAGTAATCTTATTTTGAGGCAGAATGGTTATTTGCATAAGTTCAGTAATACCTGTTGCCTTGCACCAGAAATTGGAAATACTTGTTATTGCCAGGGCTTTGACTGGAATGGCTTATCTGAAAATATAACCAGAAAATTAAAGAACTAAGGTAGATCTCAAGAAAACCAGCAGAAGCTTTTGGAAAGATTGTCTAGCACCATAAACAATTCTGCCTGGCAGAGAGAATTAGAAAAGCCATAGGAAAATTTTTGTACCATAAAATAACCTGGACATTTCCAGCCCAGCATTGTTATCAGTAGGTATTACAAAAGAGCAACCACTAACAGAGGATTACCTGTGGAAGACTCAGAAGAAAGAAAAAAGAGACTGATCTTTGCCAGCAGATGTTAAACCACAGAATACTTGGTAGGCAGAGCTGAGTTGGAAAGGTTCAAGTGTGAATTGTGTGCTGGGTGTTGGCTTTCCAACAGTTTGAGTAGTTAACATGTAAATATATTTTCTCAAAAATATTTAAACCATACTGTCTCTGTTATAGAGTCATGGACAAAATTATGGCAAATATTTTGGAAGCTATTTTTAAAATTCATTTTTTAAATTTTGAAAGTTCTTTATTAACTCTCAAGAACTATGGAGTATGAGCTAATTTTTTGATATGTAAAGTAAATGTTTTGGGAAAATGTAAATACATACATACTTACATACATACATAAAGTTGACTTGTTTTGGAATGCAAGTAATAGTTTCCTAATTTGCCACTATTACATGTGAAAAAATTTGTATTTCCTACTTCTTTGTACAGTAACAATAATAAACAAAAATAATAGCCTTCTCCCATAGAATTGCTAAGAAAATTAAATAAGATAATATTTGTAAAGCACTTTTCCCTGCTTTGGGCTAACTTCAGAGTTATTAACCACTATTTAGTGTTATATGGATGCAAGATTATATTGAATTGTTATGTTACATTCATTATCACAGCACAACTCTGAGATGAGTCTTATCGTTATCTCACAAGAGAAAACTGAGGATCAGAAAATACAAAGGTTCTCAGGCAAGAAACAGTAAGTAACAGTTCTGAAATATAAATCCAATTCCAGAGCCCATGGCCTTTTAACCAAATCAACATGTTCCCCACCCCCTGATTGATGTAAAAATAGTCATTTAGAAATACATTAGGCGGGGGACCAGCAGTTAGTGTAATGGCTATGTCGCTGGACTCCCATGTAGTCGACCGTGGTTTGCATCCCGGACCTGGTGGCTTAAAACTCACGCCGGGCGCGTGTGCGTGCATGCCCAAGATCCCAAGAGGAGAACGGAGAAGAAGGGATTGTGGCATGGCCATCCCCTCTGGGGGGTGATTTCTTGCTTTCTGTCTCTCTGTCTCTCTCTGTCTGGCGAGCACACGAGCCCTATAGCAAAAACCTCTCAAAAAAAAAAAAAGAAAAAAAAAACATTAGGAAGAAAGGGAGAAAGAATAAGAGTACCTATAGTCATCCTTTGAATGAAAATGTTAAAAAAATTACAGCGTTTTCAAGAATCACTGCCATTTGAAAGTGAACAAAATCTTTTGAATAAGTAGTAAATCTTTTGTCTTTTGAGTATATGGGAAGATGTCATTTGTTCTGCAGCCACAGGCGTGCATAGAATACATTTTAAACAGTTGAACATCTCAAGTCGCGAATCACACACACACACACACACACACACACACACACACACAAACTTTCCTATTGCCCTCATTTCTGATTATATAAACCATTCAGGTCAATCTGACATGTTGCTTCTCAGTAGGCCATAGCTCAGATTTTGTAAATGTAAGTAAGTCTTGTGGAATCCTTGAGCTAAAGGATCATTGTTATTAATGAATTTAAAAGTTGTTCAAATAATTTTTAGTTTATACCTTTTAACAGATAATGAATCTCTGTAGGATTAATGTCAAGTCCAAAAGTACTAGAGACTTCATTTATCATTCCTTCATTTATTTGTTCAGCATATATTAATAATAATAACTAATGACAATAGTTCATGAAAATTATGTAACTTGAAAATACTTAATTTGAAATCCAAATAATGGATTTCAAACAATTTTTGCACCAAAATAAGCTCATACTTGAATTTCATTTTTCTACAATTTTATGAAGCCCTCTCAGACATACAGCACTGAGTTCTAGACACTATTTTGCACACTTTGCATGTATTAATTTCTTACAAGTCAATGAGGCAGCTATTATTTTTATCCTCTTTTTAAAGATAAGAAAAACACTGGAGACAATGTGGAAGGAGGATGGGAGAGAAGAATGTAGGGAAGGAAATTAGTGAGAAAAATAGAAAAGTAAGACATTTGTGGGACACAGAAATGATTTTATATATTTTTTTGCTTTGTTTTCCCCCTTTTTAAATTGTTATTTATTTGTTGAATTGCTATACATTATTGAGATTGCAAAGAGACTTTACCCAACATGATATACACCTCAGTCCAGCCCAGTTGAGAGTATATGCATGTCTTCATGAACAAGTAATAACTATATCTGTGTCCCACAAATGTCTTATGTCTCTCTGTTTCCCCCAAATTTCCACTCTTTCCACTTTGGCTCTAGTGTCCATAACAATTTTTAATGCCTGTATATCCTCCAGTCTTTCATTCTCTGCCATAGAGTGCAGACAGTCGGTATATGTTAAGGGGAGACATGCAATGTCTCTCTTTCATAGCATTACTTGCTTGACTCAGCAACAAATCTTCCATATTCGTCCACTTTCTATGAAATTCCAGGGCCTTGTTTTTTTATGGCTGAATAGTATTCCATGGACTATACGTGCCACACTTTTTAAATCCATTCATCCATTTGTGGACATTTGGGTTGGTTCCATGTCTTAGCAATTGTGAATAAGGCTTCAATGAATATAGATATGCAAGCTCTTTTCTGACTGAGCGTTATCCTGTCCTTTGAGTAGATACCCAGGAGTGGAATTGCTGGATCATATGGTAGTTATATTTGAAGGTCTTTGAGAAACCTCCATATTGCTCTTCACCATGGCTGGACCAATTTGCATTCCCACCAACAGTGTAGGAGTGTTCCCCTTTCACCAAATCACCTCAAACACTTAATCTTTTTTTAATTTTTTTTAATCTTCGCCATTCTGACTGAAGTTTGGTGGTATCTCATTGTGGTTTTAATCTGCATCTCCCTTATGATGAGGGATGCTGAGCATTTCTTCATATGCTCTTTGGTTGTTTGTATGTCTTCCTTAGAGAGTTGTTTATTCAGCTCATTTTCCCATCTTTTTTGTTCCAGGTAAGCCGCTTGAATTCCTTGTGTATTCTGGTTATTAGTCCCCTATCTGAGGCACAGTTAACAAAAATTCTCTCTCATTCTGAGGGTTGTTGATTCACACTAATTACAGTGTCCTTTGCTGTGCACTTTTTTAAAGTGATGTAATCCAACTTGTCTGTTTTGGGGATTATAGCCTGTGCATTGGGAAAGTCTTACTTAAGAAGTCTGCCTACCCCAATGTCTCCCAGAGTTTCCCCAGTGTTTTCCACCAGTAGTTTTATAGTTTGTGGTCTTAGGTTTAGATCTTTGATGCACTTTGAGTTGATTTCTAATGATGGTAACAGAGTTTCAGATTCATTTTTCTGCAGGTGGATACTCAGTTTTTCCAACACCATTTGCTAAAGAGGTTTTCCTTTTCCCACTGACTGCATTGACTGGTACCCTTTGTAAAAGATAAGTTGGCAGTGTGTTTTGGGATTTATATCTGGGCTCTCTACTCTGTTCCATTGGCTCTCATGTCTGTTTTTGTGTCAATACTATGCTATTTTGATTATCACAGCTTTTTAATATATTTGGGGGTGAAGAATTGAGATGCACCCTACTGAACTCTTTTGCACAGAATGACTTTGGCAATACGGGGTCTTTTATGATTACAGACAAATTCTATGATTGCCTTTCCTAGATCTGTAAAGAATGTCTCTTGTAATTTTTTAGGGATTGCCTTAAACATGTAGATTAATTTGGGTAGGATTGCCATTTTGATTATATCAGTTCTGCCAATCCAGAAACATATAATATCCTTCTACTTTTTTGTGTCCTTTTTGATTTCCATTTTAAGGTTTCCATAGTTTTCCTTATAAAAGTTTTTGACTTCCTTGGTTAGATTTATTCCTAATTATCTTATACTTCTTGTGGCTATGGCAAATGGGATTACTTTATTCAGTTCTGTCTCTGTCTGCTTTTTCTTTGTATATAGAAATACTATAGATTTCTAAAAGTTAATTTTGTATGCTGACAATTTACTATATGCATTTATTACTTCGAATAGTTTTCTTGTGAATTCTATTGGATTTTCTATGTAAACGATCATGCCATCTGTAAGCAAAGATCATTTCAGCTCTTCTTTCACTATTGAAATGCCTTTTATTTTCTTCTCTTCTCTGACCGCATTGGCTAGGACTTCCAGTAGTATATTAAATAGTAGCAGAGAATGTGGGCATGTGGGCAACCTCATCTTGTGCCAGTTTTTAGAGGAAAAGCTTTCAGCTTTTTCCCATTCATTATAATGTTAGCAATAGGTATTTCATAGATAGCTTTTTTTATGCTGAGAAATGATACTTCAATGCCAATTTTACTGCGTGTCTTAATCACGAAAGGATGTTGTATATTGTCAAATGCTTTTTCCACATAAATTGAAATGATCATATGATTTTTATCTTTCTTTCTGTTAATATGGTATATTTCATGTATGGTTTTGCATGTGTTGAACTACCCTTGCATCCCTGGAATAGTGCCACCTGGTCGTGATGAATAATCTTTTTAATATGCTATTGAACACAGTAAGTATCTTGTTGAGAATTTTTGCATCTATAGTCATCAGAGATATAGGTCTATAGTTTTCCTTTTTTGTCGTATCCTTATCCATTTTGGGAAAGAGGGTAATGGAGGCTTCATAGAATGAATTTGGAAGGGTTTCTTCCTCTTGAATCTCTAGAAACAGTCTGAGTAGTATGTGGGTTTCCTCTTCTTTAAAAGTTTTGTAAAATTCAACAGTGAAACCATCGTGACCTGGATAAATAAATAACCTCTGAGGTTATTTATTACTGATTCAATACCATTCCTTATTATAGGTCTATTCAGGCTTCCAATGTCCTCTTGAGTCAATCTTGGGAGATTATACATCTCCAGGAATTTGTCCATCTCATCCATGTTTTCCTGTTTGTTGGCATATAGTCGCTCATGGTATCCCCTAATGATGTTTTGTATTTCTGTTATGTCAGTTTTAGTGTTGCCTTATTCATTGTGAATTTGATGTATATGGTTCATTTCTCTCTTCTTAATTAGTTTACCTAATGGGGTGTCAAATCTTCATCTTAATTAGTCCAGCTAATCGTGTGTCAATCTTGTTTATCTTTTCAAAGAACAAGCTTCTCCTTTCACTTATTTTCTGTATAGTTCACTTATTTTCGATTTCACTTATTTATGTTTGAATCTTTGTTATTTATTTTCTCCTGGTGTTTTCTGGATTTTTCTGTTATTTTCCCAATTCCCTGAGCATGGTGTTAGGTTATCTTTTAGCCACCTTTCCATCTTTTGCTTGTATGCACTAATTGCTATGAACTTCCCTCTTATGACTATTTTTGCAGTGTACCATAAATTATGGAAACTTGTGTACTCATTATCATTTGTTTCCATGAATCTTTTGATTTCAGTCTTAATTTCTTCAGTAGTCATTTAGAAGTGGGTTATCTAGTTTCCATGTTTTTTTTTATATTTGAGGTTATTTCCTGAGATTAATATCAAGCTTAATTTTATCATGGTCATAGAAGATGCTGGATATAGTTTCTATGCTTTTGAATCTGTAAAGGCTGGCTTTGTGTCCTATCATGTGGTCAATCTTTGATAAAGTAGCATGTGGAACTGATAAAAATATGTATTTTGTGTTCGTTGGGTGGCAAGTTCTATAGATGTCTTTCAAGTCCATCTGATTTATGATATTATTTAGATCCTGGGTCTCTTTGCTTATTGTTTGTCTCATTGACCTGTCTAAAGGAGATAATGGGGTGTTGAGATCTCCAACAATTATTGTGTTACAGTATATCTCTTCTTTTAGATCTCGCAGTCTTTCCTTTACATATTTGGGTATTCCAAAGTTCGGTGCATAGATATTTATAAATACTATATCTTTTGGTAAATTACCCCTTTTCCTACTATATAATGCCCTTCTCTGTCTCTTCTAGTCCATGTATGTCTTTATCCATGAGATGGGTTTCTCGTAGGCAGCAGATGGAGGGTTTCTGATTTTTAGTCCAGTTGACCAGTTTGTGTCTCTTGATAGGAGAATTTAATCCATTAACATTCAACATTATTATCTATATTTCCAGACTTGTCCTTAACATTAAGTTGGTCATATTCTTGGTTGTTTTTGTTTTCTTGTTACTGCCTGTCTCTTTAGTTTTTTTTGTATAGTACTCCTTTCAGAATTTCTTGAAGAGCTAGTCTAAAGTTGGTAAATTCTTTCTGGTTTTGTTTGTCTGAGAACGTTTCCATTTTCTTTTCTCATACACAAGCTAGTCATCTACCCTGCCACCATCTCCCTCCCTTCTCCCACACTGTGTCTGGTATCTATTGTTGCTTTCTATGCATTTTAACCCCCACATTTTATTGTTTCACTAAATACCTTAATTTATCTAAATATTTTCAATAGCGAGCACAGCTAATATATACATATCCATAAACACAAGTCTGACTTTAGGCATAAACCTCAATGAGTAGAACAAACATACTATAAAGTAGCACCTAGCTGGGGCTATATAGCTTACTACAGTCATCAAATAGGTATTTGTAATTTTTTTTTTAATTAAAAGAAAAACAGTTTTAGTTTCTTTTTTTTCTGAAACAAAAACTGGACAACAAAGCCTACAAGAAAATCTGTAATAATGTTTTAGTCAAAAATCATAAAATTCTATTTTACCAATTCAGACTTATGTACTTTATCTTCTGTTGTGGTTTGACTTCCCCGATTAAATTCTGGGATATAATATTCAACTCCAGATTTGTCCCTATAATTAAGTTGGCCATTTTCTCAGTTTTTGAAGTCTTATTTTTGTGTGTCTGTATTTATTTTCCTGATATAGCACTCCCTTGAAAACTTCTTGGAGATCTGGTCTGGTGCTGCTAAATTCTTTCAAGTTTTCTTTATCTGAGAATGTTCTCGTCTTTTCTTTGCTTACGAAGGATAATCTTGCCGGGTACAGTAATCTTGGTTGAAATTGCTTTTTCCTTAACATTTTGAATATATTTTCCCATTCTTTCCTCGCTTGCATTGTTTCCGATGAGAGATCTGTTGTTATCCTGATGGGATATCCTTTGTAGGTAACTTGATGTTTTTCTCTTGCCAATCTTAGTATCTTGTCTTTGTCTTGGTTTTGGTCAATCTGGCTATAATATGTCTTGGAGAAGATCTTTTTGGGTTGATTCTATTTGGGTCCTTTGTATTTCTTGGGACTGGATCTTTGAGTACCTGTCTAGGTTTGGAAATTTTTCTTGCAGGATTTCATGAAATAGATTATCAATGCCCTTATGAGTCTCTTTGCCTTCTGGGATACCAATTATCTGGATGTTTAGATGTTTGATGGTATCTAGTATTTCTTGTATATTATTCTTATTTTTTTGAGCCATTTTCTCAGTCTTCATGGTTGATTTTTCTAGGTCAGTCATTTTCTCTTCTATGTCTAAGATTCTATTTTCTGTATGATCTAATCTGCTTTTAATGCTTTCAAGGGAGAGTTTGACTTCCTGTATTATAGCCTTCATCTCTATCAGGTCCATTGGATTCTTTTTAAAAGTGTATAACTCATCTTTTAGATCTTGCGAGAATTTCCTCACCTCCTAGAACTTGTCATCTTCTTTCTTTCTCTTCTGCAGTTCATTGTCTCTCTTCTCTTCCATCTCTGTTAGCTTCACCATTATGAATATTCTAAATTCTTTATGGATGAAGAGGAGTTATTCTTTTCCTTGGGAGTAGAGGTATTTTCTTGCTTTTCCATATTTTGGGGGGTCTTGTGATTTCTAGTCATCTGATAGTTGGTGTATTTCTTCCTAATATTCGAAGTTCAATCTGAACGTTCAGGAGTGTGCAGAAACAGGTGATCTGGAATATCTTTGCTGTTCCATTTTGATCCTTTTGTGCAGCAGTTTCAGTAGATATTGAGGAATATATTAACCCTAATAGTATTTTTTTTTCTTTTTTTGGAGAGGATTTTGATATAGGGTGCGTGCGCTCTCCAGACAGACAGAGACAGAGAGATAGAAAGCGAGAAATCACCCCCCAGGGGGGATGGCCACGCCGCAATCCCTTCTCTTCCATTCTTCTCTCGGGATCTTGGGCACGCATGCACACGTGCCCGGCGTGAGTTTAGGCCACCGGTTCCGGGACACGAACCGCGGTCAACTACATGGGAGTCCAGCGACTTAGCCAATACGCTAACTGCTGGTCCCAACCCTAATAGTATTTTGATGTTTGGCTAAAATTCCATTACATCCATCTAGAAACACAGTAAATGGAGATGATGAGTGGAGAGATGAGATAAAAAGAAAAGTAAACTGACAGAGAGAAACAAAAATGACAACAACAAGGAAATAGCGAAAAACAAGGGTAAAAAACTTTTAAAATTATTATTTTTTTTAAAGCACAAAATAGAAAACCACCCAGTGTGTGAGTGCACCATGCAGGATCACTAGTTCTTAGGAGCCATGAGGAATCTTCCACTGAAGACCTGCCTCTTGTCTCTCCTGCCTGGGTAGGAGGAGGAGAGGGGCTTATTAACAAGACAAAGGCAGATCTGAGAGCAAGAGAATACCTTTAAAAATTTTTTAAAAGGCCTTTTGGCCAGAACCGCCATCTCCCAGTAATTAACCAAAATGACGAACACAAAGAGAAAGAGGAGAGGCACCTGATAGATGTTCTCTAGGCCTTTTAGAAAACATGGAGTTGTTCCTTTGGCAACATATATGCGAATCTACAAGAAAGGTGATATTGTAGACATTAAGGGAATGGGTACTGTTCAAAAAGGAATGGTCCACAAATGTTACCATGCCAAACTGCAAGAGTCTACACTGTTACCCAGCATGCTGTTGGCATTGTTGTGAACAAACAAGAGCAAGATTCTTGCCAAGAGAACTAATGTGTGTATTGGGCATATTAAGCATTCTAAGAGCAGAGATAGCTTCCTAAAGCATGTGAAGGAAACTGACCAGAAAAAGAAAGAAGCCAAAGAGAAAGGTACCTGGGTTCAACTGACGCGCCAGCCTGCTCCACCCAGAGAAGCACACTTTGTGAGAACCAATGGAAAGGAGCCTGAGCTACTAGAACCTATTCCCTATGAATTCATGGCATGATGGGTGTTAAAAAATAAACTAATCTGTGGTCTATAAAAAAAATTAAAAAGGAAGAATTACAACAAAATGAGAAAACAGAAGCAGAGAGAGACAGAGACAGAGACACAGAGTCAGAGATAGAGAGAAAGCTAGAGGAGTTCCCTACCACTCAGGTTTGTGGGCTAGAGGCTGAATTATCAGTAGAAAATCTTCATTTCTCTTTTACCCTGAAATCACTTGTTCTCAGGAGCCATGAGAAATCTTTGTCTGAAGACCTGCCTTTTGTCTCTCCTGCCCTGAAATCACTACTTTTGAGGAGCCATGAGGAACGTTCTCTTCTTTGATTTTTAGTCATTTGGTAATGTATTCACTTCTGCCTAACTTGTTGGAGAAGGATTATGAAACTGTGAGCTCATGTGTGTCCTTACTGTGAAATAATTTTCTCCCTTCTACTGTGTTCTCCAGTGCAGAAAAAAACAGGAGTTTTGCAATCAGATTTATGAAGGGGAATTTCACTATTTTTGCAACCCTTACAGTGAGATGCACAGGATTCTCTAAAACTCACAATGTTCAGAATTTAGCTACTACGCACCTAGTAGTCTCTAGGCAGTGGGTAAGGGCTGAGCAGTGAAACAGGAGTGTGAGGTAAAAGAAAATGAGCACAAAATAGAGGAAGAAAAAGCAAAGAATAAAAAGAAGAAAAGTACTACAAGAAAAAGAGGGGGAAAAAATTATGTCGCAGAAAATGAAATTGGATTAAAAATGGAAAACCATGCCACGTGGCGGCCCAATCCAGACAGAGGTGGAGGCCCCTGGAGGCTTTCTATCCTAATTGAAGGAAGAAGAAATAAATTAACACAAGAAAGTCACAAACAAGTGGGAGATACTTATGTACCTGACTGGCACTGGGATCTGCAGGGGAGCCCAGGCTGGGGGAGTACTTCACAGTTCTGAAACTGAACCAAGAGGCCCAACCCAGACAGAGGTGGAGGCCCCTGTAGGCTTTGCCCAGACAGAGGTGGAGGCCCCTGGAGGCTTTGTCCCCTGACTGGCACTGGGGTCTGTGGGGGAGCCCTGGTTTTGGGAGTACTTCACAGCTCTGAAGCTGAACCCAGAGGCCCAACCCAGACAGCCAGAAATGGTTTATTACCTGTTCTGTTGATGATAAAGTTTATAGTACTCTCAACTTATCTGAGGTGTATTTTATGTTGGGTAAATTCTCTCTACAAGCTAAATGATGTATAGTGATTGAAAGTATTAAAAAAGTGAAATAAATAAAGATAAGAAAACAGAGACACAAGAGAGGTTATGTAACATATATAAGGTCACACAGCTAGAAAATAGTAGAGTTAGGATTAAAACACAGACTATTTGGTTTGAGAGAAAGTCTATCTAGTCTCTATATTGCCCCAACTAAGTGCCAGGCAGTAGATTAGTTTGAGTATTCAATAAACTCTGAAATAATGATTGAGCACCTACTTGGTGCTTAGCGTAGTGCTAGTCACTATGCAAGGACAAAAGAAGCATTAAACATGATCCTTTCTGTCATAAGACCTATATCCTATCAGAAAAGACTAAAATATAAACATCACATAAAGACAAAGTATCACTAGAGGAATTCAGGATAATCCTATGGTAAACACTCTGTCCTGATCTCTCTATAAACCCTTGAAATGTACCAGAAATTCAAATATTTTTTCATACAAAACATATCTCCTAAATAAACTCTTCCACACCAAAAGTGGCACAAATTTGGGTTACATAAATATACTCAAATCATCAATAATCCCATTTAAATAATTATTTGGTAAATCCACAAGTCACTTCTTAGACTGACCCACGTAAGCCTTTTGACAGAAAATAGGAGGATTGTTATTTTTCCTGAATGGGTACCAGGAAATGCTAAGGGCTTTTATGAAATTATTTTTTCTTCAACTTCCACGTGGCATTGTGTGTATGTAATTTACATACACTAGAGCTTACAGTAGCAGAAAGGTCGTAATATACTAGCAAGGTACAGCTACAGGTGTGCAAATCTTACAGTAATTGTTTCACTGTAGTTGTTGGGAAATTTTGTTAGAACTTGACTATAATGTAAAATTATCCAGGAAACTTTATGTTTATAATATTTCCTACTCTAAATGTTTAGAACTCAAAGACTTCAATGGTATTGCAGAACAGCCCTTCTTCAAGAGGCAGACAGCTCCATGGCTCCTGTGATCTAGTCATATGGGGAGAAAGGAAGATGTCCCACTGATAACTGGGCCTCCAGCATCCAAAACTCGCGTGAACAGCCCTTCTTCAAGAGGCAGACAGCTCCATGGCTCCTGTGATCTAGCCATTTGGGGAGAAAGGAAGATGTCCCACTGATAACTGGGCCTCCAGCATCCAAAACTC
>NW_006199981.1:571984-579137 GCF_000334495.1 Tupaia belangeri chinensis | reverse complement strand
CCAAGATCCTGAGAGGAGAATGGAGGAGAAGGGATTGCGGCGTGACTATCCCCCCTGGGGGGTGATTTCTCGCCTTCTGTCTCTATGTCTCTCTCTGTCTGGTGAGTGCACGTGCGCTATAGTGAAAATCTCTCCAAAAGCCCAGAACAGCCCTTCTTCAAGAGGCAGACAGCTCCATGGCTCCTGTGATCTAGCCATTTCATGCAAGCACACCATGCAGTTTTCTAATTTTTGAGTTTTATTGAAATTTTTTGAATATTAATTTTTCTTTTGAGATTTATTTAAAAGTTTTTCTCTTCTTTTTCACTGTTTCTTGTCTGTTCTTTTGCTGTTGGTATTGTTTCCCTCTCTCTGCTTCTTTTTCTGCACACTCCTCGACCCTCTGATTGAACTTCCAAGTTTGGGAAGAAACCGACCATCCACCAGATGACTAGAAATCGCTGCAGGACCACAAGAAATATGGGGAAGCAGGAAAATACCTCTCCCACAAGGGAAAAGGATAGCTCCTCTTTATCCACACACAGTTCAATGGAAATCATGGAAATGTCTGATAAAGAATTCAGAACATTCATAATGGCAAAGCTAACAGAGATGGAAGAGAAGAGAGACAAGGAACTGCTGAAGAGGAAGGAGAAAGGAGTTGAAGAGTTCCAGGAGGTGAGGAAATTCATGCTAGATCTAAAAGAGGAATTTCACACTTTACAAAAGAATCAGATGGAACTGTTAGAGATGAAGGCTATAATACAAGAAGTCAAAATCTCCCTTGAAAGTATTAAAAGCAGACTAGATCATACAGAAAATAGAATCTCTAATGTAGAAGAGAAAATGGTTGGCCTAGAAAAATCCACCGCGAAGACTGAGAAAATGGCCCAAAAATTTGAGAATAATATGCGAGAAGTACTAGATACCATCAAACGTCCAAACATCCGGATAATAGGCATCCCAGAAGGTGAAGAGACTCATAAGGGCATTGATAATCTATTCCATGAAATCTTACAAGAAAATTTTCCAAACCTGGAGAGGCACTCAAAGATTCAGTCCCAAGAAATACAGAGGACCCCAAATAGAATCAACCCAAGAAGATCTTCTCCAAGACACATTATAGCCAGATTGACCAAAACCACAGACAAAGACAAGATACTAAGACTGGCAAGAGAAAAAAGGCAAGTTACCTACAAAGGGTATCCCATCAGACTAACGGCAGACCTCTCATCGGAAACAATGAGAGCGAGGAGAGAATGGGAAAATGTATTCAAAGTATTAAGGGAAAAGCAATTTCAACCGAGAATTCTGTACCCAGCAAGGTTATCGTTCATTTGGGAAGAAAAGACACGAACTTTCCCAGATAAACAAAACCTGAAAGAATTTACCAGCACCAGACCGGATCTCCAAGAAGTTCTTAAGGGAGTGCTATGTCAGTAAAATTAAATGCAGACACACAGAAATAAGAGTTCAGAAACTAAGAAAATGGGCAACTTAATTGTAGGGCCAAAAGCTGGAGTTGAGTATTACATCCCAGATTTCAATCTGGAACATCGAACCTCAACAGATACAGAAGAAAGATTAAGTACATGAGACTGAACTGATGAAACAGTATTCTACGACTTGACTAAAATATTGCTGCTTTTCTTCTAAGCTTTGTTGTCCGGTTTTAAGGATTTTTGTCCTGTCTTCAGCTATCAATAGATTCATGTTCCGACTATTTGAACAGAATACTAACCTGTTTCTAGGCTTTAAGTTTCAAAGAAATATCCTTACCAGTTCAAAACTGCTTTTCTTGAAACCATCGGCTGATCTTGCTATTGAAAGTAGTTAGATTACTTATGATATTGTGTGATCAACGAAATGTTGGGGGAAAAGGAATTGAAGACAACTGTAGACAGCAGAGATAGTGTAATAAGAGAGTGGAATAGGGCAGAGGGCTAGACATGGGGTAAAAAACATATATATGAAATTAGAAATGGAATATTATGGATGATAACATGCATTATTAAGCCACTATATAGTATATTCTAGATGGGAAACCACATTTAGAATGTTGTGATGATGCTCAGGGAATGAATGTAAATTAATAAAAAAAAAAAATTTTCAGAAGAAAAAAAAAAGGCATTAGAAATACCTATTTGATGACTGCAGTTAAGCTATAAAAAAATTTCAGAAGAAAAAAAAGCATTAAAAATACTTATTTGATGACTGCAGTTAAGCTATATAGCCCTAGTTAGGTGCTACTTTACAGTATGTTCATTCTATTCACTGAGGTTTATGCCTAAAGTCAGTCTTGTGTTCATGGATATGTACATATCAGCTGTGCTTGCTATTGAAAATATTTAGATTTATTAAGATATTTAGTGAAACAATAAAATGGGGGAGGCATAGAAAGCAACAATAGATACCAGACACAGTGTGGGAGGAGGGTGGGAGATGGCAGAGGGTGAGATAGGGAATCAAGGATGGGAAAAAAGGCAAAATATACAGAAAACAAGAAATGGAAAATGATTTGTTGACAATAACACATATGTTGATGTGCTTGATTGAGCCAATATACAGTGTATTCTCAATGGAAAAATCTCATTTTGTATGCTATAATGATGTACAGTGAATGAATGTAAATAAAGAAAAAAATGTATTAAAAAAAAAGACTTCAATGGTATTTATAAATCTTAAATATTTTGTTAGCTATTATATATTTCTAGATTTCATTATAAACCATTTCAGGGGTTAGCAATCTATAGTCACTATTTATTTTTGTACATAACATTTCATTGGAACACAGCCACACTCACTTCTTTACATATTGTCTCTGGTTGCTTTTGCACACATTGGCAAAGTTCAGTTGTTGAAACAGAGAATAAATAGAATAAATAGCTCACAAAATCTAAAATATTTACTATTGAGGCTTTTACAAAAAAGTTTTGAACTATTTGATTGAAAATTTTATTATAAATCAAAGAGTAAAGAGGGCTTAAGGTAGAAGAGTCATTAAAAATTTTTCTTGATGGAAATATATCTTTATATCTATATATATCTATATATACAGATATATAGAGATATAGAGAGAAAGATTAATTTTTAAAGGAATGCATTTTAAATCATACAGTATCAGAACCAAGTAAACCTTTATAAATCTGGACATAGATATATAATTCTATTATCTTTTTATATTACTATACATTTAAAAGTAGAAAATGTCTCAGTTACTTTTTTTTTTTTGAGAGGTTTTCACTATAGGGCGCGTGTGCTCGCCAGACAGACAGAAAGAGACAGAGAGACAGAAAGTGAGAAACCACCCCCCAGGGGGGATGGTCACGCCGCAATCCCTTCTCCTCCATTCTCCTCTCGGGACCTGGAGCACACATGCACACGCGCCCGGCATGAGTTTTAAGCCACCGGGTCCGGGACGCAAACTGCGGTCGACTACGTGGGAGTCCAGCGACATAGCCATTATGCTAACTGCTGGTTCCCACAATACACTTTTAAAGAATTATTCATGTACATGATTTTCATAATCTTCTTTCTTCATTGGACATTATTACACAAAGTTACAGGATGCCCATACTGTGGGGCCCACTCCAATGTTCTGATGGAAGCAGTGGGGCTCACAGAAAGGAAAGGACTTGCTCAAGACCCAACAGTTAGCAAAAGAACTGAACTGAACTCTATGTTCCACTGTTGTTGCCTCAAATCTGTTCTGTATACACATTTTAGGTACTGAAGAATTATTTTTATTTCGATGCTAATGTAATCCCTTGCTTAACCATTTTCTTACTTTAACAAGAAGTTATCCATAAGAGAAAGAAATCCAGAAAGGTGAGAGATCTTAGAAGATCTCACAGTGATCTCAAATCAGTGTTAGGACTAATTGTACAGTGCATTTACAGAGAAAGCCAAAGGGTTGGTGTCTGCTGAGAAGAAACCAGTAGTTCTCACTTAATGTTAAGAAACTACAGATCTTAGTACCCAGCCTAGCTTCTTGCCTTTTTGTGGGCATAGTAATCAGAACAGGTGGTTCCCAGGCGGTTTCTTCTCCCAGGCCTTAGTGAAACTGACAAGGCCTGGTGATAAAGGGAATTATGAGATAGTACAGAATTACTACTGCCCCACTGCCGGATATTTTCTCTAGAGCCAGGCAGCAAGGCAGAGAAAAATATGGGCATCTTCAGAGTCTCTTATGTTTGCTTTGCTCTGGGACTTTGAACTGCTCTGACCCTTCACGTTGGGCTCCATTCTCCTAAACTGTTTTCTTTCTCTCTCTTTCTCTCTCTCTCTCTCACATGCACACAATACACACACACACACACACACACACACACACACACACACACGCTGTGCTTTCATGAAGCTTTTGTCTGTGCTTGATGCTAATCCTTTTTTTCCTACAGTCATTACCTGCCTCAGATCTCCTGGACAAATTTGACCATTCTTCAATGTTTCCAGTCCATTAAATCTCCCAGAGTATCTTCAGTGGAAAGCAAGCTCTATCTCCTGTGAAAACTCATAGCTTTTTCTTTGTATAATTCTTTTAGTTTTAGTCCCTTTATTTCCTTTCTTTTTTGTAAAAGAATTATTTATTTTATTTTATTTATTGTTATTCTTATTAATTTTTAAAATTTGCTATAGAGTACATGCATGTAGACAGAGAGGGGAAGGAAGCTCCGAAGCTCTGAAGCTCTGATAGCGCCAATTTCTAGAACCTTTCTCACCAATGAAAGTACAAAGGGGAGAGTCATATGTGTTTTCATAAGCTGGCAAGGGCCTGGAAGTTTGGCACTTAGATACATCTCCTTGTTTCAACGTGCATTCTGATTATTTCAAAACTGGAATGGGTGGCGATTAAATATGAGGTACTGAAGTATTTTTCACAGGTCCTTTTTTCTGGTCATAACTTCCCTAAGCTGTGTCTAAATTGGCATCTCCAACACCTGTTATCTCTGCAGCATTGTTATCTGGGAGAAGAGTTTCAGATTTGTCTTTTCCTCAGACAGATCTTTAAATTTCATTATATATTTTCTTATATTTCTTATGCTAAAAGAGCTCAGAATTAACAAAGTACATTTTTATATGAAATCCTTGGTGGACAGAGAAAACACTGAATATGGATAGAACAAGGATTTATGAGGTCTGGGCCTCTTCTCAGAATAGTCACTATCATATAATGTGATCTCCGAATAGGCACAATCATATAATGTGATCTTTGACAGATTTGTGGTAGCTGAGTGGCTGTACTTTATTTTTGGTGAAATAGCAAAAGCCAAAGAAGGAAACTAACGGCCAGTGTGATTTGGCCCAGCTCCAATATTAAAAGTCTTGTTTGCCTTAGAGGAGGTGTTGGCTGTTTCCTATCTTTGACCCTTAGTACTCTCCTGATCGCATACACAGACCATACTCTGGAAATGGTTCTTAGCAGGGAAGCATTTCATACCATTAGGAGAAGCATTCTCAATATCCTGACTGAAGCTGTCATTTTAACTTTGTCTACCCACAGAACTCTGTGTGAATGAAATCCAGGCAGGAAAAAAAAAAGAAAAAGAAAAAACTGACAGATGAAAAATAAAAATCATGGTACTTTATACACATATCTTTGCTTTATAGAGCCAGATAAAAATTTTTGTTAAGGGATGGGGAGGTGTGGTGTTATTGGTGGAAGATATTTTGATCAACTGGACTGGGGAGAAATGTTCACATATTGAAATGTTCACTTTGTAAGCTAAATAATACGATTGAATGTATATAAAAAATTAAAATGAAAAAAATTTGTTACTGTTTTCTATCTTGTTATTCTGGTGCCATGAATGCCCTAAGTAGAAATAGAAATTGTGGGTAAAAGAAGTTAGTATTGAACTTATTTTCCCTAAGGCTTCTAAGAGAAGCCTTTTTCTGAAAGGGAGTTGGAGTGGACAGTTTATGTTTCTAATTTCACATCAAGTATAACCATGGCTTGTTCAGAATATTTCTCTTTGCAGTAGCACTTTGAGAGCAGGGAGCTGCAACAGTGCAAACCAACTTTAACTTGACTTGAGACTACAACCTTAGCCCAAGTTTGGGAATAGGGATGTCTCCACTCAACTCCATGACTGATTGCACCTCTTTAACCTGCTTCCTGGGTGGGCTCTGGGCATTGCTAAATCAGGTCACCTCAGTATTGTGTCAGGAGTAAAAGGTTGAGAAGACAAAGTATTTCTTCAGCCCCTGGCTTTTAGCTACCTTCATACTCTTAGAATTTGGCTGTCAGTCTTACCTTAACCATAACCAGTTGACTCCTTTAAAACAATCTGATTTCAGAAGTTTCCCAGATGTGGTTTAAATTCTTATATTGACTTTGGCTCTGAACTCTGGGGCATCGTAGATTTAAATTGATTTCAAAGAGTCATGGGAGAGACCAGCAGTTGGCATAATGGCTATGTCACTGGACTCCCACATAGTCGACTGTGGTTTGAGTCCCAGACCTGGTGACTTAAACTCACGCCAGGCACATGCACATGCATGCCCAAGATCCTGAGAGAATGCAAGAGAAGGGATTGTGGCATAGCCATCCCCCTGAGGGGGCGGGGGTGATTTCTCACATTTTGTCTCTCTATCTCTATTTTTATGGCGAGTGCATGCACCCTACAGCAAAAACCTCTAAAAAGGAAAAAAAATAGTCATGGGAGTCTAGATAAGCTGCAAATGGCTTCCATTGGCCAGCTCTTAGTGTATTTCAACATGAACAGAAGCAATTGCTCTGTGCATAACCAGTACTAAGAATTGGGGGTACAAAGTGGGCTGAGGTCTAGTCCCTGCTCAGAGCTCACAGCCTGTTTACAAACCAGGATAGTAAAACTATAGTTTCAATATCATATGATTAATAATAGGCTTGGGGCCAGCAGATAGCATAATGGTTACATTGCTGAACTCCTACATAGTCTACAGTGGTTTGAGTTCCAGACCCTGTGGCTTGAAACTCATGCATATGTGCCCAAAATTCCAAGAGGAGAGTGGAGGCGAAGGAATTGTGATGCATGACCATCTTCCCGAGGAGGTGATTTCTCACTTTCTGTCCCTCTGTCTCTCTCTGTGTCTCTGGTGAATACACATGCCCTATAGCAAAAAAACTCTCTCATATATATACATACATGTGTGTATATATATATATATATATAAAATTTTTATTTTTGGT
>NW_006199981.1:562000-571908 GCF_000334495.1 Tupaia belangeri chinensis | reverse complement strand
TATTTGAGTGCCTTGAAGGAACTGAGGAGGAGCACCTAGCCTAGCCTAGGAAGATTCCCTATAAGAAAATTCACCAGGTAGGATTCAAAAGAGCTAATTAAGGGGGAAATAGAAATAAAAGTTCAAGAAGTTAGAGCAAGAGCAAAGACAAGCTAGTTTTTATGCTCAGGGAACTATAATTAGTCAAAATAACTCAAACATAGAGTGCAAGACTTGGAGTAGAGAGAAATGAAGCTAGAAAGGGAGGTGGACAGGGATGTAGTCATGGAAGTCTCAGGATCACATTAAAGAGCTTAGTTTATATCCTAAGGTTGAGGGAGAGCCAGTTAATAGTTTCAAGTAGGAAAAATTTGTCAGTTGAAAGGTCCCTTAGGGTACATAGTGTATGAATAAATAAACAAATCTATGCCAGAAGTTTACCTAAAAACATGCAATGCAATGTATTTCCAGAAACCCACATAACAACATCAGAATTTGCTGATTTGCTTCTCTACGAGTTGCTCTAGCATAAACTTCTATCTCAACTCACTCTGTGCTCTATTCACACAAAACTTGCTCTTAACTCATTTAAACCCCATGGCATTCCTTATTACCCATCAGTGCCTTTATTCCTTACTTCTCTGGTAAACTCAATCTTATTATTTGTTTGTTTATGTATTTATTTACTCATTCCATAAGAGAGAGACCTTGAACAGGTCGCATTAAGCGCTATCTGTGACTGTTAATGTCCATTAACAGTCACAGCCAACTCAGATCATGGGATCCTGGAGTACACAGGGAGGCCTTGGAAAGTAAAACTGGACCTTCCTGTGTGGGGTCCAGTTGCATTACTGCTGTGTCACCATCTAGGCCCTGAACTCAATCATTTTTTTAAAAAATTGTATCTTTTTAAAAAAATTAAGGTATCTTTGTTACAGGGTACATGTGTTTGCCAGAGACAGAGAGACACGGAGAGACCAAAAATGAGAAATCATCCCTCAGGAGGTATGGCCATGCTGCAATCCCTTCTCTATTCTCCTCAGGATTTTGGGCATGCATGCAAATGCTTCCAGCATGAGTTTCAAGCCATTGAGACTGTAGTCAGCAATGTGCGAGTCCAGCGTAACCCATCTGCTGGTCCCCAAAACTTCATCTTTATTTCATGAAAGAGAGAGAGAAACAATCTCAATAGAGTCTCATGCCACAATTCTTCCCCCATCAGCCCTCTCAATAAGAATTGTGGACACACACACACCTGGCATATTCAGGTCAACTGAGGAATTGAGCCCACAATCTTCCATATGGATCCAGCATACTTTGAGCAACATGTTTCCCTTATGCAACTGAGCTGGCCCTGAACTCAATCATTTATTGAAAACAAGATAAATTTTAATTTTCTCTGAGAAGACTTCCTTGACTACCAGTTATACCCTCCCTGCTCATGTCTTATTGCCTTTATAACAGTGTTGAAATACTTTTTTTCCTTGAGTAGTTTCCATTTGGAATTAGTTAATCTAAAGCAAGATGATGCCTTATTTGTTTCTACATTCCAAGCACTTCATGTAGTTAACACTCAGTAAGTGCTGATTAAAAGAATCTAAAGATCAGCTAATTGAAACAAAAGATTGAAAACAGACCACTCTACTCATTTTTTTTACTGGAGAAATTTAATTATTATCTAGTAGAGTGCAGCAGAAAGAGTACCAATCAGGTTTGAGGAGTAGCGTCTCTTTGTACTTCTGCTTAGGTATAGAGGCTTCTGACCCCCTACAGCAGTGGTTCTTAATCTTAACTGGATGTTAAAATCATCCATGAACTTTTTTAAAAAATATAACACCTCTACTGTACCTCAGACCAATTAAATCTCTGGAAATGGACACATAGGCCACGGTACTTTTTAAGCTCCTTAAGAGATTCCTGTGGGTAGCCAAATTTGAGGGTCACTGTCTAAAGATTACTTCTGAATTCCTGGAACACTGTGTAGAGAAATGCTATCTAGTGAGCAGAAATATCTATACTGGGTTCTCATGTGAGCAAGAGATAAACATGTTAATTCACAGAAATTTGGGGGTTATTTATTATACCAAGTAGTTCTAACCACTTAATATACTTTCCATTGTGTCTCCAGCACATAGTATGGGGTCGGGTAAATATTAGGTGCATAATTAGTATTTACTGGAGAAAGGTATTTACTCTCTCAACTACAGATGAAGTTTAAAAATTTAGATTTCCAAAATATTTAGACAAGAAGCCATTTTAAAGCTGAGGTGTCTCTGGGTGTGTTCAGGAAATCTATGCTCTAAATCCATCTCTTACGCTTCCAAAATATTCAGACAAGAAACCATTTTAAAGCTGAAGTGTTTCCTGGCATGTTCAGGAAAGCTATACTCTAAACTCATCTTCTAGACTTCCAAAATATTCAGACAAGGTAGGACAACCTCTGTCTTCTCTCTGTCTCTGGCTGTCTGTATCTCTGTCTCACACTCTCTCTCTCTCTTTTTATTTTTGGAGAGTTTTTTGCTATAGGGCATGTGCACTCGCCAGACAGACAGAGACAGACAGAAAGCAAGAAATCACCCCCCAGGGGGGATGGCCTTGCCGCAATCCCTTCTCCTCCACTGTCCTCTCTGGATCTTGGGCAAGCACGCATATGCACCCGGCATGAGTTTTAAGCCACCAGGTCTGGGACGTGAACCATGGGAGTCCAGCGACATAACCATTATGCTAACTGCTAGTCCCATCTCTTTAAATTTAAATTTTTTAAAAAAACATTTTTCAAGCACCTCTCAGCTTGGGCCTTTTCTTTCACTTGTTAATTTCAGAAGCCATTTTAAAGCTGAGGTGTATCCTGGCATATTCAGGAAAGCTATGCTCTAATCCCATCTCCTTGACTTCCAAAATATTCAGAAAAGATATGACGACCTCTGTCTTCTCTCTGTCTCTGGCTTTCTGTCTCTCTGTCTGTCTCACTCTCTCTTTTGCTCTCTTTAAATTAAAAATATATATATTTTTAAATTTTTCAAGCACCTTTCTTCAGCTTGGGCCTTTTGTTTCACTTGTTAATTTCAGAAGCCATTTTAAAGCTGAGGTGTGTCCTGGCATGTTCAGGAAAGCTATGCTCTAAACCCATCTCCTAGACTTCCAAAATATTCAGAGAAGGTAGGACAACCTCGTCTTCTCTCTGTCTCTGACTGTGTGTCTCTCTGTCTGTCTCTCTCTCACCCTTTAAATTTAATTTTATTTACTTTTGTTTCACTTGTTAATTTCAGAAGCCATTTTAAAGCTGAGGTGTGTCCTGGCATGTTCAGGAAAGCTATGCTCTAAACCCATCTCCTAGACTTCCAAAATATTCAGAGAAGGTAGGACAACCTCGTCTTCTCTCTGTCTCTGACTGTGTGTCTCTCTGTCTGTCTCTCTCTCACCCTTTAAATTTAATTTTATTTATTTTTAAAATTTTTCAAGCACCTCTCCTCAGCTTGGGCCTTTTGTTTCACTTGTTAATTTCAGAAGCCATTTTAAAGCTGAGGTGTGTCCTGGCAGTTTTCATTTTTTACTCTTTTTTGGTAGTATTTTTCTAGTTTTTTTCCTTTTTGCTTATATTTTGTAACCTTACATTCTTACTCTAAGCTTCACTCTCCACACACTTAATGTCTAGATAGGTCTAGGTGCACAGTAGCCAAGCATATGAATACTTTTATAATCACTGAAATCCTCAATGCTTATTGAACCTCCTGCTTTAATAAAGAAATTTCTTATTATAAATCTAAACTCTTAATCTTACTGTTGATACCACATTGCTAAGCACGGTGAAGGAGAGATTTTTGTCACAGAATGGCCAGAAACAACCGTAAAGGCACAAGAAACATGAGAAACCAAGAAAATATCTCCCCCTAAGGGGAAAGAACAATCCCTCACCATCCACAGACAATACCGTAGAATTCATGGAAATGTCTGATAGAGACTTCAGAATATTCAAAGTTACAAAACTAAATGACATGTGAGAGTTGAGAGATAATGAACTCCAGAAGATGCAGGAGAAAAGAGACAATGAGTTCCAGGAGATGTTGAAGTTCTTTCATGATGTGAAAGAGGAAATACACACCATAAAAAAGAATCAAATGGAGCTATTAGAGATAAAGGCTGCCATTAGGAAGACAAAACCTACCTCAAAAGTATTAAAAACAGATTAGTCCATGCAGAAAATAGAATCTCAGATGTTGAAGGTAAAACCTCTGATCTAGAAAAAAAATTAGAAAAGGACCCCCCAAAATGAAAATACTATACGAGAAATACTAAATAGCATTAAGCACCCAAACATCTGGATAATCAGTATTCCAGAAGGTGAGGAAAACTAATAAGGGCATTTGTAATCTATTCCATAAAATCTTGGAAGAAAACTTTCCAAATCTAGAGAGACATTCAAATATCCAGACCCAAGAAATACAAAGAACCCCTAATAGAATCAACCCAAGAAGATCTCCAAGGCACATCATAGCCAGACTGGCCAAATCTACAAAGACAAGATATAAAAATTGGCAAGAAATAAACATCAGATTACTTATAAATGTTATCCCATTAGGCTAACATCAGACCTCTCATCAGAAACAATGCGAGCAAGGAAAGAATGGGAACATATATTTAAAGTGTTAAGAGAAAAACAATTTCAGCCAAGAATACTATACACAGAAAGATTATCTTTCATATGGAAAGAAAGAATATAAACATTATCAGATAAACAAGACCTGAAAGAATTTGCCAGTAGCAGACCCACTCTTCAAGAAGTCTGAAAGGAGTGCTCAACCAGGAAAACTAAAGACACATACAGAAATAAGAGAACAAAAGGCAACCAAGAAAATGACCAGTGTAATGCTAGGGACAAGAAATAACAATGTTGAATGTTAACTTCCAGGATTTAAACAGAAAGATTGGATCACAGCAACATTGCATATTCAACAGAAGAGAGTTTGAACATAAGACTGAACTGTTGAAATAGAATTTTATGACTTTTGAGTAAAACATTACTGATTTTTTTTACTATGCTTTGTTTTTCCAATGTAAACATTTTACTTTATTTTGATTTTGACAGGCTCAGCAATTTGTTAAAATATTTTTCTTGCTTGTTTCTTTAAATGGAAATACAAACTTTTCTTCCTTCTCGACCCCTCTTTAATGGAAAGTATTTGGGAGTATTCTTATTTTATGGCAGAAGGGTTATTTTCTTTCTTTTTTTTGGAGAGGTTTTTGCTATAGGGCACGTGCACTCGCCAGACAGAGAGAGACATAGAGACAGAAAGTGAGAACTCACCCGCCAGGGGCTATGGTCACACCGCAATCCCTTCTCCTCCATTCTCCTCTCGGGGTCTTGGGCACGCATGCACATGCACCCGGCATGAGTTTTAAGCCACCAGGTCCGGGACATGAACCGCGGTCGACTACGTGGGAGTCCAGTGACATAGCCATTATGCTAACTGCTGGTTCCCGGAAGGGTTATTTGTATAAGTTCAAGAGTGCCTATTGCATTGAATCAGAAATTGGAAATACTCATTATTGGACAGGGTTTTGACTGGAATGTCATATCTGAAGATCAATGAGAAAATTATGGAACTAAGGTGGATCTCAAGTAAGTCAACAGAAGCTCTTAGAAAGATGGTCGTTTTTGCCATAGGGCGCATGCGCTCGCCAGACAGACAGAGAGAGACAGAGAGACAGAAAGCGAGAAATCACCTCCCAGGGGGGATGGCCACACCACAGTCCCTTCTCCATTCTCCTCTCGGGATCTTGGGCACTAACGCACACACACCCAGATTGAGTTTCATGCCACCGGGTCCAGGACGTGAACCACTGTCGACTACGTGGGAGTCCAGCAACATAGCCATTATGTTAACTGCTTGTCCCACCAGAGGATTATCTTGAGAAAGACTTTGAAGGAAGATAAAGAAACTGATCTTTGCTAGCAGATGGTATATCACAGAATACTTGGTAGGCAGGGCTGAATTGAGAAGGTTTATGTATGACTAGTATGCTGGGCATTTGCTTTTCAACAATTTGAGTAGTTGACATGTAAATATTTTCCCAAAAATATTTAAAACCATACTGATTCTGTTGTTATAGAGTCACAAAATTATACAAAATTATAAGAAATATTTAGAAAATTATTTTTTAAATTCAGTATTTTGAAATTTTGAAAGTTGTTTATAAACTGTCAAAAGCTATGGAGTATGAACTGAATTTTTTTTATATGTCAAGTAAATGTTTGTGGAAAAATGTAAAAATAAATATATGAAAGCAAAAAATTTACAGTTGCACAGATAGAAAGCAGTTACTGGAATTTTGTCTATGTTTCCTTGATTGCAAAATAGGTATATTCTTCCACTATACTATGATGCTCTGATTTGCAAATGAAGAAACCATAGAATATAAAATTTCAAAAACATAGGCACTCACTTTAGTATCCTTTTTAGGTGACAATTAATGAATTATGAAGTCTCAGTCTAATAATGGACCTATTGCAACTTAATTAGTAGTAAATGAGGGAACTTTCTGGCTTTCTAGCCGTGATGGGAGTTAGTGTATGTTGGTAAGAATTAATGCTCCTTTTCTGGATCTTGGATTGCCTGTTTTAGGATCAAGCCAGATACTAAATCATTGGCAAACTAAGCTACTTTGAACAAGGCCAGAAAACACACAATTATAATGCAGTTTAATATGATCAATATACAAGGACCTTAGCCCAGGACTAAATCAAGCTCTACCTCAATGGTCTTGTTGACTCGTTTTCCTCTACCTTTCGATTCTTATCTTTCGATTCTTATCTTTCTAAAGATAATATACATAATATTATCCCACAGCTCAAACATATATAATCGGTTTCACTCCTTTCTTTTTCTTAAGTATTAACTTATTGTTCTTTCTTTTTCTTTTCTTTCTTTCTCTCTTCCTTCCTTCCTTCCTTTCTTTCTTTTTCTTTCTTTCTTTCTCGCCCTCTCTCTCTTTCTTTCTTTTTCTTTCTTTCTTTCTCGCCCTCTCTCTCTTTCTTTCTTTTTCTTTCTTTCTTTCTCGCCCTCTCTCTCTTTCTTTCTTTCTTTCTTCTTTCTTTCTTTCTTTTTCTTTCTCTTTCTTCATTTTTATTTTACCAGAGAGGGACAGAGGGAGAGAGAGAGGGAAAATGAGAAAACAAGCTGCCAGGTCTGGGATTTGAACCATTGTCAGCCATATGGGAGTTCAGTGCCCTTAACCACCATGCCACCTGCCAACCCCTTCTCTCCTTTCTTATATCAATTAGACATCATTCTTCCCAAACTACTACAAGACTCTCCATAAGCTGTCCCTGTCTTATTCAGTCATCTTTTTCTACCAGTTTCCATTTACATGCCTTCTCCTTCAACCAGAGTCTCTACACTCTATACCATGTCAACATCATCTTTAGCATCTCACTAAATATTTCTTTATGTTGAGGCCTGCTTCCTACCCTTACTCCTGCCTCATCACTACACAAAGTATTTATATTACTCTGACCCAAGCATGTTTTTTTTCTAATTATATTTTGTGTGTTGGTTTCATCTCCTTGGAGGAGTTTGTCAGCTACATGTTTGAAAGACCTCCATACCAAGTCTTACTCATCTGAAAGACCTCCATACGAAGTCTTACTCATCTGTGTAATTGTAATTAATAATTATTTTCTTTACAGAAATAGTTTACAAAGCAGTCCTGAATACGTGACCCATACGACTAGCATATCCACTGTTGCAGATCATTTTGTGCAACTCTAACAAAATATTACAGACTGGGTAACTTAGGAAAATCAAAAATTTATTTTCTCAAAATTCTGTGGGCTGGGAATTCCAATATCAAGGCTCCAATGGGTTTGTATTTAGTGAGGGTCCAATCTCTGCTTCCAAGATGGCACCTTAAATGCTACATCTTGGAGAGGGGAAGGATGATGTATCCTCATTTGGCAGAAAGAAAAAAGAAAAAAAGAGAGACGAATTCCATGTTTCAAGCCCTTTTATAAGGGCACCCAGTCCTAGTTCTATTATTATGACTTAGTCGTCTTCCAAAGGCCACATCATTCAATAGCACTGCATTAGGGATTAATTTTCAACATTTCTTTTGAAGGGGATGAAACATTATGACCATAACACTCACTGTATGAAATAAGTATTTATTCCCTATTTTTAAAAAAATGTTTATTGATGGTCTGCTACCTGCCAGGGACAGTGTGGGGAAGATATTTCTAGTCTCTTTTTATAGATGAGGAAATTGAAACAAAAGGTGAGGTAAAGGGACTTATTCAAGTTTACATAGCTAAGAAATTATTTATCTAGAGCTCCAACTTAGGACTATCATTCTAGATCCTAGATTCTATTACATGCCACACCTCTCCAAGAGTAAGCATTCCATATTTCTTAATCAAAATAAAATAAACTTCATTTTCATACATTTGATATATTATTGAAAAATTAAGTCATATGATCAATAAATATTAATTGGACATTGTTTTTTGAATAAAAAAGGTACATGCAAAAACATTATTAATGTTAGTACTCTGCTAAGTACTAAGTGAATGACAGAAGTGTCCTAGGTCCTCTGATGAAGACAAGAATACTGGGAATTGGAGTGGACCTAGAAGGCTTCAAAGGACAGGGAAACTTTGATCAGAGCCTTAGAAGACAGGTTAATATTTTCACACACACACACTCACACACACACACAGCAGAGAGAGGAAGAAGGGCATTTCACGGGAAGGAAATAATGTGAGCAAAAGCTTTCCAGAGTGTTTTAAAATCGGCTCAGGCATTGCATCCTTGCACTAACAGGAACACACAAACTTTTGGACAAAATGTGATAAGTGAAAACACAGCTGGTTTGTGAGAATTGAAAGAAGTTGATAAAGATGTACAGGAGTGGGAGACCAAAGACCTGAAATGAGTTACGGGAAATGGCAGTTCTTTATAAACTATAAATCACAGTGCACATTGAAGTGATTAAAAATGTTATTACTGCTATTATTCTATTCTACCACAGAGTATATGACTTGATCTAATCATTACGTAGTTTTATTGTTGAGTGATAGCCATTTCTATAAACCAATCAAAGGCATAAACTTTACTGAGAAGCCTCTGAAAACAAAATACTGCCATGTGCTGCATAATGACCTTTTGTTCCACATGTAGAAGAGTAGTTGTATAAAATTATAATTGTGCTGGAAAATTCTTGTCATGTAGTGATGTCATAGAAGTCATGACACATGACACACGTCATGGCACAACACATTACTAACACATTCATAGTGATGCTGGTGTTAAAAAATCGAATGCACTTCCAGTCATATAAAATTATAAATCTTAGGATCAGCAGATGGCATAATGGTTACGTTGCTGGACTCCCACATTGTTAACTGTGTTTAGAGTCCTGGAACCTTGGTGGTTTAAAACTCACGCTGGGCACATGTGTGTATGTGCTCAAGATTTCATGAGGATAATGGAGGAGAAGGGATTGTGGAGTGGCCATTCCCCCTAGGGGGAGATGTCTCACTTTCTGTCTCGGTATTTCCGGAGAGCTTACATGCCCTATAGCAAAAATCTCTCAAAAAATTATACATATTCATGAGAAATTCCAAAAGAAGGCATTATTATAGGAGATGACAGTTCCATGTATGTTATTGCCTCTGAAGACCTTTTGGTGGGACAAGATGTGGAGGTGGAAGATATACTGATAATCCTGATGCTACATATGGCTAGGCTACTGTGCTACTGTGTGTGTTTGTGTCTTAGTCTTTAACAAGAATGTTTAAAAAGTAAAAGAAAATAGTTAAAAATTTAAAAAATAGAAAAACTCTTATAGACTAAGGATATAGCAAAAAGAAAATATGTGTGTACAATGTGTTTATGTGTGTTTTTTTTTTTTTTTTTTTTTTTTGTGTTAAGGGC
>NW_006199981.1:542040-561825 GCF_000334495.1 Tupaia belangeri chinensis | reverse complement strand
GACTACATGGGAGTCCAGCGACATAGCCATTACACTAACTGCTGGTCCCAATGTGTTTATGTTTTAAACTGTTATTAAAAGAGTCAAAAAGTTTTCAAAAATTAAACTTTTAAAAAAAATGAAAAAACTTATAAAGTAAAAAAGTTGTAGTAAAGTAAGGTTAATTATCATTTCAGAAAAAAATACTTTTGTAAATTCAGTGTAACTTAAGTGTACAGTGTTGATAAAGTCTGCAGTAGTGCAGGCCTGCACATTCACTCACTCTTGCTCACTGACTCATCCAGAGCAACTTCAAGTCCTGAAAACTTCATTCATGGTAAGTGCTCTATACAGATGTACATTTTGTTTGTTTGGTTTTGGTTTTGGTTTGTTTATTTGTTTTATTTTTAGAGAGATTTTTGGTATAGAGTGCGTGCACTCACTGGTGAGACAGAGAAGCAGAAAGCAAGAAACATCCCTTGGGAGAATGGCCACACCACAATCCCTTCTCCTTCATTCTCCTCTTGAGATCTTGGCAAAGTAACACATGCGTGAGTTTTAAGCCGCCAGGTCTGGGACTTGAAATGCAGATGACTAAATGGAAGTCCAACAACGTAACCATTACACCATCTATTGTTCCCCCCAGATGTAGTTTTATACCATATTTATAATATATCTTTTTATGTTTTGGTATGTTTGGATATACAAATATTTATCATTGCACTTTAGTTGCCAACAGTACTCAGTAGAGTAACATGCGATATAGGTTTGAAGCTTAGGAGCAATAAGCTATTCTACATAGCCTAGTTGTGTAGTAGGTTAATTCATCTAGGTTTGTGTATGTACACTCTGTGATGTTTGCACAATGACAAAATCACCTAAGAATAAATTTATCAGAACATGTATCCCTGTATTTAAGTGACACATGAGTGTATAGAACTTGAAATTTTTCATTGCATGAGCTTATTTGATGTTCAGAAGGGCATGAATCAGCAAGAGGGTTACTTTAGGAACTATTAGTCCATCACACTTATGTAAGGTAGTTTCTTGGAGGAGATGAATTTGGAAAAGGTGAATTTTTATTAAAGAAAAATAAGGTCTGACAGAATGAGCCAGCAATACTAATGACCATCTAGGCCATTTCTAATTCCTTTGCTTACTTGCATGAACTCTTTTTCCTCTTACTCTGACTCTGGGAAATGAGAACTGATATTGCAATTCTAAATGGAAGTAGTCTTGAGGCTTATGGAATCAGGATGCCTGGGTTCCAATAACAGCTCTGTTAACTTCCTAACTATGAGAATTTACACATTTCTGAACCTCAGAGAAAAAGAATAATCCCTACTTTGCAGAATTCTCATGAGGTGTGTGTGTGTGTGTGTGTGTGTGTGTGTGTGTGTGTGTGTGTGTGTGTAGAGAGAGAGAGAGAAAACATGGTGGTCACCTGGGGGCTTCTCAAATATCAGTTCTTGTTAACTTGTTTGCTTTTTTGCTTCTCTGGCATTATAAAATATAGATTTGAGAGCTAGAGATAACATGGGCCCAAGTGAAGAGAATTCATACATTCTTTCAGCAGATTTCAATTGAGTTTCTCTTAAATGTCAAGCTCCATGCAAGGGACAGGAAATAGATCAGTTAACAAACCAAGTAGGAATTTATTTTTGTAAAGTATACAGGCCAGGTCTTCTTGATATATACAAGTTATGTGCCTATAATACTTAATTCCATGTAGTCTCAGTCTGCTCAATAGTCACTGTCCAATATACTATATAGGAAATTGTGAGGCTCAAATTAGACAATGCATATAGAGACATTCTTTTTTAAAAAGAATTATTTAATTTTATTTATTTATTCATCCATTTATTTGAATTTGACCAGAGAGAGAGAAAGAGAGAGAGAAAGAGAGAGAAAGTAAGAAAACCAGCTACCAGGTCCGGGACTCGAACTATGGTTGGCAATGTGGGAGTGTCCAGTGCCTTAACCACCACGCCACCTGCTGGTCCCCAATAGAGGTATTTTTATGAACTGTAAATCACTGTACTGATAAAATCATTAGTTCAGATCTGTTGGTGCACACTGAGAATCCCATTTTCAAATCTCAATTGTAAGGTCCTACTTGATCTCAAGGGAGACTAACAAGTATGAGTTCCTAACTGGGTGTACCAGTGAGCATATCATCACAGAATCCTGACCAGAAACCTGGCCATATATGAGTGACTATAAGAATGTCACCAACATCATCGGCCCAATTGCAGGTGGTACCTAGGAACTTCATGTAGTTAGGGAGATCTGGTTCTCTGTAATGGTGATAGAGAAAATTGGAGGTCATTTGGGACTCCAGTTATTCTTTTTGTGGTCAATTTCATTGCATTCCTGTCAGGACCCTCATATTCATACTGATTACCCAATTTTCTCCCTTCTTCCTCTAAGTGAATCTGCTCTAAGGAAATTATTTGGTCATATAATTCATATTGATGTATCAATAACTAAAAAAAATCATGGACAACATTTCCCAAGGAAAGGGGCATTGAATTGCAAGCTTAGCCTTGAGATAAACAAAAAGAGAACTAATAGTACAATTCTGGAGAATATGGATGAAGCTTGAGTTCCTCTGAAATCATATCACATAGATGAAGGTTGGTGCCCCGTTAAGAGACTAGTCATAATAGAACTATAAAATGTCAGAACTAAAGACGACTCAAGTTATATTTCCTAAAACCCTAGTCATTCATCTATTCTTTTTCAAAGGAAGAGGATGGAGAAATGATGGTCAATATTCTTGGAAATTCCTTTTAGTGACCTCAAAGAACAGACCTTTAATGGACCATTGTTAGGATGGGGGAGGTTGCAGATCTGTTGGTGCACACTGAGAATCCCATCTTCAAATCTCAATTGTAAGGTCCTTAGGCTGCACTTATAGGCAAAAATTTATCCTTTATATTGCTTTTTCTTTTACTTACTTTCCTATTTTACTGCTCAATCCTTACAAACTGCCTAGAGAAGACTAGATGCATAGTAGTTAAACATCTGAACATTGTGAGATTTAGAGAATTCTTGGCACCTCACTTCAGTGGTTGCAAAAAGAGTGAAATTCCCACAATGGAGGACACATTAGACAGGAGAAAATATCACCAAATTATTTCACAGTAAGGGAAACACATGAGCTCACAGTTACAGAATCCTTCTCCAACAAATTAGCCAAAAGTTAATATATAACCAAATGATTAAAAAACAGAGAAGAGCCTTAACAATGAGAAAATCAAGTAATACATCTCCAGCAAGGGAACACTGAAACTCATCTTCAAGTAAGGAAAAATTAGGGGATATTACCAAAATGTAAAAAAAAAAAAAATTAGAATACTTATGGTTATAAAACACTACACGATGCAAGAAAAAAGAAACGTTGAGATCCAAGGGATAAGGCAGTCTTTCCACAATATGAGAGAAGAATTGTACATCATAAAAAACAATCAAATGTAGCTGTTAGACATGAAGCCTGTAATACAGAAAATAAAAATCTCCCTCTAAAGTATTAAAAGCAGGTTAGACCATACAGAAGATCGAATCTCAGAATTAGAGCACAAAACTTCTGACCTAGAAAAAAAATATCAAAAATACTGAGAAAACAGGCAAGAAAACCGAGGATAATATATGAGAAACACTAGATACCATGAAACACCCAAACATCTGAATAATTGGTATCCCAGAAGGTGAAGAAACCAATAAAGGCATTGATAGTTTATTCCATGAAATCCTTGAAGAAAATGTTCCAAGTCCAAAGAGGCACTCAAACATTCAGACCCCCAAAATACAAAGAACCACAAAGAGAATCAATCCAAGAAGATCCTCTCCATGGAACATAATAGCTAGATTGGTCAAAACCATAGACGAAGACAAGGCACTATGGTTTGCAAGAAAGAAACATCAAATCACTTACAAAGACTATTCCATCAGGCTAACACCACCTCTCGTTGGATATAATGCAAGCAAGGAAAGAATAGGGAAATTACTCAAAATGTTAAATGAAAAACAATTTCAACCAAGAATACTATACCTAGCAAGAGTATCCTTCAAAAGGGAAAGAAGATAAAAACGTTTTCAGACAAAAACAAACAAACAAACAAAAAAACTGAAAGAATTTATGAACTCCAGACCAGCTCTTCAAGAAATTATGAAAGGCCACCAGGCGTGTGTGCAAGTGTGCCCAAGATTCCAAGAGGAGAATGGAGGAGAAGGGATTGTAGCATGGCTATCCCCCCGGGGGGTGATTTCTCACTTTCTGCCTCTCTGTCTTTCAGATGAGCTTACGCACCCTATAGCAAAAACTTCTCCAAAAAAAGAAAATTATGAACGGAGTACTATATCAAGAAAACTAAAAACAGACAGACAGTAATAATAGAATAAAAAACCAAGACTATGGCCAACTTAATGGTGGGAACAAGTCTGAAAATATCCATGATAATGTTGAATGCTAATGGATTAAATTATCTGATCAACAGTCACAAACTCGGGACCAGAAGTTGGCATAATGGCTATGTCACTGGATTCCCATATAGTTGACCATGGTGCAAGTCCTGGACCCGGTGGCTTAAACTCACGCTGGGTGTGTGTGCATTTGTGCCCAAGATCCCAAGAGGAGAATGGAGAAGAGATTGCGGCATGGCCAACCCCCCTGGGGGGTGATTTCTGGCATTCTGTCTCTCTGTCTCTCTCTGCTTATAAAGAGAGAGAGAGAGAGAGAGAGAGAGAGAGAGAGAGAGAGAGAGAGAGAGAGAGAAAGAGAAACTGGCTGAATGGATTAAAAATAAGAAATGCCCCATCTGCTGCCTATAAGAAGAAAGCCATCTCATGGATAAAGACATACATAGATTAAAAGTGAAGGGCTGGAAAAAGTTATTACATGCAAATGAAAACCAAAAAGAACAGTAGTGGCTATACTGATTTCAGACAAAATAGGCTTTAAGATAAAAACAGTAAGAAGAGTCAAAGAAGAGCATTATATAGTAAGAAAAGGGCTAATTCACCAGGAAGATATAACGCTGATAAATATCTATGCACCCAACTCAGGAGCACCCAAATACATGAAGGAAAGACTGTTAGATCTA
This sequence comes from Tupaia belangeri chinensis, assembly GCF_000334495.1. Lineage (NCBI taxonomy): Eukaryota > Metazoa > Chordata > Mammalia > Scandentia > Tupaiidae > Tupaia > Tupaia belangeri. The sequence goes on along the minus strand of NW_006199981.1, from coordinate 556,741 downwards.
AAAGGAGAGAGAGACTGCAACACACTAACTGTTGGAGACCTCAATACTCCACTACCTCCTTTAGACAGGTCAATGAGACAAAAAATAAGCAAAGAGATTCAGGACATAAATGACACCATAAATAAGATGGACTTGATAGACTTCTATAAAACTTTCTACCCTAAAAACATAAAATATACATTTTTTTCAGCCCAGCATGGTACTTTCTCAAATGTCAACCACATGATAGGGCACAAGACCAGCCTTTACAGATTCAAAGGAATAGAAGATATATCCAGCATCTTCTCCAATCATGATGGAATTAAACTTGACATTAATCTCAAGAAAAACCCTCAAAAATTCACAAATATAGGAAACTAAATAACCTACTTCTGAATGACTTCATGGCTACTGAAGAGATTAAGACTGAAATTTTAAAAAATCATGGAAATAAATGATAATGAGTACACAAGTTTGCATAATTTATAGGACACTGACAAAGCAGTCATAAGAGGGAAGTTCATAGCAATTAGTGCACACAAGAAAAAGATGGAAAGGTGGCAAAAGGACAACCTAACATCTTGCCTCAGGGAATTGGACAAACAACAACAAAAAATTCAAAAAATACCAGGGGAAAATAAATAATAAAGATTTGAGCAGAAATAAATGAAATAGAAAATAAACAAACTACAGAGAAAATAAATGAAAGCAAATGCTGATTCTTTGAAAAGATAAACAAGATTGACATACCATTATCCAGACTAATTAAGAAGAGAGAAAGGAACCACGTAAGTCAAATCCACAATGAGCCAGGCAACATTACAATAGACATAACAGAAATACAAAACATCATTAGAGGATGGCAGGAGCGAATATATGCCAACAAACAAGAAAACCTGGATGAGTTGGACAAATTCCTGGACACATATAATCTACCAACGTTGAATATAGGAGGGCATAGAAAGCCTGAATAGACCTATAACAAGCAATAAGATTGAATCAGTAATAAATAATCCCCAACAAAGAAAAGTCCAGGCCCTGATGGCTTCACTGTTGAATTTTACAAAACTTTTAAAGAGGTAATCCCCATTCTACTCACAGTTTCTAGAGATCCAAAAGGAAGAAACCCTTCCAAGTTCATTCTATGAAGCCTCCATTACCCTCATTCCCAAAACGGATAAGGACACAACAAAAAAGGAAAACTACAGACCTATATCTCTGGTGAACACAGATGCAAAAATTCCCAACAAGGCACATGCTAACCATATTCAACAGCATATAAAAAAAGGTTATTCATCACGACCCGGTAGGCTTTATTTAATGGATGTGAGGGTGATTCAACATAAACAAAATTATAACAGAAAGAAAGATAAAAAATTTTTTGATCATTTCTACTGACATGGAAAAAGCATTTGACAAAATACAACAATCTTTTATGATTAAGAATCTCAGTAAAATTGGCATAGAAGGATTGTTTCTCAGAATAATAAAAGCCATCTATGAAAAACCTATTGCTAACATTATATTGAATGAGGAAATGCTGAAGTCTTTCTATTAAAAACTGGCACAGGACAAGGCTGCCCACTTTCTATGCTCCTATTCAATATAGTACTGGAAGGAAGTCCTAGCCAATGTGATCAGACAAGAGAATGAAATAAATGGCATTCCATTAGAGAAAGAAGAACTGAAATTATCTCTGTTTGCACATGACATGATTGTATACATAGAAGACACAATAGTATCCACAAAAAAACTTCTTGAAGTAATAAATGCATATAGTAAAGTGACAGAATACAAAATTAACTTACAAAAATCTATAGCATTTCTATATACAAACAGACAGCAGACAGAGACAGAACTGAAGAAAGTAATCGAATTTACCATAGCCACAAAAAGTATAAGATACCTAGGAATAAATCTAACCAAGGAAGCCAGGGACCTCTATAAGGAAAACTATGAAAACCTTGAAAAGGAAATCGAAAAGGACACTAAAAAGTGGAAGGACATCCCATGGTCCTGGATTGGCAGAATTAATATAATCAAAATGGCAATCCTACTCAAAGGAAAATACATATTTTATGCAATCCCTGTAAAATTACAAGAGATATTCTTCACAGATCTAGAAAAGACAATCATGCAATTTGTCTGGAATCATAAAAGACCTCGTATTGCCAAAGCAATCCTGTGCGAGAAGAGTGGAGTGGGTGGCATCTCACTTCCTGACCCCAAAATATATTGCAAAACTGTGGTGATAATAAAAAAAAAATGGTTTTGACACAAAAACAGATACGAGGACCAATGGAACAGAGTAGAGATCCCAGAAATAAACCCCAAAGCATACAGCCAACTGATCTTAGACTAAGTGTACCAGTCAATCCAGTGAGAAAATGAAAACTTCTTTAGCAAATGGTGCTGGAAAAACTGGTTATCCACCTGCAGAAAGATGAATCTGAACTCCTATCTGTCGCTATTAAAAGAAATCAACTCAAAGTGGATCAAATTTCCAAACCTAAGATGGCAAACTATAAAACTACTGGTGGAAAACACTTAGGGAAACTCTGGCAAACATTGGGGTAGGCAAAGATTTCTTAACAAGACCCTCAAAGCACAGGCAATAATCACCAAAATAGACAGGTGAGATTACATCAGATTAAGAAATTTCTGCACACCAAAGTTCACAGTAATTGGTGTGAATTGACAACTCTTGGAATGGGAGAGAATTTTTGTTAATTGTGCATCAGATAAAGGACTGATAACCAGAATACACAGGAAATTCAAGCAGCTTACCCAGAAGAAAAAGGTTAACCCAATTAAAAGATGGGGAAATGAGCTGAATAAACAACTCTCTAAGAAAGACATAGGAACTACCAAATGATCCAGTAATTCCACTCCTGGATATCTACTCAAAGGACAGGAGAACATTCACTCACAAAAGCACTTGCACAAGTATATTTATTGCAGCATTATTCACGATTGCTAAAACATGGAACCAACCCAAATGTCCACAAACAGATGAATGTATTGAAAAAGTGTGGCACATATACTCCATCAAATTCATCCATAAAAAACGACAAGGTCCTGGAATTTCATAGAAACTGGTTAAATATAGAAGATTTATTGCTAAGTGAAGAAAGTCAGTCTATGAAAGATAGACATTGTATGTCTCCACTTAACATATACCAACTCTCCACACTCTATAGTAAAGATTGAAAGACTGGAGGACATAAAAGCATTGAAAATTGTCATGGACACTAGAGACAAAGTGGAAGAAGAGTGTGAGAGGGGAAGAACATAGGAAAGGATGGGGAAAAATCAATAAGACATTTGTGGGAAACAGATACGGTATATTATCTGTTGATAATGTGTATAGTATTCTCAACTATGCTGGACTGAGGTGTATATCATGCTGTGTAAAGTCTCTTTACAATCTAAATGATGTGTAGTGACTGAATGTATAAGTAATAATAATAAATAAAAATAAAAAATAAATAATTATAAGAAAATTTCAAAAAGAAACCTATTATATAATTGCTTTCCTAAAAACTCCTTTAAAGGAAACTATTTTTCACTTTTTCCATTAGTAGTACCCCCCTCCATTTACATAGTTTCTTGTGTTAGTTCCTACATTGAGATCCCACTCTCTGGTAATAATTAACTGGCTGAAAGATGAGTATCTGACCCAACTTTGTTCAGTCAGAGTGTTCACCTGGACTTTTCAACCAACAGATTCCAGCTAAGTTTGGCTCCTAACTTAAAGAATAGGGATGTTGGGACCAGCAGTTAGCGTAATGGCTATGTCGCTGGACTCCCATGTAGTCGACCGTGGTTCCCGTCCCAGACCCGGTGGCTTAAACTCACGCTGGGTGTGTGTGCGTGCGTGCCCAAGATCCTGAGAGGAGAATGGAGGAGAAGGGATTACGGCGTGGCCATCCCCCCTGGGGGGTGATTTCTCGCTTTCTGTCTCTCTGTCTCTCTCTGTCTGTCTGGCGAGCGCACGTGCTCTATAGCAAAAACCTCTCCAAAAAAAGAAAAAAAAAGAATAGGGATGTTAGCAATGGCAACTTAATGGAGAAAGTGGTCTGTAGAAAGAGGACAAGTAGCAGACATGGCAGTAGACGCACAGATGAGAAAGAGTGAGAGAGAGACCTCACAGCAATTATTCTAATTGTTCCTGAGGTCCAGTGGATTCTGATTCTGTGAGACATCCTGTAGGCTTAATTATAAACAGCTTTGTAGTTATTAAATTTCTCCTTTTGCCTAAGTGAACTCAATTAGGAGTCTTGCAACCAAGACTCCTAACTAATGAAGTCCCATATTTATCAAAACCACTAGCAGTGAGCTTTCATATTCACACAACCCTACTACTGTACAAGTATTTTCTGCTGTTATTCATATTACTGCTTGTTCGCATATGACTTTATAATGACTGAACTTGTAGGTCAGTCGCTATTTGCAGCATTAAGAGACAAGTTGATACAAAGGCACCAAGCAATGAAAAGTCAAACTGAGGAACACTAGCAGAAATAGAACATATATCAAGGTATTATGATTTTGGATTATTCATGAATTTAGTTGTCTCAGTCCAGGGTGGGGGTCTCAATTTTGTATTAGTAATTCTCACTGAAGGAGATGACAGATTAAAGAAGCCAGGATGTTTCCTCCAACTAGTAACAAAATCTGTAGGCCTAAAGTAACTGCCACAGTATTCAGACATAGCCATTCTTGGGTCATGGTAGTCAAGAGACTCATTTAACTGCAGTATGGCATACAGTAGTTAAGAGAGCACAAACTGTAGAGTCAGAAGCTGTTAGACTCATCTCTATCGCTTTCAAACTGTGTGACCTTGAACAAGTAATCTAAATTCTATAAGCCTTAATTTCCTCATTGTGAAATGAGAATAAAATTACTTCTCAAAGAGGCAGCAGCAGCAGTTGAGGTTGTAGGAAATCCAGGCTGTGGGCTGAGGTAGCAGTGCTATCTTATGCCCCAAGCTGAAGGTCATAGATGAGACCCTGGGAGGCGCAGGGGACATCGGGAACAACTGAAAATGTGAGGAACTGAAACCTGAGGAGCTGCTTCTGGAGCCTGAGATATGGTAAAAGCCATAGGAGGAGTTTCACTAACCCATTCGCTGCTGAGAATGCTGGAACTTCGGCCTGACTCAGAAGCCCAAGTGGCCAGAATGAGGAGGAGGAGCTGGGACCAGTCAAAGGTGACCAGGATAATGGCACCATTGAAAATCCAGAGGTGGGGAACCAGCAGGTGGCGTGGTGGTTAAGGTGCTGGACACTCCCACATGGCCAACCACGGTTCGAGTCCCGGACCTGGTGGCTTGCTTTCTCACTTTCCCTCTCTCTCTCTCTGTGTCTTTCTCTGATCAAATTAAAAAATAAATGAGTGGATAATTACATAAATAGTTTTTAAAAAAAGTTTATAAAAAAAAGAAAATCCAGAGGTGGAAGTGATCAAAACTCTAGTCAGGGAACCAGCAGTTAGTGTAATGGCTATGTCGCTGGACTCCCATGTAGTTGACCGCGGTTTGCGTCCCGGACCGGGTAGCTTAAAACTCACGCCGGGTGCATGTGGGTGCTTGCCCAAGATCCCGAGAGGAGAATGGAGGAGAAGGGATTGCGGCGTGACCATCTCCCCCTGGGAGGTGATTTCTCGCTTTCTGTCTCTATGTCTCTCTCTGTCTGTCTGGCGAGCGCACATGCCCTATAGCGAAAAACCTCTCCAAAAAAAAAAAAAAGAAGAAGAAGAAGAACCTCTGGTTAGATTGGAAGAAGTTGAGAAATTAAAGAAGCTACAGAAAATGGTAGAGAAACAGATGAAAATATATCCCCCTCTAGGAAATACAGGCCCAGTCATCATATCTATTGAGGAAAAGATGGAGACTGATGTTGGTTTCATCTAAGCTGGCAAGGTAGACTAACATCCCTTGCTTACTACCTGTACGACACAATAGCAAAAGTGCTGGAAGTATACTTTTCATGGTTATGATTCAGAGTACAGTGTTACCATACTCTGTAACAAACATAGTGTCCATCCCAAAGGGTTTACTTATGTGAAGTTCTCAGCTAAAGTCAATGAGAACTCCTCTGGCCTCTGTAATTAGAGGAAGATGAATCAAGATGACCTCAAAATGAACCAATACATGAGACATTAGCACAACAGACTGGAGTTTCCTACGAGCCTGCTACCTGCCTGGACCACCAGCTACAACAATTCAAGCTCTCTATTCTAAAGTAGGTTTAACATCAAGCCCTGGGTTGCAAATATAGAAGACAGCCTAGAGCAATATAATGATATCCCCTTTACTGAAAAAAAAAAATCAGTGTGTACTAAAAGAAAGGAATAAAAGAAGGGAGGAAAAAAATTAAGAATAGGGAAACCAAAATGAATTTAAACAAAATAAAACAAAACAGACCTTCCAGATGAACTCATAAAGTACATTAAGATTACATGTGAAAAAAGGCTTTAGAAATTTTTAAATGCTGACTATGTCCTAGTTGTGATTTTTCAATAAAATTTAAAAAGTCCATTCCACTATCATTGAAAAATAATGAGTTTTGTTCTTCATTTAATGTTGTGAATGTCTCAAAAACATGCCTAACACATCATAGGTGCTGTGAAATGTGCATTTATGTTATGAAATGTGCACGTTGACAATAAAAAAAGCCTCATGCAGATGACAGACAAACAGCATTTAGTCATCAGGATAACATAAGCTCTAAAGCCAGACTTTAAGGGTTCTAATTGTGACTTCTATCACTTACTACCTGTACGGCTTGAACAAGTTACTCTCTATTCCCTGAGTTTCTCTTTCCTCATCTGTAAGATAAGAGTAATAGTAGTACTTTTCTCACAGAATTGGTGTAAAGATTAAATAAATTCACTCACATAAAACAGTTGGAAGAATGTGTGAGCTCAAGGTAAGTGTTATTTGTACTAAATGAGTTAGTTCATGTGACGCAGATGGAAGGGTGGATATCAAGCAGTAAGCACACAATAAATATTAGCTGCTATTATATAGTCCATTCCAACACCCTGTATAATCAAACTGTAGCCTAGTTATTCCTCAGTGGGGTGCTTCCATGTTGAACTCATCACAGGATCCAAATGTTTTTACTATACTGTATTCCTTTTGTGTCCATATCCCTGCTCTGGTTTTCTATCTATGACTCTGTGATAGGGCTGCTTTTAACAGCTTTGGAAGTAAGTCTTCTGGGCATTGCTATAGCACACACAGTTGCATTTTGGACTAAGGAATGGTAATGTTGGATGGGAGACAAAGGGGCTATTACTAATAAGATAGTATTTGATAGTTGTATTAGAATCTGCTTTGGTCCCAGATTTATATTAATTTAGGAAGGAAAATAGCCAAAATTTATATCTTATGTAATTCCATGACAATATAACCAGTTTTTGTCTGTCAGAAAATATCATTTGCTTTTCTCTATTGCTTTGATCATAATTCAAATTTCCAGTATACACAGCTTTTATCACCTATCTAAACACAGTAACAGATTTTTAACTGACAAATACAGAGCACTGTTTGTGATTCATTAGGTAAAGTGTACGAATTCTTTCTGATAACCCTCCACTTTCCAAGTATAAGAGAATAACGTCCCCTTTTTTTCTTTTATTTTCATCTCAATGTGCCAAAAATGAAAGAAACACTTGATGCTCACAGGTTGATTCATACTATTCTAAGTAACTACCAGCCCTGGATCAAGGTGGAACTGTGTGGTGGGAGCATTTTCTCAGGGATTTGTGAGATATTATATGCTTTTTTGAGGGAGAGGTATGTAGAGAAAGGCAGTTAGCAAGGGCTTATAGGACTCCACTTCAAACACATCTTGTCCATAGGGCTATACCCTTGTGACTTCACTGTCATCTATTCCCAGGAGCATCTGCCAAGAAAGTGGACTACAGAGAATTTTTCCCAAATTCAAGATAGAGCTAGTCCAATCTTAACTAAAGTTTTGAGTTAGCTACAAATAATTTGTCTCTGGGGGCAGGGGATCCACTTGTTGAGGAAACTAATCACTGAAAACCCTGTTGTGTAAGAAAGAACTCTGACAAAGGAGAATGTTGGCTCCATATTTCTCAGCATCTGGGTAGCTAGATGACCTTGAGTAATCACTTCATCTGTCAGAGGTTCAGGTTCCTCTTCTGTGCAACAGAAAAAGTGATGTGTGCTTTGTTTAACTTCAAATGTTAAGTGTCAGATGCAAATGTTCTTTGTGAACTACATTGTCCTAGACAAAGATCAGATGGTATTACTACTGCCAGAGAGTGAAGGTGCAGAGACAGATGAAGGCACCACCTTACCTCACATCCTGCTTTTTTTTTAATGGACAGAAATAATAATGATAAAAGTCATTCAGTGATTCAGAACATCTAGCTTTGAACTGTACAGGAGGGTTCTGCTACTATAAATAATAGGAGTGGTCTCAATTGCATCTTTTAGCCTCACCGTGGTTTCCCTGGAATACTCCATTCTTAAAAGCCCATGGATGATGTTCTCCAAATGATGATAATTTTCCCTTTTGGCAGCTATTGATTCCCTCCTTAGTACCTGGTGGAGTTGTAATGAACATGGGCTAAGATTTCCTGTATGTTACCACCTACAGACATTTTTTTCAGTAAAGAATGCTGCCAAGGACATTTCTAGAGTAGAATGAGATAGGGTCTTTTTTATGGGGAAGGGTAAAATATGGGTAGGGAGGGAGAAGGGTCATGTTAAAAGGATTTCAAACTGTTGACATCTGCTTCATATGTTTCGAAATCTTTTAGATGTGGAGTTTAAACTTTGAATCCCAAATGTCATCCCTGGCACCTGAACTTGGGGTCAAACATTCTTAGGCATTTTGAAAACTAAATAACACTATACAGATGATACCAATAGTTAACTATTGCCTAACACCTGAGTGGCCATAAGAGGTTCTGTTTTGTGTCAAACAGACCAGGCCCCAAGATCTAGCTCTACCTAAATTAAATTGTCATTTTTAAAATGAGAATAATAAAACAATAATGCTTCCATTGGAGTGCTGACAGGATTTAAGCAGAAGGAAAAATGATCTGATTAAACTTTCTAAATGAATCATTACTCAACCATATATTGGCAATTGAATATTGACAAAGATCTTAAGATAACTAAGTAGAACAGGGGTAGTCTTGGGGCCAGCAGGTGGCATAGTAGTTTAGGTGCTGGACTCCCACATGACTGACTGTTGTTTCAGATCTGGCAGCTTGAAACTCACACCAGGTGCCCAAAATCCTGAGAGAAGAATAGAGGAGAAAGGATTGCTGTGTGGCCATTAACCTGGGGGGTGATTTCTCACTTTCTGTCTCTTTGTCTGTCTGGTGAGTGTACACGTCCTGTAGCAAAAATCTATTAAAAAAAAAAAGAAGAAGAAGAAGAAAAAGAAAAGAAAAAAAAGTCTTGTCAACAAATAGTGCTAATACAACAGGCTATCTATATAAAAACTGAATATTAAAATACAAGTATTAACTCAAAATAGATCATAGTCTTAAATGTAAAACTAAAAATTATATAACTTCTAGAAGGAAACAGAGACAGGAATCTTTGTTACATTGGGTGAGAGAAAGATTTCTAGGATCTGACACTAAAAGTATAACTATAAATGAACAAATTAATAAATTGGACTTCATCAGAATTAAAAAATGTGTCCTCTTCAGAAGACATTCGTTAAAATAATGATGACAAATTACAGAGAAAATATTGTTAAATCATATTTCTGATAAAGAACATGCATTCAGAATATATAAATAACTCTAAAATATCAATATTATCACAAGCAGCCCAATTTTTAAAACAAGAAAAAAAAATTGAGCAGTCTTCATGAAAGAAAGTATACAAATGAAAACTAATATTATGAAAAGTGCTCTACATTGTTAATCATTAGAGAAATGAAATTTAAATGAGAAACCCTGACACATGTAATTAGAAAGCTAAAATTAAAAATAATGGCCATACTAAGTATTGGTGAGGATGTGGAGGTACTGGAATTTGTATATACTGATGAAAATCTAAAATGGTACAATCACTTTGGAAGACAATTTGGCTGCTTCGTTAAAAGAAAGTATGTACTGGGACCAGCAGTTAGCGTAATGACTATGTCGCTGGACTCCCACGTAGTCGACCGCGGTTCGAGTCCCGGACCCGGTGGCTTAAACTCACGCCGGGTGCGTGTGCGTGCGTGCCCAAGATCCCGAGAGGAGAATGGAGGAGAAGGGATTGCAGTGTGGCCATCCCCCCTGGGGGGTGATTTCCTGCTTTCTATCTCTCTGTCTCTCTCTGTCTGTCTTGCGAGCGCACGCGCCCTATAGCAAAAACCTCTCCAAAAAAAAAAAAAAAGAAAGTATGTACTTAAGTGTAACCCACTTATTCTACAACCAAATATTTATTCAAGAGAAATGAAAGCTATGTCCATACAAAGACTTTTGTATGAATATTCACGGCAGCTTTATTTGTAATAGTCCCAAACTAGAAAAAAACAAGAACAACAACAAACTCAAATGTCCATCAATTAGAGAATGGATAAACACTGTGGTATAGCAGCTCAATGAAATACTAGTTAATAATCAAGAAGAATGAACTAGTGATACCTGTAATAGCTTAGATAAATATAAATATAAATATCAAAGGTATACTCAGTGAAAAATGCAAGACAAAAAAGAGTTATGTAATGCAATTGATATAAAATTCTGGAAAAATAAAACTAATTTATTCTGGCAGATCATTGGTTGACTGAAGAATAGAAAAGAGTGAAGGGAAGAAATACAAAGAGGCACAAATAAAACTTTTAGGATGATGGATATCTTCACTGTCTTAACCGGTGAAGAATTCATAAGTGTATGCTTATTTTGAAAATTATTAAACAATAAAAACAAAACAAAATAAAATAATCAATTTGCATATCTTCAAATATGTGCAGTTTATTCTACATCAATTATATCATAATAAGGCTGTTTTTAAAAATCTTTCTGACTGCTTAATACAGAACTGACTCTAGGTAAGTAAGAGTGTAATGAAAGAGGTCATTTACAGCGGTTCATATGTGAAAGGATGATTCCTTGAGTTAGGTTGGCAGCAGCAGAGGAGAAAAGAAGTGAGCAGATCTGCAAGAAATTTAGGAAATAAAGTCCAAAGGTCTTGTTGATCACCATTTTCAAAAGGTCAGCTCATCCTGGCTTATCAGAGCAAGGAGTTAGAGAAGATCCCATTAATAAAGCCCCTCTGAAGTTGCAGCCCATAGCAAAAACTTACTTGCAACTCTATCAACCTGGAAGAACATCACTGGTTCTTTTTAATTGCAAAAACAAAGAAAAAAGAAAATAAAAAGACGAATTTTGAGGAGGAAGAGGAGAAAAAAAATCTAATACAAGCACCAAATTAATATAATATTCTTCAACAGTTGTCTTTTCATCTTAAAAGCAATGGGAAGAAAGATTTGATATGAGAGGTCAGAGTTCAAAATTCTAAGGAAGTAGTGTTCCTAGTATGCTCACATTAGTTGACCTTTTCTGATAATAATAAAATTTTTGAGAGCTAAACCTCTAAAAAAAAAAAACTTCAGTTTTGGAGAATGCTTTACTGTTTACAAATTTGTACTATATACATAATCTCTTTTAATTGCCACATCAACCTTCTTTTTTTGACTATACTTTTTAAAGAATATTTTTAAAAATTATTTTAAAACTTATTTTTGGGACCAGGAGTTAGCATAATGGCTATGTCGCAGGACTCCCATGTAGTCGACTGCAGTTCCTGTCCTGGACCCGGTGGCTTAAAACTGATGCCGGGCGTGTGTGCATGCGTGCCCAAAATTTCGAGAAGAGAATGAAGAAGGGACTGCAGCATGGCCATCCCCCATGGGGGTTGATTTCTCGCTTTCTGTCTCTCTGTCTCTCTCTGTCTTTCTGGCGAGCGCACACACCCTATAGCAAAAACCTCTCAAACAAAATTTATTTATTTACATCAATTTGCTTGTAAGTTGAATTTATCCAACACGAATACACTTCACACCACTCCATTTGAAGATAGAAAACACATTATCTTAAACATAATAATCCACTTCTATGTCCCATAAATGTCTTGCCTCTCTATTTTCCTCCTCAATTTCTGTAATCAATCTTTTAAGGGTAATTATTGACTACAATCTTTTGATGAAGAAACTGTGAGGACAGTTTGGAGCTGTGGAAACAACATCATTTTTGGAATCCTTCAGAATTAGTTTTGACTGTGGGTCAGACTGCCATTTATTCAAAGATTGATTTCTTACTTTAATATTTTCCAGGCCTCTTTTATTATAACTTCCCTTCTCTGACTGTCTCATCATTCATTCACTGCCATCATCAATAACATTCTTCATTTTCAGGTCTCCTGGCTTTAAGACCTAAATTCTAGCATTCTTTCATTTTGCCAGTGGACTTTATTAACTGTCTTTGAGCATCCATAGTAAAAAAAGCTTTGGTTTTGATGATTATTTGCATAACATTTTCCAAATTTCCACTCATTTTAATTATATATGCCTGTTTACCACTGCAGTGAACTATTAAGAACCAGCCATGTTAGAGTTTGACATTAAGAACTAGCTATGTTACAATGTGAATGAAACTGCTGCTTTTTAATAAGGATTCATGAGATTCCTAACCAACAGAAGTGGGTATGGTTGGGGTATGTACAGGGAAGACTCCAGCCATTAAAATCTCAGGTGATAAATTTTCACCTCTTCAAGTGAAAGGGTCCTCCAGCTTTTGTATTCTGGAATATTCTCTTATAGCCATTTCCCAAGTGTCTATGAGACTGATGAGTCTAGCTAAAATAGCTATGGTATGAGAATAGTTTAAGTTTCTACTAAGGTGGAACATAGATCAAATTATGTCCTCGCTTCTTCTTTTGTGAACATTTGTGAATGAGAGCTCATCATGTCCACCCTCCTTTGCCTTTAGTTACTTCCTTTCATCAAGGTAAATAAATGCCCATGACATTTGGCTGTTCATAAGCTAAAGTTGTAATTTTTCTTTTTCTCAGTAGGAGCCTGTAAAAAGTGGAAGAGGCCCAGGCAAAACTTGTCATGTGCCTTCTGAAACAGACCCTATCCAGATCCAGAGGTCTAAAGAATTTAAGTTAGGGAAGTCCTGGATCCCTGCTGACACAAAAGGAAATCTTCCTTATAGTTCTCCACTTCCATTTCCTCTACCTTTCCATTCTCACCTGCCTTCTCATCTTTACACAGGGGGTAAGAGACCTCCCTCCACAAGAGCAGTTGTAGTACCTCACTTCATCCTCCATTCCTGACTATCAAGAGGAAAAAAGTAGTCCTATATTGGTTCTGTTCCTTAAATAGTGCAGTTTGAAAACTTAAAATATGCAAAAGCAACTTTAAAACCAAGGGCCTGTACATAAGCAAACATGTTTCCAAAACCATGGATAAAATACAAGGACTTTGTGTACATGGCCTATGTGTGTATGCTTGCTTATCTGGGTGATTTTGCCTTGAACTGGTAAGAAAGGTGGTGTTAAGGTGCTGGACTCCCACAGCAGACCGCAGGGAGGGGGGGTTTGAGCCCTGGACCCAGCAGCTTGAAACAAGTCTGGTACTTGTGCATGTGTGCCCCAAATCCCAGGAGAATGGAGAAGTGACTGCCGCATAGCCATCCTGGTCTCTCCATCTACTCCCCCACCCCCTCCCAGTGATTTCTCATTTTACCTCTCACTCTCTGTCTTTCTCCAGTAACCTCACTAGTCCTTTGGCAAAAACTTTAAAATAAAAAAAAGAAAGAAAAGGAAAGGAAAGGAAAAGGAAAAGAAAAAGAGAAAAAAGAAGAAAAAGAAAAAGAGAAAGAAAAAGAAATGCTTGGTTAGAGGCAATTTCAGAAGGGAAGAAGGGCAGAGAAGAGGGTAGAAATGACCTCTGGTTTCTGTGTCCCAGAGCAATTGGCATCAGGCTACGAGGCTCAAATATATCCTTATGGAGGAATCTCAAAAAGTATCAGCAAGTATAGACTTGGCTGACCATGGCTCGCTCCTTTGTAGGGGTCTCTCTCTTCTGCGAACCCATCAGCGCTGAAAAGAACCCCTGGCAGCCATTAGGAGCTGGTAAAAGCCCCCCTCGCCAGCCATTAGGAGCTGGTATCGCCCCTTCCCTTCCTCCAGCGCCTGTTTTGAGATATGGCTTCGGAATCAAACCTGGTGAGATACAATAGCTCTGTCCTTAAAATAATACATAAACTGTAGCGCCTAAACACTGGTCCAGAAAAGCAGGTGATATGCAGGGAACCAGGGGTTCTCCAGGGCATAAGCGAACCTTTCTTGCCCTCACCCACAGTGTGCCAGCACTTGTTTCTCCAAAGCCACCGGCATTAGCGCGCGGTAAGGGGAGGGGAGAAAAGGAAAGGGGAGGGGAGGAAGAAAGGAGGTGGGAAGGCAGGAGGCCGGCCCGGCGGGGGCGGGACCCGATTCGCAAACTGTTGCATTTGCTCTCCACCTCCCAGCGCCCCCTCCGAGATCCTGTGGAACTAGCCTGCTGGGAGAACTGGAGAGTCCCGAGCAACCCCGGAGGCAGAGAAGGCGACAGAAGAACGACCGAGCTAGCAGCTCTAGTGCCTTACCAAAGCCAAAAGGAATATACAGCACCCGCTCCAGCCCGGCTCCGGCGCCAACGCAGCCACTTGTCAAGGGGCGGTCTGG
>NW_006199981.1:518141-541915 GCF_000334495.1 Tupaia belangeri chinensis | reverse complement strand
AGCCAGCCTGAGTTTGCAGAGAGGTAACCTCCCTTTGGCTGCGAGCGGAGAAGCTAGCTGCACATTGCAAAGAAGGCTTTTGGGAGCCAGGGAGACTGGGGAAGGACTCCAGCACTGCCACCGGGATCTGGCTGGTTAGGAAGCACGCAGGGAGGGCCTCCTTGATCTTCCCGCTCCTTCTACACCTCCTCCTCGCCCCCCCCCACCCTACCCCCACCCCTACCCCCACCCCGAGTGAGGAGCTAGAGATCAAAAGATGAGGCAGTCAGGGCTTTAGTAGTAAACAGACAAAAAAGGAAACGAGAAAGTAAAAATAAAAACAGAAAATAACCCAGTTCCTATTTGCACCTGCTTTAGTGGACACTGAGTTTGGAAGGCGGAGGATTCCTCCCTTATTTTCCACTTTGATTTGAGCAGTTTTGGAATCCACCCTTCAAGTATTTGGGAATAGACTGTGAACCGTGCAGGGACCGTGTCCAGCGCGTGTCTTCCTCTGCATGAGACTTTGAGGCTGTCAGAGTGCTTCTTGCGTGGTTGCTCCTACAAGTTTCTTTCCCTGGAGCTTCCCGCAGGTAGGTTGCTAACAGCAGCTTCTACCGCATCGTCACTGCCTGTTGAAATATTCTAAGAAAAAGGGAGACAGAGTAAGGAAATTAGGTGGACGATTTAGCCAGGCTCAAGGATGGAGGTGCAGTTTGGGCTGGGGAGGGTCTACCCCCGGCCACCGTCCAAGACCTATCGAGGAGCTTTCCAGAATCTGTTCCAGAGCGTGCGCGAAGTGATCCAGAACCCGGTCCCCCGGCACCCTGAAGCTGCGAGCATAGCACCTCCCTGCGCTCCTTTACAGCAGCAGCAGCAGGAAACCAGCCCCCGGCAGCAGCGGGGTAACGATGACTCGCCCCAAGCTCCGAGCAGAGGACCCACAGGCTACCTGGCCCTGGATGAGGAACAGCAGCTTTCACAACAGCAGTCAGCTCCCGAGGGTCACCCGGAAAGCAGCTGTGTCCCAGAGCCTGGGTCCGCCGAGGCCGCTGGCAAGGGGCTGCCTCAGCAACCACCAGCACCTCCAGACGAGGATGACTCAGCTGCCCCATCTACGTTGTCCTTGCTGGGTCCCACTTTCCCAAGCTTAAGCAGCTGTTCCGCCGACCTTAAAGACATCCTGAGCGAGACTGGCACCATGCAACTCCTTCAGCAGCAGCCGCCGCCGCCACTGCCTCCGGCGCCGCCACTGCCTCCGTCACAACAGCCTCAGCTGCAGCAGCAGCATCAGGAGGCAGTATCCGAAAGCAGCAGCAGTGGGAGAGTGAGGGAGGCCTCTGGGGCTCTCACTTCGTCAAAGGACAGTTACCTTGGGGGCACTTCAACCATCTCTGACAACGCCAAGGAGTTGTGTAAGGCAGTGTCGGTGTCCATGGGCTTGGGTGTGGAGGCATTGGAGCATCTCAGTCCTGGGGAACAGCTTCGGGGAGATTGCATGTATGCCCCGCTCCTGGGAGGCCCACCCGCTGTGCGTCCCACGGCTGGTGCCCCACTGGCCGAATGCAAAGGTTCTCTGCTAGACAACAGCCCAGGAAAGGTCACTGAAGAGACTGCTGAGTATTCCCCTTTCAAAGGAGGTTATGCCAAAGGGCTAGACAGTGAGAGCTTGGGCTGCTCTGGAAGCGGAGAAGCAGGGAGCTCTGGGACACTTGGACTGCCGTCCACCTTATCTCTCTACAAGTCCGGACCACTGGAAGAGGGAGCTGCATACCAGAGTCGAGACTACTACAACTTTCCCCTGGCTCTGGCCGGGCCACCTCCCCCACTGCCACCTCCTCATCCTCATGCCAGAATCAAGCTGGAGAACCCACTGGACTATGGTAGCTCCTGGGTGTCGGCAACCCAATGCCGCTATGGGGACCTGGGGAGCCTGCACGGTGGGGGTGCAGCCTCTGGACCCAGCTCCAGTTCCCCCTCAGCCACTGTTTCCTCTTCCTGGCATACACTCTTCACAACTGAAGAAGGCCAACTGTATGGACCCTGTGGTGGGGTTGGAGGCAGTGGCTCAGGTGAGGCTGGGGCTGTAGCCCCCTATGGCTATGCTAGGCCACCTCAGGGGTTAACTGGCCAGGAAGGTGACTTCCCCACACCAGATGTTTGGTATCCCAGTGGTGGCAACATGGTGAACAGAATGCCCTATCCTGGTCCCAGTTGTGTCAAAAGCGAGATGGGCCCCTGGATGGAGAACTACTCCGGACCTTATGGAGATTCACGGTAAGTTTTTCCTAGAAATTCTGACTTTCTGCTCAAGCCCTTTAGTAGGTCTGTGTTCTGTGGTGTCTAACCCCTCTGCCCCACCTGAACACTGGCAAGTTCTGCAGGGTTGTTCCATAGGAAGAACTTCTGTAAATCTGGAGCCCTGGGGGAAAGGGAGCTCCTTGGCCTGCCACAGTTTTCATGTAAGAGCCCCAGATCCTTGCTGCTCTGCTTAGGTGCTGGTTCATGCTTTTCCAGATTCCTGGACATCTCCTCCAGTCTCTTAAAATCCTCACTGCCAGTACTAAAAACTTAAATCCAATTCCAGCAGGGCCACGACTGCATATAAAGCCCTTAAGTCCTCCACTCTTAATCACCTGCCTTCCCCAAAGTCTGAGAATGTCCTTTAGAAATAGTGGCAAATTTTCCTTTTGGGAACTGTTAGGATTTACCATCCAGTCTGTGGCCTGTCTCCGCAGATCAGAAACAAAAAGACCAGCCCAAGTGTTTTTCAGCTCACCTCGCCTCCTCCAAAGATAGAAAATGGAATTCTGGACTAGGCAAAGAAAGTGGTCTTTGGGTTTGAGGGCTGCCGGGGAAGGGGTGAACTTCCTTCAATGGAAGCAGTTTGAGACTTGCTTCAGGATTTGAGGTCAGTGGAGAGAATCCAACCAGGCACATTAGGAATAGGCAGAGGGGCAACTGTCCTGAAAAAGGCTGGGCAGAATTTGCCGGCACAGGTTTCTCAGCGCTGATTATGTGTCTGAAGTAGTTACTGGTTCGGTTTTCTCTTGTCAAGTTTTTTTTGTTTCTTTGTTTTTCTTTTTTCTCTGTGGATTATAGCAGATCGGTTTTCTATTTTTTTTGTGTGTGTGTGTGTGTGTGTTTTGTTTGTTTGTTTGTTTTCCCTCTGTGGATCATAACAGATCCACAGCTCCCTATTTTGGGTTTGTATCAGATCTATAAGAGGAAAATATTTGTGTAATGAAAAGTTTAGCCAGGCTTAAGTTTGGTTTTATAAGTCTGACTTATAAAAGTATTAGAAAAAACATTTTTATAAACCATTTCCTGCTATTTCAGCAAGCTCCTGAGAAAAAACATTTTTATAAACCATTTCCTGCTGTTCCAGCAAGCTCCTAAATCTACATTGAGGAGACTTTTTATTATATTACATCATTTTAAAGACATATTTGTATTTTAAAACATGAGCTGTTAGCTTTAACAAATTGAGTAAGAACTGTTAGTGACCTATGAGCCTAATCTTGCCCCAGAGTTTTAATTAGGACAAGAAAAAAGTGGCAGGCAGTTTCATCTTGCTTAATAAAAATGCTTCCAGAACACAGTTGTTGAGCTTATTGGAGAACACATCGAAGACTTTTTTTCTCCCTGCAAATTAAGATATTACTTTATCTAAGGAAGAAGGGAGTATTTACCAGAGAATTAATTTCTCCAGTTGATAGACTGGGTACTGATGTCCTCATGCATTCATTCTGAGTTTTATAGTTATTTTATTTTATTTATGCCTTGTCCACAATTTTCTTGTTAGTCTCAATATATTTGGTGACTCAAGTCCAACAATTTGCCTTCTTTTAGTAATGCTTTAGTTCTTGGAAAGTTGATAGTTCAGTGTCCAAAAAGAAAGGAGGATAAGATTTTATAAAATATTACTCTCTGGGCTATTGAAGAAACAGATCTTTACTAGGATATACATTCTATTAAGTTTCTAAGGTTTAGCTTAAGGCTCATTTTATATCCTCAAAAATCTTTTCCATTTAATTTATAGTGTTTATTTCTGCAATGGGATTATACTGAGAGATAAAAAGTCTTTTTAGTTTTATGAGAAGATTTACTTGGTCGGGTTAATTTTTTTCTAGGGATGTCACTTGAGAATGAAGTACTCCTTTTGCCGTAAACTTTTCTTGGGGGAGGAGAATGTCTGAGGTGCTTCCTGACCTACCATGATGTTAAACCCAGTCACTGGAACCATCCGTCTTCAGCATACCTTCCCCATAAATTACTCATGTAATGAGGATAAACCAACGGTTTCACATATTTAAGGGATATGTGTCTTTGAAGACCATGTGCAATTTTCAGGGAGTGTTTATAGAGAGCAAAAAGTTCTTCCTATCAGGTGTTAAGCAAGCTTGGTAATTTTATCTCAGGTCTTAGTGGAAAAACTTACTAAGAAACCATCATACCCTGATCTCCCCTTGACATTCTGCTTAAATTGAGGACTTCAACTGGTGAGATTTTAGCAGTACCAAAAAATGCAAGATTATTTAATCTTTCCTGGTTTGTGATTGCTGCACTGGTTATAAGGAGTCTAGTGAAAGGGAAGACTGATGGTCCTATCTATTGGGCTGACTAAGAATTTCCGTTTCTAGTATATAGAAGATCCTTGAATCAGTTATCGAAAATAAGTCAATTCATTAGATTGCAATGAATTCCAATTTAAAAGTTGCTGTATTTTCTTACTTTCTCTTTCTTTCCCTCACTTTTCAGAGTCACAGTTTGGTGAAAGTCATGGGATATTTTTAAGCCAAAGCCAAAATTTCCTCCTCAGTATTGCGTGTACTATGTGAGGGAGTGTTTATAGAGAGCAAAAAGTTCTTCCTATCAGGTGTTAAGCAAGCTTGGTAATTTTATCTCAGGTCTTAGTGGAAAAACTTACTAAGAAACCATCATACCCTGATCTCCCCTTGACATTCTGCTTAAATTGAGGACTTCAACTGGTGAGATTTTAGCAGTACCAAAAAATGCAAGATTATTTAATCTTTCCTGGTTTGTGATTGCTGCACTGGTTATAAGGAGTCTAGTGAAAGGGAAGACTGATGGTCCTATCTATTGGGCTGACTAAGAATTTCCGTTTCTAGTATATAGAAGATCCTTGAATCAGTTATCGAAAATAAGTCAATTCATTAGAATGCAATGAATTCCAATTTAAAAGTTGCTGTATTTTCTTACTTTCTCTTTCTTTCCCTCACTTTTCAGAGTCACAGTTTGGTGAAAGTCATGGGATATTTTTAAGCCAAAGCCAAAATTTCCTCCTCAGTATTGCGTGTACTATGTGCCAACTTTGCTTTTAAAAAAATCTCAAAATTTTAGAGGCTTCCAATAGCCTGTTTGGTTCTTCCCTTTTCCATTTTGTGCTTTCAATGCACATTAGTTAACAGTGTGAAGATTTTTTAAAAAAAATTTCAGTAATTTCTGCAGTAGCTCTATGTTTTTAGACATCTACGAAGTTTCTGCAGAGAGGAGAGAGGCCCAAGGTGGCCCTTTTTAAATTTAATTTGGCATGTGGTTTGAACAGAAGGAATAAAAATGATAGGGTTGTGTGCAACCCCTGATGATATTTTATGGGCCTGTCTTCTCTCTCCGAGCTCAAACAAGACTACAACCTTGTTAATTGACCACTAGCCCACTGGACAAACATAGGACCTCTAATATCAAACACCACAACAATATGGCGAAAATTTATTCTTGGAAGTTGCTGCCTCCAGGGAGCCTATGCATTAGAGCTGAGGTTTATAGAAATTACCCATATGTAAAAATTACAATTTAATTTTTCTCTTGGTAGTTTGTTCCAGCATTTTAGCAATGCTTTAAGAATGACAAATCCTGCCTTTCTCTATTCATGCCCCCCCCAATATAGCATTTTATTTATTCTCCTTTCCATCTCCTATCCCTTTCCATCTTATAAAGCAGTTTTTTGGTGACTATCTTATAAGAAACAATTTGTCTATTTTATAATGTAGAAATTTGCTTTGGAACCAAGACATACAGATACTTTCTGTCCAGAGTCTTTGAGGGCCGAAATGTTTAGAAGCAGCATCCTTTTTCTGTGGTCAGCAAATACCTGGAAAGTTTTGTATGGGCCCCAGTAATCAGAACCTGAGGACCAAATGCCGGACTGAGTGGCACCCCATTTGGAAGCATCTAGAGGATGTAGCAATACAAGTCCCTTTTTGCTCATCTACAGAATATCTCTCTCAGCTTGACCAGAGGTTAACATCAGAGAGAAGTTTTTTCAAAGAAGCTTGTAGCCTTCCAAGCAGAGGATCACTTTTCCGTGCTTTCTTGCTAGAGCTAATTTTACCTCATCAGACGTCCACTCTTTAAGCTATAAACTTTGAAATAATATGTTGAATTTGCTGGCATATTTAATTTTTTAAGTGTTTTTCCTCCCTACAGTGATTTTTCTCATCTGGTGTAGAAATATGCATTTAAAACAAAGAATTATTTTATCTTATGACTTGGTGTACTGTGACTGCTTTTGATGGAGTTATGTGAATTGGATTTAGAGGCATGGATAATTTTATGATGTTTTTAAAAATAGCAATATCAAGACCACCGTTTTATTCTGAATCATGCTTCAGTAGGGAGCTGAATGTGGGCTCGTGTGGCAAAGTAAGCAGTTTATTTTATAGCCAAACCTGAAATCATGGTTCTGAAAAATAAGAAGCAAAAAATTAAGTTTTGTGAGGTTGGTGGAGAAGGAAAACAACAAAATCTCTTAGTACCTTTCATCGCCACCATTTTCTTTTCATCTGCAGCTTTCTTGAGTACTGCCTGTCCCTGGTTTTCTTTTATTACACTCCTTTCATGCTTTGGACATTGAAATACAGAATATTCTTTCTACTTCTCAGTATTTTTTTCTCATTACACCTGTGGCATGCTCTTAAAAAATTTCTTTTTAAAAAAATTATCTGAGGAGGAGTAACAGATTAAATCCACCTCAGTCCCTCTCTCCTAAAATTACATACCATGAGAGATTGCAGAATGAATAGTCGCTTTTTTTTTTTTTTTTTTGGCTATAGTTGTTTTTTTTTTTTTTTTTTTGGCTATAAGGTTAGAGCCTGATTTTACAATTGTTGAGAGAGTTAAAGTACTTGTTCGGAGAACCTGGAGATTTAATTAAGTATTTTAATTAAGTATTTTAATCCTCTCTCTCTCTCTCTCAATCTCTTATCTTTTTCTGTCTACTGGCCATACTGCCAACCTTTACTCGGAGCCTGAGAATAATTGTCCCTACTGGCCATACTGCCAACCTTTACTCGGATCCTGAGAATAATTGTACCCTCTTCCTTCTCGGACAACAGTCTGGGTCATACCTTAACAATGATATCACAAGCACTACCTAATTTGCAGGTTAATGTGCTCACTGGAGATGTCCTGCTGAGCTAATCTGCTCAGGCTGTATGTAAATTCATTATTTGAAAACAAATAAATATATTAAGAAATTATTCTACCTCATACTTTCTCTGCCAATATTCCACCAAATTCTGGAATGTTAAATTCAGAGTGAGTTATCTTCATCCTAAACAGAGTTGACTTTTTAAAAATTGCTTATAAATTACTGTACAGTTACCAGCATTGGTTGCCCTTGGTCATATAGAAGTGAATTATGAAATCTCATATTTACATAGGACCATTTTCAAAGAAAGACCCAGCATTTTCTAGTTTATTCTCTAGCACCAGAAATGCTCAGTGATCATTCCTTTGCTAAGTTGATATAATAGAAATAGTTGCAATTTAGGTTAACAGCAGTTAGCGTAATGGCTATGTCGCTGGACTCCCACGTAGTCAACCACGGTTTGCATCCCGGACCCGGTGCTTAAAACTCACGCTGGGCGCGTGTGCGTGCGTGCCCAAGATCCCGAGAGGAGAATGGAGGAGAAGGGATTGCGGCGTGGCCATCCCCCCTGGGGGGTGATTTCTCGCTTTCTGTCTCTCTGTCTCTGTCTGTCTGGCGAGTGCATCATGTGCCCTATAGAGAAAAACCTCTCAAAAAAAAAAAAAGTAGTTGTAATTTTTTGTGACTTTTGTTTGCCCTGAGGGAAAATCTTTAGTGCAGCACTTCCAGCTACTTCTTCTAGATCCTTCCCACTTGATAGATAATGCTCTAAGTTGTGGCTCAGTAAGGGCTACTCTCACTGGCTGATGATAAAAATGATAGTCCACAAATTATTGTTTGCACACTCGTGGGTGATGCCACCCCTTACTCACACCATACAAACCTGTGGGCCACACTGGGGTTGAGGGTGACTCATCTAGATAAATTTATAGCACTAAAATTCTGGTCATTTAAGAATGCTGTCAATTTAGACCACATAGTATCTAAGTTTTATTTTTTAAATTACAGCTTTATTGAGACATAATTCACAATCTACATAATTAAACAATTTAAAGCATATGGTTCAATAGGTTTTAATATATTCAGAATTATGCAACCATTACCACAGTACATTTTAGGACAATTTAATCACCCTAAAAAAGAAACTCTGAGGGAACCAGTAGTTAGCGTAATGGCTATGTCGCTGGACTCCCACGTAGTCGACCGCAGTTCGCGTCCCGGGCCCGGTGGCTTAAAACTCATGCCGGGCGCGTGTGCGTGTGTGCCCAGGATCCCGAGAGGAGAATGGAGGAGAAGGGATTGCGGCGTGACCATCCCCCCTGGGGGGTGATTTCTCGCTTTCTGTCTCTAATGTCTCTCTCTGTCTGGCGAGCGCACGCGCCCTATAGTGAAAATCTCTCCAAAAAAAAAAAAGAAAAAAGAAACTCTGAGTCCCTTAACAGTCATATCCCTGCCCTCCTCTCCCCCCAACTTATCTACTTTCTGTCACTATGGATTTTCTTATTCTGATATTTCATATAAATAGGATAATTCAATATGTGGTCTTTTGTGACTAACTTCTTTGATGTAGAATAATTATTTTTTAAGAATTATTATATTTAACTTTCTTTCTTTCTTTCTTTCTTTCTTTCTTTCTTTCTTTCTTTCTTTCTTTTCAGAGGTTCTTGCTATAGGGCATGTACACACACCAGAAAGAAAGAGAGAGACACAGAGACAGAAAGCAAGAAATCACCACCCCGCCTGGGGATAGCCACGCCATAATCCCTTATCCTCCATTCTCCTCTCAGGATCTTGGGCATGCATGCACATGCACCTGGTGTGGGTTTAAGCCACTGGGTCCAGTACACAAACCACAGTCAACTACAGGGAATCCAGCGACATAGCCATTAGGCCATCTGCTGGTCCTTAACTTTATTTATTATTATTATTATTAGATCAGAGAAAGACACAGAGAGAGAGACAGAGACATAGACAGAGAAAGTGAGAAAGCAAGCTTTCAGGGATATATAAACCATAATCAGTCATGTGGGAGTCCAGGGTCCTTAACCACCATACCACCTGCCAGCCCCTATGTGGAATAATGTTTTAAAGGTCCATCCATGTTGAAGTACATATCAATATTTAATTCTTTTTTTTTGTAGCTAAATAATGTTCCATTGTATGGATAGACCATATATATTCTCTCCATTCTTCAGTTGATGAAGAATGGCTATTATGAATAATACTGTTGTGGAAATTCATGTATCAGTGTTTTTGTGGACCTGTTTTTTTAGTTCTTTTAGATACATATCTTGGAGTAAAATTTTCATGTCATGTGGTAGCTCTATGTTTAACCTTTTGAGGAACTGCCACACTGTTTTCAAAAGTAGCTGTCCTATCTTAAAATCCCATCAGCAATGTATGAGAGTTTCCTTTTTTACACATTTTTTGCAAAATTTTTTATATCTGTGTTTTTTATCTTTTAATTATAGCTACCCCAGTGGATATGAAGTAGTATCTCATTACGGTTTTTATTTGCATTTCTCTGATGATTAATAATGTTCAGCATTTTTTCATGTGCTTATTGACTCTGCATTGTATCTTCTTGAAGAAATGTCTGTTCCGATCTTTTGCTCATTTTTTAGTATTGTTGTCTTATTTTTATTATTGAACTATAACATAATTTGTGAATGGTTTCTCACATTCTGTGGATTGCCTTCACTTTCTTTATGGTACCCATTGAAGCACAAAATTTTTTAAGTTTGATAAAGTCCAGCTTATCTGTTTTTCTTCTTCAGCTTCTGATTTTGATGTCAATCTAAGAAAGTTTTGCCTTATCGAAGGTCACAAAGATTTATATCAATGTTTCCTTCTAAGAGGTTCATAATTTTTTTTCTTTATTAAAGAATTTTTCAGGGACGGGGACCAGCAGTTAGTGTAATGGCTATGTTGCTGGACTCCCATGTAGTCGACCATGGTTCACGTCCCGGACCCGGTGGCTTAAAACTCACGCCGGGCATGTGTGCGTGCGTGCCCAAGATCCCGAGAGGAGAATGGAGGAGAAGGGATTGCGGCGTGGCCATCCCCCCTGGGGGGTGATTTCTCGCTTTCTGTCTCTCTATCTCTCTCTGTCTGTCTGGCGAGCGCATGCGCCCTATAGCAAAAACCTCTCCAAAAAGAGAAAAAAGAATTTTTCAGGGACCAGCACATGGTGTAACAGTTATGTCACTGGACTCCCACATGGCTGACCAGGATTTGAATTCCAGACCCTGTGGCTTTAAATTCATGCTGAAGGCATGTACATGCCTTGCCAAAATCTTGAGGAGAGAATGGAGGAGAAGGGATTGTAGCATGGCCATCCCCCCTGGGGGGTGATTTCTTGTTTTCTTTCTCTCTATCTTTCTCTGTCCTTCTGCTAAGCGCATGTGCCCTATAGGAAAAATCTCTTCCTTAAAAAAAATTGCCTTAGGATATGTGCACTCATCAGAGAGACTATGAGAGGGAAAGTAAGAAATCACTCCCCAGAGGGTGTGATTTTTCAGCTGCTGGGTCCAGGACTCAAACTGTAGTCACACATGTGGGAGTCCAGCTGCCTTATCCACCATGCCACCTGCTGACACTGAGATTCATAGTTTTAACTGCTTTTATTTAGGTCGTTAATCGATTTTTTTTTTTTTTTTGAGAAAGAGAAATTTTTGTTATAGGGCATGTGCACTCGCCGGATTGATCAATTTCTTTTTTAATTTTTAAAAATTATCTGTGTAGCATTACAAAACATTTTATTTTTAATTAGTAAAAAAAGCTTGCATGCAGCATGTGAAGCATCCATAGTGGGTATATGATGGAAAAATAATAGAGTAAGTATAAGTTGTTGACTGATGTAGGTTCTAATAGCATCTGACTTTTAGCGATGGCCTTGATTACTCAGGAGATGAAGCAGTCATTACAGTTGAGAAAACATATTTAATAAATTGTCATTTTTTATATTTCAAGCCCATTCATTGTTGATAGCTTCCACATTTATATGGTTAAGTCATTTTTGTGTTTTATTATTATTATTTTTATTATTTTCTTATGCATTTGATTGCTATACATCATTTGGCTTTTCAAGAGAATTTCCCCAACATTAAATACATCTCAGATTAGTCCAGTTGAGAATACTATACACGTTATCATCAACAGGTAATAAACCTTTACTGTGTCCCACAAATGTCTTACCTTTGTTATTTTTTTTCTCTCTAAGTTCCATCCCTATACTCTTCCTCTCTTCTACCTTCCTTCCTCACTGGTTGATCAGCTTTTTAAAACATCTTATTATTATTTTATTGACACGTGATAATTGCATATATTTATGGAGAACAGTATGAATTTTTAGTACAAGAATACAATGTATTATGGTTATATCAGGATGATTAGCATATCCATCATCTCAAACATTTGTGATTTCTTTGTATTGGAAACATTCTATAGGTTTCTGATCAACGTTGATGTAATGTTTATATATGATGTAAGTGTCCAGGTTCATTCTTTTGTGTGTAGATACCCAGTCATCATAGCATCATTGGTTGAATTTTTCTCCATTTAACTGGTTTGGCACCCTTTGTGTAAAGTTGGTTAATCATATATGTGAGGGTTTATTTCTGGACTCAACTGTATTTAGTGATTTTTGAAATGAGAATGTATGAGTTTTTCAACTTTGTTCTTTTTTTTCAAGATTTTTAACTATTATGAGTCCTTTGAATTTTTATGTGAATTGGGATCAGCTTTTCAATTTTTATACAGAATCCAGCTAGGATTCTGATAGGGACTGTTTTGAATCCATAAATCAAATTGGGGAATATTGCCATTGTAACAATATTGAATCTTTTGATCTATAAGAATGTAATGTCTTTCCATTTATACAGATTTTCTTTACTTTTTTCAACAATGTTTTATAATGTTCAGTTTTGCATTTATTTTGTTAAATTTATTCCCAAATATTTCAATTTTTGATGCTATTATAAATATAATTGTTTTCTTTATTTTCTTTTCTGATCATTCCTTACCAGTGTGTAGAAATATATTTGTTTTTTATTTTGATCTTGTATCAAAATAACAGCCTTATTGAAAGTATTGAGCTTTGAACACCTCTGGGACTTAAAGGGCAGAGGATTTCTGCTGCTGCCTTCAAAATTAAAGCATATTTCATTTTATCCTGCCTGAACACTACATAGGGGCACTGTTCTTGGTTTTACTCATCTTTGAAATGGAACTGATAATGCCATTCCCTTCTTGGATAAATAAGAGAGTGTTTCTAAATGTTCAGCTCTTTAGAGAAAAGCAGAAAAGAACTATAGTAAGGTTTATGCAGTTGAAAATCTTTATTTTAACTCAGGGTTTGGGCACTATTAACAAGGAGGTGAAGAACAGTAATAATTTCTGTGTATAAAACTAATGCGAAGAGGTAATAAATGTAAACAAGACCACAGAAATCTGGCTGTATTTGGTGTATGTTTAGGTTATGTTTAGGTTTGTGTAAGTAGGTAAAGCCATAATTTTACATTTTTACATTTTATCCTTTGTATAAACTAAATGACATTTCTCCTGATGTGTATTTATTGATGAGGAAATGGTTCATTTACTCTCATATAATTTAGGTTTCTTCTCAAGGATGCACTCTATAACCATGAAGCAAGGATAAAATTCACATATACAGGCCTGGACTTTGGCCTCATTAACACTCTAGGTCATAGCTAAGCAGCTATAGCTGAAGTTTCCTAAGAACGGTAAGTGATCTGCAGGGCACCCAGTAAAAGGGTCTGTTGTAACCCAATATCTGGATTTCCTCTAATAAAGTGATGTTTTAAAAAGAATCTATTAATCAACCACTTTTCATTGAGCACCTGCTATGTGACCAGTGTGTGCCAAGAAGAAATTGGGAGAAAGAGGACACAATTTAGAAAGAATCTCAAGGTCACTGCTTTCAAAGAACTAATAGTTATAAACAAAAATAGAAAAACAACAGAAAGGCAGCACCAGTGTGATGAGATGCTGGATTGTATGGTATGGCTTTTTAATATACAAGCCTTTAAAAAAATGGACCAATGTCAGCCAAAGTGGTTACCTGTGGCTGTTTGTAATCCTTTATGGAAGTAGATGAGGGCATGACTTAACTCAAGCAATAGATAACAGGTCCTGATGGGTATTTCAAATGACTGGAGATGAGGAGGAGGAATCTTTAGAAAGTCACTGAAGAGTGAACTGAAGCAAGGAGTTGAAATCTATTTCAGCTTATTTAACAGTGCCACCCCAGTCAAGTTAGTTATTAGTTTCTTTGGCTATATCATTGAGCTTTCTGGTAACATATTTTACTGTCTTTGACTAGACAAGTCTGCAATAATATGAGTAATGAATTAAATTTGAGAGTGATTAGTGCATCTGAGTTTGGCATGAGAGCCAGTGAAGATGCCTCATGTAGTGGTCAGGTTCAGAATGATTTTTCTGCTCTTAAGGTTTTGATTAATCCTGGTGACTTGCTTTGAAGTTCTCTGTAAATGGGATTGTAGAGTGTTGGTTTAGGGAGGGAAATGATAAGCAGAAAAAAAATTTAGGGACTAAAGGATACATGACAATATTCTTTTTTGTAAAGGTTTTTGTTATAGAAAGACAGAAATCACCCCCCAGGGGGGATGGCCAAGCTGCAATCCCTTCTCCTTCATTCTCCTCTCAGGATCTTGGGCACGGACACACACGCACCCGGGTGAGTTTTAAGTCACCAGGTACAGGACTCAAACCGCGGTTGACTACATGGGAGTCCAGCGACATAGCCATTACGCCAGCTGCTGGTCCCTTTCTTTATTTCTCAATTGAATCTTAATGTGATCCATCCTCAGCTTCAGCCAGTCCTGGATCATGGACAGTCATGTGCCCAGTGTACCCAGGGAGATCTCTGGATGCAAAACCAGAACCTTTTCATGTGGGTCAGCCTTACAGAACATCACACTTGTTTTTCCTGCTGTGCTACCTCCCAGCCGCCTGTCTTTTTCATGACATCTGTCACTCTCTGATATAATATACATTTATTTGTTTACTTATTTTATCTATAGAGAAGAGACTGTGGGAACAAGGGGGAAGCAGGAGTATGTGGCTACTGCATTGATCCAGGTGAGATATGATGGTGTTTCAGATTAAGGTGGTATTGGTGGAGGAGGTAAGAAATAACTAGATTCTCTATATTTTTAAAGGATTTTTGCCTTAGGATGTATGCACTTACTGGAGAGAGAGAAACAGTGAGAAGGAAAGTGAGAAATCACCCCCCAAGGGGGATGGCCATGCCAAAATCCCTTCTCCTCCATTTTCCCCCTGGGATCTTGGGCACACAGTTTACACATACACACACACCCGGCATGAGTTTCAAGTCAATGGATCCGGGACTCAAACCATGGTTGGCCATGTGGCACAACTGCTATGCCATCTGCTAGCTCCTCTGGATGTGTTTTATGAAGTAGCCAACAGCATTTACTGATAGATTGAATATTTATTGTGGAAAAAAAAAGGAGACACAGATGATAGACAAATTTTTGGTCTGAGCAACTGAGAAAACAGGGTGACAGAAATTGAGAAATCATCCCCCCAGCCCGGGGGAAGGTGGCCATGCCACAATCCCTTCTCCTCTATTCTCCTCTCAGGATCACTCAAAAATTATCACTAAGAGCATATGTAGAACAGGTGCACAGGATAGAATGGGAATCACAAGTTCAATTCTGAGTATAAAAAGTTTGAGTTACTTGGTGAGGACTTAGTTATCATGCAGTGCTGTCAACATTCTTGCTCTTCAAGGACATTACAAGGAACCTTAGAAACCACCTAGACTTTTAGTGCTCCATCCTTCCCCTTTCTACTTTATAAAGGCCTAGAGAAGTGTAGATAGTTGTCCAAGGTGAATAAAATAAGCTAGCAATAGAACTGGGGCACAAACTCAGTTCTTTTCCATCCCAGTTCAGTGGTCCTTTGCTCAGTGCTATTCTGAGGCCTCAACTGGGGGAGTAAGCCTTTTCTTCTTTCCCAAACCTTAAGTCAGGTAATTAAACTAAATAGCAAATCAAAAAAAAAAAATTGAAAAACTGGGCCAACAAGCAGCAAGTTAAGGTGACTGGATCTTATATGGCCAACTCTTTGGTTCAAGTCCCAGACTGGGTGACTTGAAGGACACCACGAGTGCATGTGCATGTGTGCCCAGAATCCCAAGAGGAGACTGGAAGAGAAGAGACTGCAGCTTGGCCATCCCCCTGGGAGGTGATTTATCACTTTCCTTCTCTTTCTGTCCCCATCTTTCTTTGTCAAGCACATGTGCCCTATAGCAAAAAACAAAAAAGAATTTAAAAAAACCTGGAAAACTGTACCAATTGATACTGCTCTTAATCAAACCAAACTATTAGTATTATGGTTTTCCTGAACCACATACCAAAATATAATCTATCTCTGCAAACCACAGGAAGTGGACTTCTAATGGCTGTAGTTCAAAGCTTTGATCAATGCTGGGACCTATAGGAAACCTGAATAGAAATGGCCTGAAATTCTAGGATATTAGAGGTCACAGAACCTTGGAGACTACCTTTTCCAGTTAGCTTATTTTATGGGTGAGGTGGCTAAGGCACACAGATGGATTGTGATTTGGCCAAGGGGACAAGGTCACATAGGTCTCAGCCTTGTCAGAGCCTGTTCTGGGCGTTGGCTATATGTTCCTTCATTTTTTTTTTTTTGAAAGCAATTTTTACTGTAGGGCACTTACCCCAAAAAAGAGAGAGACAGAGAGACAGAAAGTGAGAAATCACCCTTCCCCCCAGGGGGGATGGCCATATTGCAATACCTTCTCCGTTCTCCTCTCAGGATCTTGGGATCGCATGCACACACACCCGCTAAGAGTTTTAAGCCACTGAGTCTGGGACTCAAACCACGGTCGACTATGTTGGAGCCATCTGCTGGTCCCCGCTATATGTTCCTTCTTTGTAAAAGTCTAAATTGGAAGAGTAACTCCATACACAGAACAATGAATCATAAAAATAATAATGATAACATTTACTAGTTGTTTGCTGTGTGCCAAATTTTGGCACTTCACATAGATTTTTTCATTTAATTCCAACATCAACCTTGGGAAGCAGGCTCAGAAAGGTTAAGTAACTTGCTCAAGGGACCCAGAGCTAGAAAATAGAAGAAAATTTGTTCATTTCCAGGAAGTGTGACTTCTCACCACAAGGTCTAAACCAGCCATTCATCTTTGCCATCTCAAATGACTAGTGACTGGGACCAGCACCCGGTATAGTGGTTATGTCACTGGACTCTCACATAGCTGAATATGGTTCAAGTTCCAGACCTGGTGGCTTGAAATTCACACCAGGAGCCTGTGCGTGCTTGTCCAAAAACCCCAGGAGGATAATGGGGAAGAAGGGATTCAGTGTAACCATCCCCTGGGGGGTGATTTCTCACTTTCCCTCTCACTTTCTCTGTCTCTCCTCTCTGGAGAGCACACACACACTAAGGCAAAAAAAAAAAAAAAGCCTAGTGACTGAGGTAACTTTATTAGGTGCTTCTCCTATTAGTCCATTGACTCTCACCAAATAGATGAATAGCTTGAAGCTTAACGTGGGGATGGAGGGACAGCAAGGGATGGTGAGAAGAAGTTGACAATTTATGATAGGGATTTTGGAAAACAAGATTATAGGAATTATTGAAAAAGGCCTAGACATTCGAGGATGGTTGAAAATCTCAGAGCATGTTACAAACCTGAGCAATTCAATGCCTGCTTAATTGGAGAGTTCCCAAAGTAAGAAAAAGAAAATTACCAGTTTTTTGGAGTTAAGATTTGTTTTATTTTCTTTAGGTGTATTAATTTATTTAATATTAAAATATTAATAATTCCATGAGATATGTAATGTTATCATTTCCATGTTACAAATGAAGAAACAGAAATTAACTAGCATGTTCAAGATTACAGAACAAGTGAGTAGAAAAGTCTATGTTAGAATCCAGGCATGGGTCACCATGTGGCATGGTGGTTTAGGAGGCTAGACTCCCACATGGCTGCCCAAGGTTTAAGTCCTGGACATAGTGGCTTGAAAATCATACAAGATTCGTGTGCATATACCCAAAATGCCAGAAGAAGAGAGGAGATGGGATTGCAATGTTGCCGATCCTCTCTGGGGGGGTGATTCCTCACTTCCCTCTCCCAGGCATGGGTCACCATGTGGCATGGTGGTTTAGGAGGCTAGACTCCCACATGGCTGCCCAAGGTTTAAGTCCTGGACATAGTGGCTTGAAAATCATACAAGATTCGTGTGCATATACCCAAAATGCCAGAAGAAGAGAGGAGATGGGATTGCAATGTTGCCGATCCTCTCTGGGGGCGTGATTCCTCACTTCCCTCTCAATTGTATTTCTTTGTCTCCTAGGGTAGGAACCCTATGGCAAAAAATTAGGAAAAAAAAAATCCAGGCAGTTCAGCTTCACAACTTAGGGGTTGTTTTTTTTTATTTTCCTCACTACATTTAAGGAAAGAGATGCTTTCATAATACAGAACGTTTTTGTTTTTAGATTTTGGGTATGCATGTACACATGCCCTATGTGTTTTTAAGGTTGCCAGGTCTCGGAGTCGAACCACAGAACCAGCCATGTGAGATCCAGCACCTTAATCACCAGGTTACTTGCTTAACCTGAGAAAGTGTTTAAAAGGCAAAAGCATTGTGCCTTACCTTCAAGCATTGAACAACTCTTATCCTTAACTTAAATCGGAAAGATGCTGGGACCAGCAGTTGGGACAAAATGGTTATATCACTGGACTCCCATGTAGTTGACCACAGTTCGAGTCCCGGACCCAGCAGCTTAAAACTTATGCCAGGTATGTGTGCATGCATGCCCCATAGCCTGATAAGGCAATAGAGAAAGGATTGTACCATAGCCATCCCCCCGGGGGAAGATTTCTTGCTTTCTGTCTCTCTGGTGAATGCACGCACCCTATAGCAAAAATCTCTAACAAAAAAAAAAATGGAAGAAGAAGAAGGAAAGATGCTTACCCATGGTCATATAGTAAGTAGTAAGTAGTAGAACCAGAGTTTGAACTTGAGATGTCAGACTGTCAGACTTCTTTCTACCCTGTTATTCTGGTTTCTTTTTCATTCTAATTTGTCTCCCTCTACTTCTTTTGTATTATCCTGCCCATAACCTTTTTTTAAAAGTTAATTTTTTAAGAGAGATTTTTGTTATAGGGCATGTGCACTTGCCAGAGAGACAGAGAGACCAAAAGTGAGAAATCATACTCCCAGGGGGGATGGCCATGCCATAGTCCCTTCTCCTCCATTCTCCTCTCGGGATTTTGGACATGCACGAACACATGCCTGGCATGAGTCTCAAGCTTCTGGGGTTGAAACTTGAGCCACAGTTAGCCATGTGGGAATCCAGTGATGTAACCATCATGCCATAAAAATTAATAAAAATTAATTTTCAAAAAATTATCTCCATCAAGATTTGACAAAGATCAGGGAGAGTAAACAAAGTCCATCTACTTTAAGGGATTGGACAAAAGGAGCAAAATGTTAGGAAAAATTGTCAGCATATGGGTTTACATTAAATAAGAAGAATTTGCTAATAATAGTAAGGTACTACATCTCTCTAGGTCCAAATAGGTTTCCCAGGGTCTCATAGGGAGTCATGAATGTAGTCGTCAGATAGTATTATTTCTGTGGAAACAGAAACAGGTTACTGTGAAGGTCTACCTCTCTCCAGGTTTTCTTTCAAAGAAGGTGCAACTATTCCACTCACAGAAATAATAACTACTTACGTTTTTCTTTAGAAAATTGTCAATACATGAGAAAAAGCATCTTTCAAACTGGTCACATTGGACCACCTCTCTGAAGTATTGTCTGATTTCTGATTAGATGAGGAGATTGCATAAACAAAGACTTGGGAGTAAAGGTGGAAACACTTGATGTTTGATGTTTGGGTGCAGACAGGATTATAAAATATGTTTTGGGTCTATTTACTCTGCCCACCCCTTCTTCTCTTTCATCTTTGTTTGAAAACCAAGGTTAGCAAGTATGTAATCTGTGGGAGTTTCCAATTGTTCATTTGAGAAATTTATTTTATTAGCCTTTTAAATGAAAAAAGACCAAATTGGACTGAGATATTTTAGTCACCAGCTACCTAATAACAGAACAAAAATCTTAACCATGCTCATATTTTCAGATGGTAGGTTGTTTGTTTCAGACACTTGCTGGGCCTTATTGAGGTGCTGAATGGACTCAAAATAAGTGAGATCAAATGTGAAAGTGAACAAGGTGGGCTCCTCTCTGAGGACATCTCTACCTTTCCATATTCAGAGGGCCCCACCCGAAATGACCCTACAGTGTCTGGGAAAAACCATACTGGAAGCTTTAGTAGTTTGAATAGTGAAGGAATGTGTTGTTTCCCTGTAAGTTCTGTCATTCTCTTTGCCTGAGCTCAGATTCTTATCAAGTCCTGCCTGAATTAGTGCAGTGACCTTATGCTCTCTTTCTCTAGATCTCTCTGTTACTCTCTAGTGGATATTGTATACATGCCACCAGACCTTAACTCCAATTCTGTCAGTATCCTGGTTTAACCATCTATTAGTTTATAAGCTCCTTCAAGATTG
This sequence comes from Tupaia belangeri chinensis, assembly GCF_000334495.1. NCBI lineage: Eukaryota > Metazoa > Chordata > Mammalia > Scandentia > Tupaiidae > Tupaia > Tupaia belangeri. The sequence goes on along the minus strand of NW_006199981.1, from coordinate 521,921 downwards.
GAGCCCTGTCTGATTTATCTCCCTATTGTCAGTTTTTAGCACATAGGAAATTTTGCTGTGCAGTTAAGATTAAAATTTCAGCTCACCTCTATGTGCTTATAGGATAAAGTTAAAATTCTTTAATTCTGGTGTTCAAGTCTCCTCATGATGTAGTTTATGTCTCCAGTATGAATTCCTATAATTATTTTACAAAAGTCTTAAAATCAAGCCATATGTATATAGTCACAGTCATATTAAACTGTCCTCACTCCTTTGTTCTTTGAGCTATTATCCTTTTGGCTTTGAAGGCTAATTTCAATACTATCTGTTCATCTAAGATTAGGTCAAATATACCCTCCAACAACATGGATTTTCTCATCTTCCCAGCTCAAGGAGACCTACTCTCTACGAAATGACCTGATTGAAAAAAATATTGACTTCAGTTTCATCATCATTGAACCAGGATTAGAAATCTCTAGCTTATAAGGTTTTGTGGGAGGGTCTCAGATAAGTTGATGTATGTTAGTCCAAGTCAGGAGTCAGGGCTTAATACCTTTTAGATTTATCCCTTTCTTCCTTCATTTTTTTTTTTTAAGAGAGAGTTTTGCTATAGGATATGTGCAGTCGCTGGAGAGACAGAAAGCGAGAAATCATCCCCCAGGGGTGATGGCCACGCCATAATCTCTCCTCCTCCATTTTTCTTTCAGGATTTTGTGCACACATGCACACATACTCAGTATGAGTCTTAAGCCACCGGGTCTGGGACTTGAACTGTGGTCGACCATGTGGGAGTACAGTGATGCAACTATTATGCCATCTGCTGGTCCCTACCTTTCTTACTTCTTCATTGATATGAAAATTAGTTCTTTAGAGACCAGCAGATGATGTAATGGTTACATTGATGGACTCCCACGTAGTAAGCTGTGGTTCCAGTCCAGGACCCAGTGACTCAAATCTCACACCAGGCACGTGTGCATGCATGCCTAAGATCCCGAGAGGAGAATGGAGGAGAAGGGACTGAGGCTTGGCCATCCCCCTTTGGGGGGGGTGATTTCTTACTTTCTGTCTCTCTGGGGAGCATACACACCCTACAGCAAAAATTTGTCTTAAAAGAAAAAGAAAAGAAAAGAAAAAGAAAAGAAAAGAAAGTTAATCCTTTGAATTATAATTATTTACATGAATGTCTGATATATCCTCCTAAATATTTTAAATTTCCTTTTTCTTTAGGGAAAAGATTGTTTCTTGGATATCTCTATATAAGATCTCTGAAACACATAGCTTACAGTGTGGTACATAGTAGGTATTCCATAAGTATGTCTTTATTAAATGATTGTGAGTCAGTAGTATTAAGTGACTGCCAAAAACAACTGATGGCTCAGAATTCCATTAATAGAAGTATGAGATTCAGAATACAGGAGGTGACTGTCTTGCTGTAGTGAATTCTGGTCACACCATATTTGCAATGTGTTCAATCCCAGCATTCATAAGACATCTTTTCTTGTAAAGCATGGAGGAGCTGAGATGCTGGGTTAAATATGGTAAGAGAGACAGTGAACAGTAAAAAACTAAAATCTCAGTATATCTGAAGGATTGTCATAGAGTAAAGAAGTTAGATTTTTTTTTTAAAATAGTATCCTAAAGGGTAAAAACCAATGAAGACAGAGTACAGTTCCACAAATGAAAACAAATTTTCTCAGAGTGGTTTCACTCTATATCAGAACTTGTTAGCATAAACCGTGTAAGTTTTGTTTGGCCTATACAGTGTATGTCTCTGTGTGTGTGTATATGTGTATGTGTGTGTGTGTGTGTGTGTGTGTGTGTATGTGTGTGTTTGTGTGTAGGGGTCTGTGTGTGTGTGTGTTTATTAAATTTCTTGCTAACATTTCACATAAAATTTTGATTTCCACCTTTGGGAATAAAGATCTGGCAGGACTGGGCCTTCATTCCTCTGTGATAATGACCAGCTAGAGGTGAAAAGCAGCTGCTCCTTTAGAGGAGGCATGCACTTCCCAATTTGCACAATGATTTGCTTTATTCACTGAAATTATCTGCTTGCCTCTTCTAGGCATTTGAATTTGATATCCCTGTCAGATCAGGGACCTAGTGGATCTTGAGAGCCTTCCATAATCCAAGGACTTTCATTTCTTATGTAGGAGGGACTATGGAAAATTACAAGGGGGCTCAGCTGTGATGGCACAAAGTGGAGTGCACTATGGCTGAGGCTGCATGGGAGACCTGGATTCAGCTCCTGGTCCAACTCAAACAGGTCAGGCACAGTGGCTGGCACCTGTGATCCTGGCTAACTGAGAGGCTGGGATGGAAAAGACTGCAATGTGGTGAGATCTTGTCAAAAAATACCTGTATCTCTGTTTCCCTCCCACATATGTGCTCATGTGCTCCCTCCCTCTATCCCATAGACTCATTTTTAAAAAAAGTACAAGGGGCCCCACAATTCAGTCAGGCAATGGATTTAAATTCTGGCACAGCCACTTACCAGCTGTATGACCTCAAGTGAGTAACATAACCTCACTGAACCTCAAGTTCTTCCTCACCTCTGGAAGGCTCTCACAACGTTATTGTAAGGACTAAATACAAACAACTGAGTTAAAGGGCATGACATTTAGTGGGTGCTGAATATTAATTTCCTTCTTATTCATCACACCCTATCTACCTGTCTGTTGGAAGGATCACATACTAGTAAATTCATCCTCACTGAAGGCATTCAAAAAGAGACTGGATCTGTTGGTAACCATGTATACGGCAGAGGTTTGAACTCAGTAGATGATTTCTACAGTTACTTCCTAATCAGTTAATAGCCTTTACATGACTCCAGAATGCCCCTCTGGATGATTTTAGTAATACTTTGCATTGTTAGGGATTTTTATAAGATAACATAGAGGGTGAAGGGCCCTTGAGAAAGAGGAAGGTAGGGTCAGGGCCAAAGTATAATGTGTTGAATGACTTGAGCAAAGGCTTTGGCATCTGACAGACTGATTTAAAATCTGGCTCTGACTCTTATTAGCAGTGAGTTCTGGGCTTCTTCACTTCAGTTTCCTCATTTGTTAAATAAAGATACCAATTCTTTTCTCCTCTTTTTTTTAATGACAATAAAAGATAGCAAATGTAAAACATCTAGTCTCATGATTTCCCCTATAATAAAGACTTAATAAATAATACCTATTATTATTTACTATTAGACCAAACAAACAGAGCTTGGGAAAACATAAGACTCCAGCTGAAGTAAATGGGCTTTTCCCAGGCCACTGCTGCCTGTTCCTCCTCTTCACAAAGTTCTGAGTCTCCAAAATGCTTTGCCTGGAATTTAAGTGTGAGGTCACTGCAGATAACAGGGAGCGTGATTTGCTTTGGTAATGCAAGTTATTAAGTTACTTTGCTCAGCCCAGCTGAAATCTTTTGCTAGTTTATGTTTGCTTCAAAATGCAAGACTGAGCTGGTCCAAGGAAAGGGGGAATGTGAAGACCCCTGTTCTTAGCCAGAGGTCATTGTCCTTCATAGGGAATGACTCAGTGCAAAGTCAGGGCTCTTGGTGAGTTTGGAGCCCCTGCATTTAAACCAGTCACTCCATTGCACACATTGATTTCCTTCACAGAATCACTGAATAGGAATTTCCTTCCTTGGCCTGGAACTGTCCCCCTTCTTATCCTTGTGATCCACACAGTTGGCAAACAACTAACCATAAACGTGTCTCTTAACATAGAGAGCGAACTTCACAGGAGTTTGGGATTTGTTTAGGAACCTCTTGTAAACAAAGGGCCTTCCTGGCCGCCTCTCAACACCCCA
>NW_006199981.1:488444-518110 GCF_000334495.1 Tupaia belangeri chinensis | reverse complement strand
AAAATTATCTCCCTTTTTTTTTTTTTTTTTTTGTTAATGACAAGCAGTGTCTCAGAGAAGCTCCTCATCTGAGTGTATTTAAAGATCTGCTGAGTCATTTAAGAGCAGGCTGGCAGATTGCAAGAAGCAAAGACTATACTATAGTCTATGGGGAAGTAAATTGAGAGGTGAAATCTGTTTGGATTTCATTCATGGGGACAAAGAAGGTGATCTACTTCACGCCCCTATGGCTCTAGAAAATATCTCTTAAGACTTCTTCTATTGCTTTTGGACTTCATCTCAATTAATAAAAGATTAAGGGTGAGAGAGTGAAAGCACTTGTACCAGTAGATCTGCTGTGTGAATTGTAATATTATCCTGCTAGTGATAGCTGAAAAAGTGTCAGTTTAATGTGTTCGTTTCCCTTTTTCATTTTCAGCTTCTGATCACATGCATTGTTGCCATGGTGCATGTCAGTTGCTGGAAAGTGATATATAGATATATCTATATATCACTTTAATATAAATATATATATCACTTTAATATAAATATAAATATATATATTATGTATGTATATATATATTTTTTTTCTGCTTTATTCTCCACTACTCTTCTGAATTTATTAGTGGAAAAGTTAGCAGTTAACAAGTGTTTGTTGTAGGTACACATTGGGGATTCCTTAGAGTTAGTTGTCCCCCTTGTTTTGATCCCGTAAACCTGTAGTTCTAAAAGTTGGCAAAATCCAGAGCTCCTTCTTCATCCTAACTTCTTTTTTCCCTCTATTTTTTTTTTTGCATTTCATCATTGTATATTTTTACAGAATACAAAATGTTTTTTCCCAGCATTAATGTAGTGTATATTAGTCCAAAGATATTACTATATACATTATCATCACCATATAACTCTTTATTTTTTGCATCTGCTTAATATTTTTCCCCCAATTTCTTCCCCCTCCATCTATCGGTTTCCTATAGTATCTCTACAGTTGCCCTTATGCTTTCCAATCTCAGTTTCTGCCATAGAGTGCAGACATTTGGTATATATTAAGCAGCAAACCACACTGAGATTTGCTGTAGGGTATGTGTGCTTGCCAGAGAGAGAAAGAGAGAGAGACAGACAGACAGAGACAATGAGCGGGAAAGTGAGAAATTACCTGCCTCGGGGGGATAGACACACCACAATCCCTTCTCCTCCATTCTCCTCCTAGGATCTTGGGCATGCATGCACATGTTTCAGGCTACTGAGTCTAGGACTTGAACTGCAGTTGACCATGTGGGAGTCCAGTGATGTAACTGCTATGCTATCGGCTGGCCTCAGCCTCTTTGAATCTTATGCTACAGACCTCAAGCCTCTTTATCTTTTGAGGCAACAATCCTCCTCTTTGTCTGCATTCCTTCATCTACTTTTCCCATCTCTAGTACCCCAGTCTATATCCCATGTCTGGCACAGCTTCCTACTCCACTGGTACCATGGTGTCTCCCTGCCATTAAAATCTCCATCGATAGCCCTTCATTTTTATGTAAACACCTCTGGACAGAGGAATCAGAATGGATCCAAAAGGGATTCTTCTTGAATTACTTTAAAATGTTCATATTAATGTCTTTTATCAGTGGTAACACTAATTTATTCAGGCAACCATGTCTAGGACCTAGAAGTAGGTAAAAGTTGCTTGAAGCTGGCAGGAGACCTAGTTCTCTGATTTCTTTTACTATTTGCACTTAGTTTTTAGACAGCTTTCAGAGGACCAGGTGGCTGACTTTGTTATACCCAGTTGACATGAGAAATGGTGGAGGACTAGAAAAAGGGAGTAGAGTCACTATGAGCATTTGAGAATAAATTATTACAATCCTTAGGAACTTCCACTAAGTGGACTGTCAAGCCATCATATTTTTTGCTTCTCAAAACCAACTTGGAAGTAAGAATAGCAGGGATCAACCATCTCTAGTTTACAGATGAAGAAACTGAGACTGGAGGCAGTTAAGGGACATTAAGATAACTCAGTCAGTAAGTGGCAGAACCAGGATTTGGACCTGAAGTATTGATTGTAGATCTAATTTTTTTAGACTCACTGCACAGATTTGCCATTAAGTAAATGGAACAAACAGGTATATACATGATTTAGGAACATTGTTTCCACTTTTTGTTAAGGATTTGCTGTATCTTTTGTGGAAAATCTTTTTAGTACTTGGAAATATCAATCTGGTTAAATATTTCATTCATTAACTCACTGAGTAATTCTTTTATATATCAATATATTTCCTGAGTGCCACCTTTGTATTAAATCCCACACTATTCAGAGGACACAAAATAAAACACCAGCTCAGTCCTCAAAAGATCTCAGACTGAGGGCTGACTTCCCAGTAGTAAAGATATGAACAGTTGCTTGTGAAATGCTGTTAAAAATTCTCAGGTTATATCCCTCATGCACAGTGAGCATGGCCATTCAAGTAGTTCTTATTAGGTCCATTTTTTGGATGAAGAATTGAATCTCATAGAGGTTAATGGTTATTCAAGGTCACACAGTGAATAATTTGGCGGTTTGGGAATTTGATTTTTTTTTTAAATTATCCTCTGGCCCTCACTGCTGTTTTTCACTATTCTACACCACTTCAGTTTTATTTTTCATAGAGGTCGTTAAATCTGCCCTCCATTAGCCAAAGCCTCTTGTCTTCCATCAACATAACTCTTCTCTAGCATGTTCTTAATAATCCTCCAAAATGGTTTTTACAGCCTTTCTGGTACTGTGGCTTAGAGTCTTAGTCCAAGCACTTAAGTACCTTGGTTAACTGTAAAATGGAAAATCAAAGTCACATCTAATTCAGGAAAAATTAATTTGGCATGTGAGTTTTCTGGGTAATTTCTCATTCTCTTCCCTTTTTTTTTCTTCCCTAGATTCATAAACTTACCCACAGTTTTCTCTGAGGACTAGGAATAATGAGGGTGATGAGGAAAGGCTTCCTTCTCCTTTCCAAGAGTCCTTAAGCCAAGTATCATACTTTCTGCTTCTCTGTTATCTCTGCAGAAATGGAGGTGGGAGCAAGATTTGAGTTCCCTTCAGCTCTGGGTTCATGCCAGGGCTTCCTTTCTCTCTGGCTGGACTGAGGTAGGAGAAGTTCAATTTCTAGCAAGAGAATCATGAGTGAAGGAGACTGGGATACTTGATAAAATAATGAATCTACACTTAGAACACCAGGATTTATATCCAGACTTTGTAGGTTGCTATCTGTGTAACCTTGAGCAAGTCAACAGTTATGAGTCAGAATTTCCTTATCTGTAGATTAGAACATAAATTCTAATTTTATAGATGGAACATTAATTCTAAAAGTATTGCACAAACTTGGAACGGGCTTATAAATTTAAGGTGTATCTGTTTTTATCACAAAGTAAATGCTATGCAGTTGGCCTTCTTATATCCACATCTGTGAATATGGAGGCCTACTGTTAGATTGTTGGGAAAGTCATAGCATGTTTTTCTATGTGTTTCTATGCAAAAATGGATCGTGACTTTTCTGATGACCCAAAATATTTTGCTTTTTAATATAAGGGTCTTGAGCATCTGTAGATTTTAGTATCTGGGGGGGGGGCGTCGTTGATGTGTTTGTTGTCGGGGGGGGGGGGGGGGGGTCCTGGATCCAATCCCTAGTAGATACTGAGGAGCTAGTCCATTCAGTGACGAAACTTAGTCTTGTTTTTCCTAAACACCTGAGCTTGTGTGGTTTAAGGGTTGTGTTTTATCTCTGTACCAGCCATTTTAAAAATCCAATAACTAGTACTGAATGCAGTGGCCTATATATGTACTGAGCAAATGTGACAAAAAGGTTATACATTCAAAGGTTAGCAGATAGCAGGCAGAACTGCCCCTCCAAATCTCCTTCCTACCTCACAAAGCCCCTGTTATTCATTCAGACTTAACATTTTTAGCTTATTTCAAGTAGGCTTGTCTGTATTGGGGCTCTCTCTCAACCCCCACCCCACCCCACCCCCCACCCTTTGTGTATAACAGGCATTTGCTCACTTGATGAAAAGCATTACTATGCTTTCCATTTATAGGGACTAATTGTGCCTCTCCTGTAGACATGAATTCAAAACGAGGGGGCATACTTACATGCTTATATACCAAAGAATAAGAGATGGTTATAATTTAGAGGAGAGCTTATGTCTGTCCCCTTTTGTGTGGGTTACACAAATGAAACCCAGACAGAAAAGGGGATTAGATGAAGTTCACAAAGAACATTATTGGCACATTTGGATTGAAAAATCTAGTGCTTCTGCTCCCACGTCAGTACTAACTGCCTTTTCTAGTTTCAATGTTCTTTGTTCTTGATGATTTTTTACTGTTTCTTCTATACACTAGGGACAATCAGACCTGAGGTTCAAGTGGGAATACGTGCCTTTTCCTCCCTCTTCTTTCCTTTTTTCTTTCCCCCAGGGTCCTGGCAGTCAGAGGGAGTGTGATTTCCACATGCAGTATTTTCACACTGCTGTCTTTATTACAATCACATTTTGAATCCTGCCAATTAAAAAGCAGTGATTAGCACAAGGAAGATATGTATGTTTGCTTATCTTCTCCCCTTTTCCCTAACACAGTGTGCATAGCAGAAAGTTTTGTCAGTTCTGACTTGCCAAGTTGCTCTCTTCTCCTGGAGGTGCTGAGAGCAGAGAAGGATTCCTCAGAGGTCATCTGCTCCCTTTTACTGCTTATACAAAAGCCTGGTGCAAGCTAGTGGAGGATGGCTTTGTACAGAACTTTCTACAGTGTATCAGGGAAATAGATGCAGAGTGCTCTCATTATTCCCTGTCAGTTTTTCCCATGATACTCTGGCATGGTAGATGGGATATTCTTCAGTTGAAAACTTAGAACTCAGTTTTTAGGATAGTGAGTTTTAAAAAGGTTTGAACTGTGACCTATATAATGCAGCCACAGCATTATCTATTGGATATCTAGACCAGCTTGCTTTGTGAGCTGACTTATCATTTAGTAATTTGGGGCAGACTACAGTGTAGATGGGGGATTGTGTGGAGGGGTGGGGAGGGAATAGGCAATTTAGTTTTGTTTGTTTGTTTTTGTTTTTGTGGGTTTTTTTTTTTTTTTTTTTTTCGAGGGGGGTTTTTTTTTTTTTTTTTTGAGAGAGAGGCTTTTGCTATAGGGAGCATGCACTCACCAGAGAGACAGAAAGCAAGAAATCATCTTTTCCTCCCCTCTCCTCTCGGGATCTTGGGCACATGTGCACATGCTCCTGGCTTGAGTTTAAGCTGCCAGTCTGGAACTCAAACCTCAGTTGACTACGTGGGAATCCAGCAACATAGCCATTACACCATCTGTTGGTCCCTTAATATTATTATTATTTTTTTAATTTTTTTATTATCATCACAATCTTGTTCCTTAATATTGTTTTTAAAAAATTTTGTTTATGATAGAGTGTATGGCATGAGAGAGAAAGCAAGTGAGAGAGAGAGAACGAGAAAGAAGAGTATCTCCACAGGGTCTGATTGTGCTTCAATCCCCTTCCTCCAGTTCTCCGGCTCATTAGATCTTGGGCATTTGCGTGTGTGCCTGGAGTGTCTCAAGCCAACTGGGCCAGGCATTCAAACCGCGATCACCATGTGGCTTCTAGCACTGCAGCTCAGCAAGATACAGACTATGCCACCAAAAAACTGGGCCAACAATACATTATTATTTACATTAAAAAAATACTTAATCCCTTTCCTTCTGTGAAACCTGCCTTTTTCATTTATATTGGCCTGTCTTAATCTGAATATTGCCTGACCTTAGAGATAGTAAACATATCTGGTCCCTTCTAGTTTTCATCCTTTGAGCAAGGAGCAGCTGTGGGTTTATATACATGTGTTCTGGCTTGATGTTTGTATGTAGTTATGTACCAGAGTATGTGTATCTGTTGTTATGAATACATTTCTGAGCAGTTGTGACACAGAGATCCAGAAACAGTGTTTTTATTCTGTGTGCTTTGTTGGTGGGACCATGACTCTTTTGTGTCTGTGCAATCTTGTGGGTCTTGCCAACTACTTCTGTTATTGCGTCTCTGTGCTTTCTTATACTTTTTACCATTTGAGTTTGTACATGTCTTTCCAGATCTTTGTATCAGTGTCTGTGTTTATAGCTATTTGTTTCTGTCTGTGTGTAAATTTCTACATGTGATTTGCCTATGCAACCCTGTCTTAGTGTGACTGTTTCTCTTTCTGTCTTAGCATTTCTTCTGTATCTGCTTTTGTGTGTGTCTTTTTCTTTTCTTTTAGAGTCCCCATCTCCATATTTTGATGCATCTGTTTACTTATCTTCATTCTTGTCCTGCTGTTATAAACCCTTGTAATGTTTGGCTTATTTATGTTTCTGTATATAGCCTTGGGAATTAGGCTTTTTATCTTTTATATTTTTGTGTGTGTGTCCTCATTCCTTTTAGTTTGTGTGTGTTATCTTACATAACTCTATCTTTGAGAAGTAAAACTATGTTTGTTTGCAGTCAGTTGTGTTGACTCTGTGTGTGTCCCCCTGTGTGTGCATTAACTGTGTAACTATGTATCTCTCTGATTCTCTGTGACCAGATATTTCCACACAGCTGTCTGTGTGTGTCAGCTTTTGTCTGTTTCTCTGTTGTTGGCTATATGTCTGTGCATATATACCTGCTGATCTCATAAAAAGTGCACTTGTTTTATGAGGAATCTACTAGATTATTTTGTGAAATATTGCAGGTCTCATTTTTTACCTTCCTGTTTATCTTCTGGCTTGCTCGGTGCTGTAATATTTAGGTGTGTGTTAGTACTTAGTTATGTATAATTTGATGTCAAAAGGTTCATTTTTTTAAGAATTATTTTATTTAACTTTATTGATTTATTTGACCAGAGGGCGGGGGAGAGAGAGAGAGAGAGAGAGTGAGAAAGCAAGCTGCCAGGTCCAGGACTCTAACTCAGCTCAGCCATATATGGGGGTCTAGCACCCTTAACTACCACGCCACCTGCCAGCCCCCAAAAGGTTCATTTAAAAATTGTATATGGGACCAGCAGTTAGCGTAATGGCTATGTCGCTGGACTCCCACGTAGTCGACCGCGGTTCACGTCCCGGACCCGGTGGCTTAAAACACGCCTGGCGCGTGTGCGTGCGTGCCCAAGATCCCGAGAGGAGAATGGAGGAGAAGGGATTGCGGCATGACCATCCCCCCTGGGGGTGATTTCTCGCTTTCTGTCCCTCTATGTCTCTGTCTGTCTGGCGAGCGCACGCACCCTATAGCGAAAACCTCTCTCTCAAAAAAAAAAAAAATTGTATATGTTGTGTCTTTATTAACAGGAGAGGTATATGTGGAGAATTGTTGGGAAATGAATGTTGTTTAGATTATAAATTTTTTCATGTTAATTTCACTGTGTCAGTGAATTAAATTAAAAAAGTAAAATCTGAATATGATATTATATGCTCTTATAGAAACTTAGCATAATAATGATGGAGAAAGCATTTATTATCCTGAGAAGTCTTATTTATGATGTTCACTACTGGTTTATAAAGTGTTGCTTTTCTGGTTTTGTTTGACTTTTTGTTTTGAAAAGTTACTAAAGATGGCATCTTAGGGAAATGGAGCTCTGAGACTGACTAAGAACACATGGAGTACAGACACGAAGGAGAATGACAAATGACAGGGAGATGGACATGTTTTTTATATCCCTATGGGATCATTCAGGGGCTCAAGATGGATGAAGAGAGGGTAGTCAAGGAGAGAAGCTTATGAGGGCCCCACCTTTCCTTGTCCTGGGATACTGTGTTCACCCAAGGAAGGGAGAGGAAGGTATAAGGAAGAAGCCAGCTTTCCCCTTACGTTTTGATGGGAGGTTATCTCATGTCATTTAAAACTATGTTGCCTTTTTAAAGTTTGTTTATTTCTTTTGAGAGAGCGGGAGACAAGCATCTCCTATTATGTCATCAGACCATGATCTAAACCCAATTTTAGCTAGCCAATCATGAGCATACTTGTACATACTTGGCATGTGTAGGGAGGTCCCAGGACACAAACCCAATACCTTCCCATGTAGGTTCAATTGTGTTATCACTGTGGCCCAAATTTCTGTTCTTTTAGTTTCTTTTTCTTTGCTTGGCTATATCATTTTCCATTCTTGTTCTTCTGTGACAAGAAAGTAATTTCCAAATGCAGCTCACACATTTATCACACTTTTTCTTTGGACGATATGAAAGATTGTTAAACTCCACTGCAGCTGTTGTACAGACTGATATGAGCAAGGGCCCTTTATGCCAGTTTTACATCCTTCCCAGTATATCTGTGGTGTTTACTGGGGCAGGCATGATTTCTTTTTAATGTCAGCCTGTGTTCATTTGTCTAGTGTGTATGTAGAGTTCTTAAGAATACTGTTTCTTCTCAATTATGATAATCCCTAAAAAGGAAATGATCTTTAATAGAACAATGGCTCAGTGGAAACATCTACATTATCTAGGTGTAGGAAATGAATTTGGTGCTCTGCTAAGGAAGTATCTATCTAGAAATCTATCGTTTTGTGCTGAATAGAGTATCTATAAATGTCCCATGAGTAGTTTTTTGTTTGTTTGTTTGTTTAATGGGAGAGAGAGAAGAGAGCAATATTTTTTTGACAGGATCTCACTGTTGCAATCCTATGTGGCAGCTTCCCACTTAGCTAGTATTGCAGGCGTGTGGTTGGCATGTGGCCTGTTCAAGTTGGTCTGGGATCTGAGCCCATACCTCCCATGTGGCCTCAGCTCATGCAGCAGCGCCCTACCACTTGCACCACTGGCTGGGCCTCAGTGAGCATTTTAATCTGATCCTCCTATAAGATTATAGGAGAGATATTTAAAATATATCAAAAAAAAACTTTACAAATTTGCAAACTGCCTAGATATATTACTTACATGTGTTAAGTAAAACTATTTTGGCCTAAAACAGCCACTGTACGCCCATACTTGGATTCTTATGGATGGGCCGAAATCATACATATTAGACTATTTTTCTGAATTGGTTTCTAGGTTATAGCCAATCACAGCAGTTAGGCTTCAGTCAGTCACAAGCATCCTGACTTATAAACCATGTTAAAGCAGAAAAACTTCAAAATGTAGCCAATAGCTTCTTTACCTCACTCTCTTTTTTTTTTTTTTCTCTGTACAACACTTCCCCTTTTACTGCACACATAACTTTCCTCTTCTGCCAACTTAAATGTCAAGTTGACTATGAGGCTGGCCGGAGTTGTCTGGAAGTCTGGAGAAAACTGCCTGATTTAAATCGTTTTAAGATTTGCTCTATTAGGACCAGCAGATAGTGTAATGGGTACATTGTTGGACTCCCATGTATTTGAACATGGTTCAAGTCCCGGATCTGGTGTCTTAAACTCATGCTAGGTGTGTGTGTGTGCGTGCCCAAGATCTTGAGAGGAGAATGGAAGAGAAGGGATTATAGCGTGGCCATCCTTCTAAGGAAGTGATTTCTTGCTTTTTGTCTTATGGCATGGTCATCCTTCCTAGGGACTGATTTCTTGCTTTTTGTTTCTCTGTCTCTCTCTGTCTTTCTGGTGAGCACACACACCCTCTAGTAAAAGCCTCTCAAAAAAAAAAAAAGACTTGCTCTATTAAAATTGTATTCTATTAAATTGTCTGGTTTATTTTTCTTTTAGCACATGCAATTACATGATAATTAAATTATTGTATATCTGTTTTATAGTGGCAAGCTCTGTTAACTCAGTTGAAATGATTGAATATAAAATAATGCAAATAATAAAACCAAGTGAGAAAAATCTATCCTATTTTATAATTCAGACAATAGAGTTGAGGTTTTTTTTATTATATTGATTTGAATACAAGAAGTTTGTGATCCTGCATTCCAGTCAGAAGTTGGAGCTTTATATGTGGGCTCCATATTCTAGCCACCCTTGGTACCTTTAAACATCAATTTCCTCATCTGCATAATGATAATAAGAAAGCCTGTTTATGTAGCTAACAAATGACAGCATATGACAAACTTTTCATTTCTTTAGGGAAAAATAAGAAAAGTAAGGACAATAAAGTAAATTTTTCATAAAGCAAAATATATTTGTTTAAAGTAATGTTCTGAGATTGTCTTTTGCAGCAAACCCTGGCCATTCTGTTTTGTTCAGGAAACTATTGATCAGGTCTGTTTTTTCTCTTTTTCGGGAGGGAGGGTGAGTATTGAGTTAGAGAGATTCATTAGTTTTCTGAGAGTATATGTCTTGTAAATCAATAATGATTTGCACATGTGTCATAAAGTGTCCAATAATGTTAGTCAACAAATATTTAAGTAAGTGGTAACTGTTATGACTTCAAGTGTGCAGTGACTTCATTTTTTTCTTTTAAATTAATTATAAGAAAGAAATCTAAATCAAGATATAAGTAAAATCTCGTTACAACAAAAATTATAAAGATACTGTTTATACTATAAATAAGTGGAGGTCCTAGAAATTTTCTCATTTACTGGTAGAATGTTAGATTTTTAAGATTCTAATATATGAAGGAAAAAAGATAGGTTTTTCGAGTTTGTTGTTACTTTCTATGAAACATCAACTCAATTTTTTTTTCTTATTTTGCTGGTGTGAAGGAAGTTATATTTCAAGTTGTAAATAAATCATTAAGCAGGAAGATAAGCTTTGAGTCTCAAAGAAAAAAAGTAACCCAGCCAGTCTATCGAATACATTACTTTCTATGTAAGAAACTCTAATGCATATTTGGCCACTTCAACATTTCATTGGTAGTCAAAAATTGCCACATACCCAGATCAGCATTTTTAAAATTGTTTCATTGTGTTTGAAATACTTTCTAGAATGAATCCAACTTCTTTATTGAAAAACTATTGTGTGTGTAAAGTGCTCTGGCATTTTAATCATCAGAACAGTCCAGTGAGGTGGTTAAGAATCTTTATCCTCATTTTATAGTAGAAGAAAATAATTGGGCTATTTGTCCTGCTACTAGGATGTGGTAGAGTGAGGATCTGAACCTAGCACATAGTTATCTCCTTATAAGTATTTGTTTTATGATTATATGGAGATCTGCTGACCAACCTTAGTGTCTGCTCTCTGAGCTCAAACATTCTACAAAGGAGAAACTGCTTTTTTTCTTTCCCAAATGAAGTGTCTTCACTTTAGATGACCATTAACAATGCTTAAGGAAAAGCAAACAGAAACAACTAAAATACTGATACCTTCAGAGAGTAATTATTAAACATTTAACTTTAAATAAAGGTGGAATAATATGGAGGAACCAGTTATTCTCTGAGTTGCTATTTATTTATCTTGATCGCCTGAAGAAGTCTGGGTCAGCAATCCTATGTGCTCAGAATGGCCCGCTAACATTTTTCCATTTCGGGACAGCAGATTTAAAACAAGTAGGTTGTTTTTTTGAAGTATTATGCAGTACAGTGGTCCCCAGCATTCCTGGTACAGTGACAGACCTCATGGAAGACAATCTCTCCACGGACTGGGGTTGTAGGGTGGTGGGGTGGTGGAGTGGTGAGGGTGCTGGTTTTGGGATGACCCAGCCACAGCACATACACTCTGCATCTCTTTTCCACTACTACCACAATGAAATAATCACACAACAATAGAGAGCAGAGCCCAGAAGACCATTCAAGCTATGTTTAGCAACTTTAAACAGAGGAAGCCTCACTAGCTCAACTGCTGTTCACTCCACGCTTCACAGCTGGGCAGATCAGTAGTGACCCATGGTCCAGCCTCCAGCCAACCACAGGCCAACAGCAGTCCACAACCCAGAGATTGGGGACCCCTGATGTAAACTGCTGCACTGAGGTGTTTTGTTTTGTTTTGTTTTGTTTTGTTTTGTTTTGGGGGGGATGTGTTCCATAGGGTATGTGTGCTCACCAGAGAGGCAGAAAGAGGGATAGCGAGAAATCATACCCCGGGGGGATGGCCACACCACAGTCACTTCTCCTTCATTCTCCTCCTGGGATTTGGGATATGCATGCACACATGACCAGGATGATTTTCAAGACCATGTGGGAGTCCAGCACCTTAACCACTAGAGTTTTAAAAGTCTCTCCCAACCCTTCAAATCCGTAATACTGTTTAAGGATCATCTGGTCTCAAGCCTTAATGTGTTGTACCATTTCTACTGCCTTTGTGACTTAAGAGTACAAAATTTTAAGCTGATGCACTGAGTGTGCAACTGAGGCTCCTGCCCCACAAGCCTTTGGTCCACATTGGAGGGTGGTATAAACAATCTCTGTAATGGGGGCCATTGAAGACCAGAATATCCAAGGAACTTTCCTGGGGCTACACAACTAGTTACCGTTGGAGTAAATTTTAGTCTTATTTTTTTTTTTTTTAATAAATCATCACAATTTCTTTTTTTAAAAAAGATTTATTTATTATCATTATTTTTCCATTTTGATCAAAGAGAGAGTGAGAGAGCAAGCCACCAGACCCTGGACTCAAACCACAGTCGGCCATGTAGGAGTCCAACACCTTTAACCACCATGACTCCTGCTGGCTCCTAAATATCAGTTTTGAATTTGTAGAACACATGGTTTTATGACTAGCACTTTTAGGTTTATTCTGACAATTTTGTATGTAATAATTAATTAGAAGTAGAACTTCTGATAATTAAAATGATACATAACTACAACAAAGTTTATTGCAGCACCACCTGAACTTATCTCACCATCCTATCAGTCAGATGGATTGCTCTGGATCTTATAGTTATTGAAAAGGACAAAATTTCTTCCCCTTCTTTCAGTTATATTTTCCCATATGTAAAAACATGATGACATGTCATCGTATTTGTACATACAATTTTTCTGAGTGGTAATTTACTTCATTTCAGCTATGGAGGGCCTATGGCACACCACTGATAAAGGACAGTTTGAAAAAATACTACTGACTAAATGTGTTTCTTTCTTGACATATCTTATAGAATGCAATTAGTTCTATTTTTTTCAGAATTATATTTGACTTCCATTGCCCATCTCCATCCACCTTCTATAACAACAGAGGCACCAACTGATATCCTCATTTCTCATAATACTATATTCCTGAAAATGCCCTTTGTCAAAATGGAGCTATATTCAAATGCCTCAATGACTTGTGAGGCCAGTTTGCATGTTTGCATGCTCTGTGCTTTCAGTTTTGGCTTAGGCCCACTCCTTAACTTGCCAAAAGCACTTTTATGTTGCCCAGCCATGGAGCTAGAGTGATGATTGCCATCATATCTTACTTGGTTGCCTCTCAGCTTTCATTGACTAGCACTGTAGCAGAAACCTAGTCTCTCATCTCCAGAACCTTGTCAGGAGTATTGAGTTAGAAAGAGATCAAACCGAATGTAGTGTTTCCTAGATTTTTTCAAATAGCTCTTTAGCCTCTAGAAGACTAATTCTTTTGGAAGAGAAGTGTTATAATCCAAAAAAAAAAAAGAGGTGTCAATAGAACTTTTCTTCTTCGAGTAAGTGTGGCAACTGCTAGGATGAAAACAATTAAGACATATGATTACTAGCAAAATTCAAAGCTGGATTTTTTTTCCACCACTTCTACCTATAAGGTTCAGACTATCAGCTTAAGTTGCTGACTTCCTGGTAATACCAAATAGTATTAAGCAAAGTAAGGAAACCACAAAGGTAAACCCAAATATTAGAGCCAGTTTTCTTTCCTTGGAGATGACTTCTCACTAGTGACTCTGGGAAGAATCAGGTAAATTTTTTTTCCTCATTTAAAAATATATGGACATGGGGCCCACCCAGGTGGCATGGAGGTTAAGGTGGCTGGATTCCACATGGTTGATAGCATGGTTTTAGTCCTAGACCTGACACCTTGAGAAGCATGCCAGGCCCATATGCATGTGTGCCCAAAATCCAGAGAGGAGAGAGAGTAAAGGAGATGAAATTGTGGTGTGATCATCCCCCACAGAGGGTGTTTTCTCTCTCTCTCTCTCTCTTCTATAACTTCTCTATAACAAATTACACACACACACACACACACACACACACACACGGGCCAGCCAGTGATATGGTGGTTAAGGTGACTGGACATAGTTGACTGTGCAGTTTGAGTCCTGGATTTTGGATTTGGTGGCTTGAAAAACATGCCAGGTATGCATTCATGCATGCACAAAATATGAAGGAGAAATTAAAAAGGGTCTGCAGCATGTCCATTTCCCATGAGGGGTGCTTTCTCACTTTCTTCTCTCTCTCTCTCTGTCTCTCTTATTCTCTCTCTCTCTCCCTGGCAAACACACACGTCATCTGGCAAATTTTTTTTTTTTAAAAAAAGGACAACAAATATGATCTCTGCCAGTTGCACTCACAGCATCCTTATAAGATTTAGGCCTACTTTTAAATGAGTGTATATAGAGGAGAAAGACATGACTGCTGAGAGTATGAGAATCAGACCAAGAATTAACAGATTTTCAAAGCTCAATAAAGAAACCTACTGGAGGAGACAGGTTGGAGATGGTGAAGAAGAGTTTGTAATTTATTTCTAAAAAGCAGAGAGAGAGAAAAGGAAAAGTTAGACCATCCAGCTATTAAAAAGAAACCTTGAAAAAGGTCCAAAAATCCTTGAATTCTTTAAGTGATAAGTGTTTGTTTTATTTTTTTTTCTCCTGACAATTGTAGAGGTCAGAGAGTTTTCTTTTCTCTTGCAAAACATAGTGTGTAGAAATAACTGTAGGCATCTTAACCCTGGCTGTGGTCTGAACTTTCATATTGTGCCTTTAGGGTTTGTATGAAGTTGTATGATAGGCAGATACACCAAAGACTATGAGTTATCAAAATGAAATAGCATTAAGAAAAAAGTGCTTTTGTTGAAAAAAAGAAATGTTATGATCGTGGACAGATAACTAAAGGAAGGCAATAAAGACTTTCAGAAACTCAGATCTTAAATACTACACTGAGATACTGAGAAAAACTAATGGTTGAAGGAGAAAACAATATGGAAGGGCAACCCTTGCTCTCCTTTCTAAAATTCAGACTAGAGAATATGGAAATTTCCATTAACACCTCAGAATTGTTGTTGCCAACATCTTAGCTCACTAGTAACTTTGGATGCTATTTCTCTTATTCCTTACATTTGGGACCTCTTTTAGGGCTGGTTGGATTGTGTTACTAACCATTCTATTTACTGGTTTGCTTTTGTTTGTGTAGGAAACCAGTGTGTATTTTATTTTGGTAAATAACCTCATTTATCAACTAAAGCTTTATTAAAGTTCCACATGGAAAAGGCAAAACAAAGCAAAGGAAGAGAAAAAAACCTTGTCAGAAACATGATGATGAATTAAAGAGGGGGGATCAAATAAACATATTTAAAATGTATAAGAAACCCATGGATTTTAATGTATACTACACAGAGAAGATTTTTGTGTCATCTGATTGCCAAACCATCAAGATTAGACTATGCATGAATTTCAAATTTTTTGGACATCATAATAAACTCATAATTTAATTCCATTTTCCCACAAAGTCTTCAAAGTCTCATCATATCTCCAAAAGTATTCTTTCTTTAGAAAAACAAATGCAGGTATTCGTACCTATGTTGGCAACATGGCTGTGGACCATGAACTCCCCATGGTGAATTGTGATATGGTCATTTTGGGACTCCCCAGTTAGATCAGGCTTTTACTTCAGGCCTTCAGTGGTATTCCTCTAAATTTTCTTTTTCCCATGGAGTGTTGCTGCTAAGAGTGGTGAAGACAACCATACTCTGTTGGTTCCATCACATAATTAACTGTTAATTGAACCTAACCTTAACTTGTTTGGCACTATATTCATCTTATGCTATGTCTGGGGAGGAATTGCCATATTGAATGTATACATGGACAACAAGACCAGGAGACTGTGTCCCTGGATTAAATCATGAGTTGGTGCCTTAGGAGCTGCAGTTTAAACATTTGCCAGTTTTCAGGACCAGCAGATGGCATAATGGTTACGTTGCTGGACTCACATGAATGCAGTCGACTATGGTTCAAGTCCCAGACTCTGCGGCTTAAATTCACACTGGGTGCATGCCCATGTGTGCCCAAAATCACAAGAGGAGAATGGAGGAGAGGGGATTGTGGTGTGGCCATCTCCCCTGGAGGGTTATTTCTCGCTTTCTGTCTCTCTGTCTCTCTGTCTCTCTCTGGTGAGCTCATGTGCCCTATAGCAAAAAAATCTCTCTCTTAAGGAAAAAAATTGCCAGTTTTCCTCATCTAATGAATTTTTTTTTGACAAGGAAACTGCAAAATAGAAAAATGACAAGCTGGCAAGCACCTACTTAATACATTTATCCATATTTGGATATTTTGATCTCAGCCTCAGAGGTCATGTTTTCAGCAAAATGGCCATGAGCAGTAGAGGACTTTATTTTACAGGGTTTACTATTTGGAACCAGTGTGCTGAGAGCTCATAGAGAGGGTTTTTACTCGAACAGATGTGCCAAAGTAGGGTGGTAATTGGCAGAATGCTTCTTTTGTGGTTTTCTTCTCTTTCTATGTCCTGGCTGCATTACCTTTACTTTTTAAATTCTGTTTGTGTTTTCTCCCTGGTGAAAAAAAAATTGGTGGAAGATTTCCAAATGAGGCATATTGTCTTTTTATTTTTTTAATCTTATTGATATAAAATTTGCATACCATAATGCCTGCCCACTTAAAGTGTACATTTCAATGGGGTTTCTTTGGTATATTCAGAGTTGTGCAATCATTACCAAAATCAATTTTAGAATACTTTCATTACCCCAAAAAGTAATCCTATACCTGTTCAACTGGGCTTTAATACTGAGAAAAGAAGCAAATAATTCCATAGGGTATTCAATAAAAATTGAATATCAGAGGAAACTTACAGACAGGAAAAAAATCAGCAGAGATTGATTCTCATACATGTGCTGCTGCTCTGTTTTCTTCTCTGCCTCCCTCTCCCACAGTGAGCTGGAACTTTTAAAGGAGCTGAACAATAGGGATAAACTTGGAGAAAGTGAGCCATCTGGGCATGACATGATCACCTCATGCACAGGGCACTATGTTACCTGAGAGGGTGTTGTGACTGCTCTGGGGTCAAAGATTGTCAACTTCCCTAATGTTAAAGACAAATGATAGAACTGCTATGTCAGTTAGAAAGTTTTAATAACTACCCTAAGATAGGAATTTAACCCAAACAGAAACTCAGAATCAGGGCTAGTATTCTAGGGTGCAGTGGAAGAGTGGAGGGGCACAAATATGGCATCAGTTTGGTTTATTTACACACTCACACAGTACCCATTAGCATGTCTCTATAGATTTACCTATTTTGAATATTTCATATAAATTAAATTGTGCAATATGTGACTATTTGCATCTGGCTTCTTTCACTTAGCACAATGTTTTCAAGGTTCATCTATGTTGTAGCATGCTTCAGTACTCCATTCTTTTTTATGGTTAAGTAATATTTCATTGTACAAATGTGTCACGTTTATTTTTCTTTTCACCAGTCAATAGATATTTGTTTATGATTTTTAACTATTATAAATAATATGGCTATGGATATTTGCATACAAGTTTTTGTGTGAACACTCTTCATTTTTGTTGTCATATTCCCAGAAGTGGAATTGATTGGTCATTTGGTAACTTAATATTGAACCTTTTGAGGAACTTCCAGATTTTTCCAAAACAACTGAACCATTTTACATTCCCAACAGCAGTATATAACAGTTTCAATTTATCCATACCTTCAATAACACTTGTTACTGCCCTTTTTAGCTTTTTTGGTAAAAGCCTTTTGGTAATAGCCACCCCAGTAGGAGTGAAGTGGGACCTCACTGTGCATTTGATTTTCATTTCCCTGATGACTAATTAATTATGTGTAACATCTTTTTATGTGCTGTTTGGCTGTTTTTGCATCTGCTTTGATATTTCATTCATTTTCAGTTTTTTTTGTCTATTATTGAGTTGTAAGATGTGTAAGTATAATTTGGATATGTTTGTTTTTCTGAATGTGATACTTTACAGTTTATATGATGTTTTCTAACAAAATATGATGTTTGCATCATTCTACTGGTGTTACATATTTTAGCTGCATTAGCTGCTTTGCTGGGTATGAATGCCAGCCAGAATCTGAGTGACCTTGGCTTCCCTGCTGAGAATGCAGCCCAGAAGCAGAAATTTATCAGAAATGTATCAGAAATTTATCATTTAAGCCCCCCATCCTCCGCCTTTATCTGTGACAAGGAAAATCCACATTTGAAGGTCTGTCCTTTTTGTTGTTTTGTTTTTTTACATTACCTTGGTTGAGTTTGGGACCTTTTTCTTTTTATTTTGCCTTAAGCAGACCTAAGCAGGGGGAGAGGAAAAGGGATATGAAATGTCAGTCTATGTGATGGATTAGATAACTAAAGAAATTTCTCATTTTAAACTCTGTGCTACTTTGAGGTACTGACAAAATTTAACCAACGTGTATTTAAATTTGAGCTTTATTTACTTGTGTGTGAGACAATGGACATGAATAATAGCTTTTTCCCCTTTTAAAAATTTTATTTATGTAGTTATTTTAAGAGGACTGAGGACAAGTACGTTTGATGGAATCTCATAATGCTGTGATCCTACCCTTTCAGCCTTCTAGTCAGTTATGATTATAGGCATGTATGACATGTTCAGGTCGACCTGGAAGCCGAACCCAGGACCTTCTCATACACCTACAGTATTGTGCAGTGGCACCCTACTACCTGCACCACTGCAGATGTCCTCCCTTTTTTAGCAGTTTATGTTGGTGTAACATGGAGCCCCAAGTCAGAAAAACAGGTTTTAAAATCCCACAGACCTGAGTTTCAAATATTAGTTTTACTATTTCTCTGCTGTGTGTCCCTGTACAAGTTACTCTGCTTCTTTGAATCTCCATTTCTTTATTGGTGAGGTCTATTAAAGCTTACCTTCTCACATCGTTCTGAGGACAAAATATAATAATGAACAGAGTGCCTGGCACATAATAAGTGCTCAATAAGCTAGCCATTATTATGTATTTGAGAATAGGGACAAGTGGGTTTATGAAACTGTACATTAATGGTACAGTTAAATATAGAGTGGTATTAGAGAGTCCATAGACAGAATAGGCTGGGAAAATGAAAGGACTTTGAGCATTTATTTTCTGCTTTATCTGGGCATAAGAGCTTGGTAATTATTGATAGTTTCTTTTCCTGATTATCTGTTTTTTTAAAGAGTCTATTAACCAGCAAAAAATTTCTTGTAATAATCTCTTACACTTCTAGACTGTTTTGTGCTTTTAGAAGTACTTAATACCCTTTATTTCACTGACTATTCATAAATATTCTCTAAAGCAGATATGCAGTCAGCATCAATTTTTTTTTTTTTGGATGAGACAACTGTGACTTAAAGTGACTTGTCTAAATTCACACAGTAATTCAGTGACAGGCAGAGTATAAACCAGAGCCCAGGTCTTATGACCCAGTATAGCTCTTTTTCTCCTTCATTATGTCATGCACAGTGGGAATTTATACTTTGACCAGTTTTTTTATCTCAAAGGACATTTTAGTGGCTTACCTTAAGGTTTTATTTGGCTTACCTTTGGCAAAGTGTTTCACAATTCCATGTCTTAGTGTGCCCATAGCATTTCCATTTAATATCTTAATAGTCATGGTGATCCTAGTGAGCAGCTTTGCCTTCAGGAACTGAAAACTTGCAGTAGAAAGGCTGTAGATTAGATGGAATAACCAAGATCAATTTCAAGGCTGGCCAACCTTCTATTGAAGCTACTATTGAAGGGATAATTTCAAAATGAGTATTTGTTTTAGTTTTCAAATTTTCTACAGGTTGCTGGCCCTTGCCAGAGAGACAGAGAAAGAGAAAGAAAGAGGGGAAGGGAGGGAGGGAGGGAGAGAGAGAGAGAAAGAGAGAGAGAGAAATAACTCCCCAGGGAGGATGGCCTTGTGACAGTCCCTTCTCTTTTCTCCTCTAGGGATTTTGTGCATGCACATACACATCTGGTGTGATTTTCAAGCTGCTGGGTCTGGGACTTAAATTGTGCAATCAGCCATATGGGCTCTAGCTGCCTAACAACCACTCCTTTACTGGGCCTTGCTGGGATATTTTATATTATCTAAAAGCAGTTTTTCAGAAAAGGATTGTAATGTCAAAATAGGTATTTTAGATGAAGGAAGGGAGATAATCATGAACAGAAAATATAATAGATGTCTGTTTTGCATTATTTTCTTTAATGTCAAACAGTTTTTGGAATGCTATTGTATAATTTTTAAGATAATGTGTTTTTCCTTTTTTAAAGATATTTTGCTCGAGTACAGGTGTGCTCATTGGAGAGTCAGAGAGAGACACAGAGATGGAAAGAAATCACTCCCTGGGGGGGGATGGGCAAACCACAATTTCTTCTCCGTACTCCTCTTGGGATCTTAGGCATACATGCACACGTGCCTGGCGAGTTTTTTTAAGCCACTGGGTTGGGAACTTGAACTGTAGTTGACTACGTGGGAGTCCAGTGATATAACCATTACACCATCTGCTGGTCCTGATAATGTTACGGATTTCTAACATGTAGCTCATGAATCAGCAATTTTCAGGCATCCTAAGCACATGAAGGAAAAGGGATGAGTTTCAGGTTTTAATGCAGCCTATATTTAATCTGTTCTGAGGTCTCTCTCTTTTTCAAATTTTGTTTTTATTAAAAGCAGTAAGCAGGTTTGGTTTTCTTTAGATGTCATCAGTGAAAACATTTTTAATTTCTCATCTGTCCATTCAGTCCTTCACAAAACAAAATGGCAGTGCTCAAAGAGTTGAAAGAATTCAAATGGTTCCTTCTTTGAATAGTGCCATAGATGGTCAGTTTGCTTCTTCTTCTGACTCTGGCATCCAACTATTAATGGTGTGCCATTTTGCATCTTCTTTTTTTCCTGGCCCTTTTGTTATTCCTCCAGCCAACACTCACTAGTTTTCCCACATATTTGTCAGAGTCTACTTCTCTAGCTCTACAAGAGTTCTTTATTTGTTTTTAAATTTTAAAAATTTTCACCTATGAGAGTTCGTAATTCATCTTAAGCAGATGGACGTCTGTCTTTTTCCCTAAAGATCTGCAAAGTACTTCGTTCTCATTCCAAAATTAGGAAAATAATAACTGGACCTATTCAGCATATGCCCCTCCCACCATGAGGGTAATGCATGTGCAAACCCCACCTGAAAATAAGCCTGAACAGGGCCATTGTGACACAGGTAAAAATCTTTTGCCCCAGTTCCTCCTCAGCAACTTATTGTCCAGGACCCCTCCTTTCTTCTCGGGAGATCTGTTTTTCTTCCCTCTTCTTTAATAAACTCTCTGCTTTGCTTTACCTCCCACCTCAAAAATCAGAGGAATCTCCATGGGAAATTTAGTGCCTCACAGTCCTGACAAATTCCTTGCCAAATACTAACCAAAGCACTCCTTCCTTCTATGTGCCTTTTATCAAGTTTGTGAAGCAATGTTTGTTCGTGTTTATTGAAGAGACATAATGATTATATCACACACAATGATGATTTCTGCAAGTTGTAATATCCATTGTAAAAAACATACAGATCTTTGAATTTCTTTATTATAATCATTCATTCTGCTATAGTTTAAGAACAACTATGAGTATTAATTTTATAATAATTATGTCCCATAATATGGAAATTATAAAATAGGTTTTACAGTGTTACTGTTATTCTGGCCAAGAGATGGAAATTTTTTTCCTAGTTGCTGATCTATTACTGAATATTCAGTGTACTTATGTGGAATCTAAAGATATCAACTTGGCCTGTGTATTTCCAGAGTTGGTGTTTCTGACACTTTAGATTTCAACTTTAAAGCCCCATCTTCAGAGGGGCCTTCCCTCACCACTGTATTTCAAGCTACTTTTGTCATTATTCTCTTTCATAGCATCTTGCTTGTTTCCTTTGAAGGCTCTATTTGAATTTGTTACCAGGTTGTTTGTTCAGATGGTTATTAATGATTTTCCTCACTAGACTGTCAACTCCATGAGGGCAGATACCATTGTCTTTTGTTCACTGCTGTATACATTCCCAGCACTAGACGAGTGTTTGGCACATAGAAGAAACTCAGTAAGCATTTACTGAATAAATAAATCACAAGGAAGAGTTTAAGTTTTAATTCTTAGTTGAGTAAGTGTAAGCCGGGAGTTCTCAGCCTTGGTTGCACATGATAATTCACTAATGGAACTTTAAAACAATCTCAAAGCACTCCCAATCTACTCATTCATAATCTCCAGGTCTAAACTTGACTATATAGGGGGATGGTCACGCCGCAATCCCTTCTCCTCCATTCTCCTCTCAGGATCTTGGGCACACACGCACACGCACCCAGCGTGAGTTTTAAGCCACCGGGTCTGAGATGCGAACCGCAGTCGACTACGTGGGAGTCCAGCAACATAGCCATTATGCTAACTGCTGGTTCCCTATTTATATATTTTTTTGAATGACCAAAAATGATTCAAACACACAGGGCTAAAAGCTACTAGTTCAATAATATAAGATAAACATACTGGCTAGATGATTTTAGACAAGTCACTTTATTTCTCTATGACTCTAGTTTCCATACGTTCAAAGTTGAAATTATTATAACTCACACTGTTGTTTATATTGATTACATGAATTATCGTAGGTCCAATGTTTAGTCAGGTACTTGACACATAACAGGCATCACAGTATTAGAATTAGTCAATCAGTTAAAGTCAATCTCTGTCTTCTCCTTCCCTCCCTTCCTTTCCCCTCCTCTCCTTTCTCTCCTCTCCTCTCCTTTCCCCCTCATAGTTTTAAAATTAGTATGAGTCTTTAATTCATAATTTCATTTCTAGGTTTAAACATGGAAAATGAGCCAAATTTCCTTCAAAAACTTTTCAGATACCTTTTATACAGTGTGAGATGTTCATTTTTTTTTTAAGAAAGATTTTTGCTGTAGGGTTTGTGTGCTCACTAGAGAGACAGAAAGCGAGAAATCCCCCCTCTCCCCCATGGAGAATGGCCACTCTGTAATCCCCTCTCCTTCATTTTTCCCTTGAGATCTTGAGGATGCATGCACTTATACCCAATAAAATATATATATAAATATAAATTTATATATATAAAAATATAAATTTCTTTTATACATTCAATCACATATGTCACTTAGCTTATAAAGTGAATGTTCGAACATAAATACATTTCTCACCAGTCCAGTTGGGGATACTATACATTTATCATCAACAGATAATGTGAGCTTTAAGTCACCAGTCTGAGACTCAAATCGCGGTAGACTAGGTGAAAGTCCAGCGGCAGAACCATTATGCCATCTATTGGTTCCTAGTGTGAGGTTTAAAGAGGCATCACTCATTGTAAGAAATTTCAGTGTAGGGGTCCAGCAGATGGCGTAGTGTTTACCTCACAGGACTCCCACAGTCAACCGCATTTCAAATCCAGGACCCAGTAACTTAAAACTCATGCCAGGTGCATGTGCCCAGAATCCCAAGAGGATAATGGAGGAGAAGGAACTACAGCATGGCTATCCATTACACCCCATCTCTCTCTCTCTCTCTGTCTCATGCAAGTGCATGTGCCCTATGGCAAAAATCTCTCAAAAAAAAAATGGAAAAGAAATTTCACCCACGTAGTTGACTGCACTTTGAGACCCGGACCTGGTGGCTTAAAAACTCATGCCTGGCTCATGTACATGTGTGCCCAAAACTCTCTCAGTTTAGTTTACATAGCCAATAAGTGGATAGGCCTACATTGAGTTTGAGTGTGTAAAGAAAAACAAAGCAGCTTCTATAAAGTTTTCCCTTTTCCTACCTTGTACAGCAAAAGTGATAAAAAGGTAATTTGTTATAAAGATAGCACAATTGTAAGACTCTAAAAAGGCAGAATGTGAAGGGTATAGTTTCCAAGTACTGGACTGAGTGCCAGAGTATCATTTACCTGATTGCCTTGGGATTTTGACTACTAAACTTAACTCTTTTGATATCTCAAGTCTTAATCTCATGTGTTTGAAAGATCTTTCCCTCAATATGAGGATGCATTTCTATTTTTTGGAATTTAACTCAGTGGCAAGATTGGATTCAGTTAATATTTACTTTACTTGAAATTTTTTAGGATCACATCTATTTTGCAAAACTCTGGTGATAAATGTATAAACACTCATGGAGTCTCTTCTCATTCTGATTATGATGTTCCTTGGCTGTGCAAATGTGATGGACTCTTTGGAAGAAATGTTTGATATATCACATCCTTATTCCAGAACTAAGTTTACTCATTTTTGTTCCTGCACCTTCTGGCTGATGATCAAAGCAGCAACAGAACACACTTTTTTCCTAACATTATCTCTGCATCACATTGATCAGAAGACTTGACATCTCTAAGGCCCTTGGATAGGACCTCTCTTTTTGTTACCAGGAAGGATTAGGTAATATTTTCTCCATAGGAAGAAGGTGCTTGATATGTATCATCTTTAGTAAAAGGAAGCTTGTGAACTCAACTGTAAGTAGTAGACAAAGTGGCCTTTGACCTCATCTGTTTCAGTCATTATTCACACTGAAGTCCTCCTGAGGGGACTGACACTTTAAGCCTTTCCATCTACTTTGTTAGACCATGAAACTTAGGTACTGTTTCTTAGCCTTGAGTCTGTTTCAAAATCTTGTAGGGAGTCAAAACTAATTATACCAACTCTCATCCCTGGAAATTATGTTTCATTTGGTGTGCATAAAGGCCAGAAAAGTATTTTTAAAAATTTACTCAAGTTATTTTGAAATATAGCTGTAATTGAAAACCTGTGTGTGACTGAACTTGTCCACTTCCCTGCACCTTGCAATACTTCTCCAAGGTGTTACTGAAACTTAGCCTTGGTAGTACAGATAAGATTTGAATATTAAAACATGGGTATAAGGGCTGACAGGTGATATTTTGGTTAAGGCCCTGTACTCCCACATGGCTAACTGTGGTTCAAGTCCTGGTCCTGGAGGCTTGTTTCTCACTTGACCTCTGTGTGTGTGTCTCTTTCTCTGGCCAACTTAAAATGATAGTAGTAATAATAATAATAATGAATAAATAAATAAAATAAAATAATTTGGGGGGAAAAAAACAAACTTGGGTATAAAATGAATTTCCCCATGGAGGGAAGAAAAAACATGATAACAGCTAGAACTTAGATATTTTTTCCAGGGAGGAAAGTATGTGACAGTTTCCTCTTTGGTCATTGTAAACAACAATGCCCATGCATGATAAAGGAAAAGTAGTTGTACTCATCAATTTTGAATACCATCGTACAGAAGCCTTGATACACTTTTCTTAGGAAAAAAAGTCTTAATGACAAAGGTGATTAATTACAAACCATAGACCACTGTGAAATCTCTGTTCCCAACTGAATGCCTTAAAAAGTAAATTAATGACTCGTTTCCTCAATAGAGCCATTTATTAGCTTTTTTCTGTTGAAGACACTACCATAAGAACCACAGTTTGCTTACATGCTCCGTTTTATTTTGAATTCTGTAAAAAAAATCCTGGTTCCTCAGGTGATGTTCCTTTGTAATGCAATGATCTCCAGTTTTGTTGCAAAGGTCAAGAAGCATAAAACAAAAGTGGTATTAGCTACAACAGCTCTTTGATATTTATATGGCCATTACAGGGTTATTGTGCTATGAGAGGGCACATGCTTGACTTTGTGCTTGTCTGTATTTGTGTTGATAGAGTAATTTGGAGGAAGGTCTCCACTGTGAATCAAGAGGTAAGTTTGGAATGTTGGCTACCAATAATCACTATGCTTACTACTCTGGTTCCCCTTTAGGTAGATGCATATTAACATTCAGGTCTTTATGTACTTTGTGGCATAAACAGTGCATACTGGATTTATCGAACAGCAAAGAAAACAATTAGGGCTCAAATGATGTAATGAGTATAGCTGTTGGTGGTATATAGTTCCTCCCACCAAGAAGACTAGGGAATGATATTTTGTTGAGTAGCTGAATACTACATCTGTCAGGTATAATTTAGACATGTACATGTGATCTGTAAATTTCTTTTTTTGTTTTAAATTTTATTTTATGATTTTTTATTTATATTTAATCAATGTACATCTTTACAGAATACTCTATGGTTAATCAATCCAGTTAAAAGATGGGCAAATGAGCTGAGCAGATAACTCTCTAAAGAAGAAATACAGACAGCCAAAAAGCATATGAGAAAATGCTTAACATCCCTTATCATAAGGGAAATGTAAATCAAAACCATAATGAGATACCACCTAACTCTAGTCAGAATAGCTAAAATTGAAAAAAGGAAAAAAAATAAGAATGATAATTGGTGGTGAGGCTGTGGTGAATCTATAAGTTTTGAGAAACTGCCCAACATCTAGGCAATCCTGATGGTTTTTATGATGTCAGTTTTATCTTAACACTTAAGACATGCCCACAGATTACTGCTCGCTTCTGCCCATTTATGTAGCAGATGCAATGCACAGGACTAGTTTGACTCCAGGATCCAGGGGAAATGAGTTAATAGACATAAAAATAATGGAAAAAGGGACAAATGCACTTGTACAATCATCCAATGAATATTTTTAGGTGTTCATTAACTTTTTCACATGTGCTATTACTTATTGGGGATCTTGGAGAATATGTAGTATCTATGTCCACTGCTTACCATGGCCCCCTTTCTACTTAGAAACTCTGCATTTCCATGACTTTTTACATTCATTGATTCAGGCGATGGTTCATGGATGAAAGAGAACATGAGCTAGGTCTTAGAGTATGGAGTTGGATGTCAAGGAAATAGGTATAAAAGGTCAAGAGACAAGACTGAAAATGGTCTTTACAAGAAAGTGAATTGGATAGACTCTGGAGGAAATCTTAAATAAGCACTTCTGGAGATAAAGTAGAAGAAAAGTAGGTTTGAATCTCAATCCAGAGGGAACACCTAAATGTATTGAACTCTACTGAAAGAGTACTTGACTTGGAATCAGACAGGTCTGCATTTTTTAAAAATTTAACTATTTACTTAGTTTTTAGACAGGGTCTTATTTTTTGATCCTCTTGCCTCAGTCTCTTATCTGGGACTACAGGCATGCACTGCCATGCCTGGCTGTTTTTCAGACACTATCTTGTTATGTTTGATTGTGAGCCTCAAGTTCACGATCTTTCTGCCGCAGTCTCTCAGGTTGCTGGAATTACAGGCACACATCATGTACTAGCCTTTAAGGATGGATCAAAAATTGAATCCAGGCCTCCCATGTCTTCTCAGTCTGTAGAGTACAGCAGGAGCAAGAGCAGCATGTACCACCATATCTGAACCCAGACAGATGTACACTTGACTCCTAACTTTGCCATTTATAAAAACGTGGATAGGGATTGTTTTTAAACAAATTCATTTATGAAGGCAAGAGCTCAGTAAATGTTTGAATCTGGGAAAATTAGCTACCCTGCTTTTCAATTGCCAAATAGTCCCACTTCGTTAGATAACTTGGGAAACTTTAATAAACTTTTCTCAGGAATCAGGGGATAGAAAAGTTAGGGAAAATCTGATAAACTAAAATGCATACTCTTATGGTTTTTTTTTCTTATATTATCTTCCAACTCTTACAGTATTCTCTGTTTATGAGGCTGGCTTATCTAGTACTTTTTGGGTAGAGGAGGTTCTTATCTTTTGGCCATACTCCTTTCTGAGCCGCATTATTTTCTACTTCTCAGTCAACTTTAGAGAGCACAGTCCAGGTAGGTTTACTTCAGCAGTGATAATCTCCTTTATGTAAAAGTATAAGTATTGGTAGCAAAATAGTTATCAATATCACAGACCTCAATATTATTTATTATTCAAGATTAGCATTATTAGCAACAACAATAAACCATATAGATTGAATTCCTGTAGGATGGAAAACTGAAGTGTATCATAGTGTATTATAACTTGTAATTTGCCTTCCTTTATAAACGTGATCAATTCTCTCAAACTCTGTCAATCACTGGGGAATCCAGAGTCAACGTTAATACTAGGGTACTTCAGAAAGCTTGTGGAAAGTGTAATTAAAGTATAGGTTTCTTTTGGTGCAAAATTTTTGAAACCCATGCATTTTTTTATAATGCATATTTTTCATAGATTTTTGATGACTCTTTGTAAAACTCAAGTGACTGGTCAGTTGGCGTATTGCCCCTGTAAAAGCATATCCCTAGAGTGATAAAAGTCTGAGGTTTTTTAACACTAAGGTTGCAGGTACTATGGTTTATGAAGCTAGGACATTCAAAGCTTTGGGTTGTGCCTGAGGCACCTCACTTCCCTGTTGCTCTATGACTGCAGCCTACCCAGCCACTAGTAAGAAACTTTAGAAATCATGTACCAGTCACAAGCGTGTTTGGATATGGGGCACAGTTTGTACATAGATCAGGGAAGCTCATGGACAGTAATTAGCCCATAGCATAACCAATGAACTCTGCTCCCAAAGCAGATCGGTCATTACCTATACTAAACAGGTGATAGAAGACACTCTGTAATTCTGCATCAGTGCTTGTCTTCTGTGAAAACCCAGGAAAGGCAGTGAAGGAGAGTTCTTTGGTATCTACACAGATTGTTTCCATCATATCTCCAGACCCTTTCCTTTGTTCCCTTCTTGCAAGTCCTCCTTAGTCCCCAGTGATTATTATTTAAAAAAAAAAATTGTAAGAGGCTTTTGCCATAGGGTACATGTGCTCACCAGAGTGCTTGTGTTTGCTGGACAGACAGAGTGAGAAATTACCCCTCAGGGATGATGGCCATACCACAATCCCTTCTCCTCCATTCTGTTCCTGGAATCTTGGGCACTCATGCATACATGTCTGGTGTGAATTTTCTTTACATTTTTTATAGTTTTTTTTTTATTTCAATTTCTTTTTTTTCATGAAATTTTTTTTACATTTCATTTTTGAAACATTTAAATTAGATAATTAATTTGCATTCATTCCCTGAGCATCATTGCAGCATACAAAATGTAATTTCCCATCCAGAATATACTGCATAGTTGCTTAATCATAAAATTTATTGTCAATAATTTTCCATTTCTAGTTTTATATATATGTATATATATATAGTACCCTCTTTTCTGACCCTCTAGCATTTCCCACTTGCCTCCCACACCAGGTGTCTACAGTTGTTTTCCATTCTTTTTTTCCCCACATTTTTATTGATTCGCAAAATTTCTTAAATAATCTAACTACTTTCAATAGCAAGTTCATCTAGTATATACATATTTGTGAATACATGTCTAACTTTAGGCGTGAAACTCTGAGTAGAATGAATATACTATAAGGTAGCACCTAGCTGATGCTCTATAGCTTACTACAATCATTAAACAGGTATTTTTTAATATATTTTTTTAATTTCAAGAAAAGCAGTTTTAGCTTTAATAAACCAAAGAAATGCTAGGGAACTTTGCTTAAAACTTAAATCCAGGAGACAGGTTAGAATTCTGTTGAAATAGTAGGTACATGAACATATCGGCAACTCAAGACAAGACAAAAATCCTTAAAACTGGAAAACAAAGCCTAGAAGAAAATCAGCAATGTTTTAGTCAAAAGTCATAAAATTCTATTTCACCAGTTTAGTCTCATGTACTTAATCTATCTTCTGTTGTGGTTCAATTTTTCTGATTAAATTCTGGGATATAATATTCAACTCCAGATTTGTTGCTACAATTAAGTTGGCTCTTTACTTAGTTTTTCAACTCTTATTTCTGTGTGTCTGTATTTTATTTTCCTGGTATAGCACTCCCTTTAGAACTTCT
>NW_006199981.1:486123-488292 GCF_000334495.1 Tupaia belangeri chinensis | reverse complement strand
TCCCGTACCACTTGTAATATATTTTCCCATTCTTTCCTCGCTTGCAATGTTTCCAATGAGAGGTTCGCTATTAGCCTCATGGGATATTCTTTGTAGGTAACTTGATGTTTCTCTCTTGCCATTCTTTTAAACATTCAATCACATATGTCACTAAGCTTGTAAACTGAATATTGCAATATGAATACATTTCTCGCCAGTTCAATTGAGAATACTATACACGTTATCTTCAACAGAAATTAACCCATTATTTGTCCCATAAATACCTTGCCTCTCTATTTTTCTTCTTAATGTATTTCCACAGACCCTCCTCCTTCACCCTCCCTCTTCTCATATTGTATCTGGTATTTATAACCATTTCCCATGTTTCTATATCCTCTAGTCATTCAATTTCGGCCATAGAGCGTACACTTGTTAAATATTAAGCAGAGACATACAACACGTAGTTGACCGCGGTTCACGTCCCGGACCCGGTGGCTTAAAACTCACGCCGGGTGCGTGTGCATGTGTGCCTAAGATCCCGAGAGGAGAATGGAGGAGAAGGGATTACGGCGTGACCATCACCCCTGGGGGATGATTTCTCACTTTCTTTCTTTTTTATTTTTGGAGAGGTTTTTCGCTATAGGGCGCATGCGCTCACCAGACAGACAGAGAGAGGCAGGGAGACAGAAAGCGAGAAATCAGCCCCCAGGGGGATGGCCACGCCACAATCCCTTCTCCTCCATTCTCTTCTCGGGATCTTGGGCACGCATGCACATGCGCCCGGCGTGAGTTTTAAGCCACTGGGTCCAGGACACGAACTGCAGTCGACTACGTGGGAGTCCAGCGACATAGCCATTACACTAACTGCTGGTCCCATATACAACAGTTTTTCAATCCATTCCTCTGGGGGCATTTAATTGGTTCCATGCCTTAACAATTGTGAATAATGCTGCAGTAAACACTGACGTGCAAGTACTTTATTAACTAAGGAGTTTTCTGTCCATTGGGTAGATACCAAGGAGTGGGATTGCTGGATCATATGGTAGTTGTATTTGTAGGTCTTTGAGGAATCTCCTTATTGTTTTCCATAGTGACTGGACCAATTTACATTCCCACCAGCAGTGTAGGATAGTTTCCCTTTCACCACACACACACCAGCAATTTTTTTTTTTAATCTTCTTCATTCTGACTGGGGTTACTTGGTATCTCAATGTGGTTTTGATCTGCATCTCCCATATAATGAGGGGTGTTGAACATTTTTTAATATGCCTTTTGACTATTCATGTGTCTTCCTCAGAAAATGTTTTTTTCAACTCATTCTCCCATCTTTTAATTGAGTTGATCATCTTTTTCTCAGGAAAGTTTCTTGAGTTGCCTGTGCATTCTGGTTATCAGTCCCTTATGTGACACATAGTTTACAAAAATGTTCTCCTATTCTGAAGGCTGTCGATTCACACTATTACTGTGTCTTTTGCCGTACAGAAACTTCTTAATTGGATTTAATCCCACTTGTTTATTTTGCGGGTTATTGAATGTGCTTTGGGGGTCTTATTTAAGAAGTCTTTGCCTACTCCAATGTCTCCCAGAGTTTCCCCAGTGTTTCCCAGCAGCAAATTTTATAGTTTGAGGTCTTATGTTTAGATCTGTGATCCACTTTGAGCTGATTTTTGTCAATGGTGATAGGTAGGGGTTCAGATTCATCTTTCTGCAAGTGGCTACCCAGATTTTCCAGCACCATTTGCTAAAGAGGTTTTCCTTTTATTACTGTATTAACTGGTACCCTTTGTCAAAAATCAGTGGCTGTATGTTTGGGAGTTATTTTCTGGGGACTCTATTCTGTTCCATTGGTTGACCTGTCTGTTTCTATGCCAATACCATGCTGTTTTGATTATCACAGCTTTATAGCATACTTCTGGGTCAGGGTGTGATATGCTGCCCACTCCACTCCTCTTTTGCAGGATTGCTTTGACAATACGAGGTCTTTTATGATTCTATACAAATTGTATGATTGTCTCTTCTAGATCTGTGAAGAATGTCTCTGGCATTTTGAGATTGCATTAAATATGTAGATTAATTTGGGTAGAATTTTCATCTTGATTATGTTAATTCTTCCAATCCGGGAACATCAGATATCTTTCCACTTTTTGTGTCATTTTCAACTTTTTTTTTTTTTTTTTTTTTTTTTTCTTG
>NW_006199981.1:474259-485908 GCF_000334495.1 Tupaia belangeri chinensis | reverse complement strand
ATTCTCCTCCTGGGATCTTGGGCACGCACGCACACGCGCCTGGCATGAGTTTTAAGCCACCGGGTCCAGGACGTGAACCGTGGTCTACTACGTGGGAGTCCAGCGACATAGCCATTACGCTAACTGCTGGTTCCCAATGGAATTACTTTTTTCAGTTCTATCTCAGTCTGTCTGCTGTAGATTTCTGTATGCTGATTTTGTATCCTGAAACTTTACTGTATTCATTTATTACTTCTAAGAATTTTTTCATGGATACTGTAGGGTCTTCTATGTATACAAATATGTCATCTGCAAATAGAGATAATTTCACTTCTTCTTTTCCTATTTGAATGCCTTTTATTTTCCTCTCTTTTCTGATTTTGTTGGTGAGGACTTCCATTACTATAATGAAAAGGAGTGGAGAGATTGAGCATCCTTATCTTTTACCATCCTTGTCTTCTAGCAGAAAAGCTTTTAGCTTTTCCCTTTTCAGGATGATGTTTGCTGTGGGTTTTTCATAGATGGCTTTTATTGTGTTGAGAAATGACCCTTCTATGCCAATTTTACTGAGAGTCTTGATCATGAAGGGATGTTGTATCTTACCAAATGCTTTTTCTTCATCAATTGATATGATCATATGGTTTTTATCTTTCTTTCTCTTAATATGGTGTATTACATTTATGGTTTTAAGTATGTTGAACCAATCTTGTATACCTGGAACACAGTCTTCCTGTTCTTGATGTAGAGTTTTTTTTATATGCAATAATATATGATTTGCTAGTATTTTGTTGAGAATTTTTGCATCTATAATCATCAGATTTATTGGTCTATAGTTTTCATTCCTTGTCCTGTCATTGTCTGTTTTAAGGATAAGGGTGTTGAAGGTCTCATAGAATGGATTTGGAAGAGTTACACCCTTTTGGATCTTTAGAAATAACTTGAGTAGAATGGGGGTTAAGTTGTCTTTAAAAGTTTTGTAGAATTCAGATGTAAATCTTTCAGGACCAGGGTTTTTCTTTGTTGGGAGGTTATTTATTACTGATTCAATTTCCTGGCTTGTTATGGGCCTATGGTCTTTCTACATCCTTCTTACTCAATCTCAGTAGATAATATTTGTCCAGGAATTTGTTCATCTCGTCCAGATTTTTTTGTTTGTTGCTGTATAGTTGTTCATAGTATCCTCTCATGATGTTTTATATGTCTATTATGTCTGTTGTTGTATTGCGAGCTTTATTACAAATTTAATTTACCTGATTTCTTTTTCTCTTCTTCATCTAGTGAGTGGTGTATCAGTTTTGTTTATCTTTTCAAAGAACCAGCTTTTACTTTTGTTTATTTTCTGTACAGTTCATTTATTTTTTATTTTATTTATTTCTGCTCAGATCTTTATTATTTCTTTTCTCCTGGAGTTTTAAAATTTTCTTTACTGTTGCTTTGCCAGTTCTCTGAGGCATGATGACATGTGGTCCATCTGCCTTCTTTCCTTCTTCTTATGTGCATTAATTTCTATTAACTTCCCTCTTATGACTGCTTTTGCAGTGTCCCAAAGATTATGGAAACTCATGTCCTCACTGTCATTGGCTTCCATGAACCTTTTGATTTCAGTCCTTATTTCTTCAGTAGTTGTGAAGTCATTCAGGAATAAGCTGTATAGTTTCCATGTATTTGAGTATTTTTGAGTATTTTTCTTGAAATTAATATTAAGTTTAATTCCATCTTGGTTGGAGAACATGCTGGATATAGTTTCTATGCCTTTGAATCTGTAGAGGCTTACTTTATGGCTTATTATGGGGTCTGTCATCCAAAAGGTTCCATGTGGGGGTGAGAAAAAAGTGTATCTCATGATTTTTCGGTGGAAGATTCTAAAGATGTCTGTTAAGTCCATTTGTTTTATGGTGTCATTTAGATCCTTTATCTCTTTACTTATTTTTTTGTCTAGATTATCTGTCCAGAGCAGATACTGGGGTGTTGAAGTCCCCAACAGTTAGTGTGTTTCAGTCTCTCTCCTTTTAGATCTAAGTATTTTCTTCATGTAGTTGGGTGCTCCTGAGTTAGGTACATAGATATTTATAAGCATTATATCTTCCTTATGGATTAGCCATTCTACTCTACTATGTAGTTCCCTTCTTTGTCTCTTCATACAGTTTTTGTTTGAAAGCCTATTTTGTAAAAAATTAGTATCGTAAAAAAAAAAATTAGTATCATAACTCCAGCTCTTTTTTGGTTCCCATTTGCATGGAATACCTTTTACCAGCCCTTCACTTTTAATCGATGTTATGTCTTTATCCATGAGATGCGTTTCTTGTAGGCAACAAATAGAGGGTTTCTGTTTTTTTATCCATTCATCCAGTCTGTGTCCTTTGATTGGAGAATTTAAACCATTGACATTCAATGTTATTATCAATATTTCCAGACTTGTCCCTACCTTTAAGTTGGTCATTGTCATTGTCTTGGTTGTCTATTATTCCCTTATTTCTGTACATTGATTCATTTTTTTTTTTGAGAGGTTTTTGCTATAGGGTGCGTGCGCACACCAGACAGACAGAGAGAGACAGACAGACAGAAAGTGAGAAATCACCCCCCAGGGGGGATGGCCACGCCACAATCCCTTCTCCTCCATTCTCCTCTCGGGATCTTGGGCACGCATGCACACGCGCCCAGCATGAGTTTTAAGCCACCGGGTCCAGGACGCGAACCGCAGTTGACTACATGGGAGTCCAGCTATACATTCATTTTTTAGATTTCCTAGAACAGGACTCTCTTTACAGTTTCTTAAAGAGCTGGTCTGGTGTTAGCAAATTCTTTTAAGATTTTGTTTGAGAAGATTTTATTTTTTTTTTCTCAAATGAAGTATAATCTTGCTGGATATACTATTTTTTTTTAAATAATTTCTTTTTTTACACTTTCCATATGTCTTCCCATTCTTTCCTTGCTTGCATTGTTTCCGTTGAAAGGTCCAGTGTTAACCTGATTGGATGACCTTTTTAAGTCACTTGATGTTTCTCTCTTGCCAGTTTTAGTATCTTATCTTCATCTGTGATTTTAGTCAGTCTGGCTAGGGGGTTGATTTTGGTCAGTCTGTCTAAGATGTGCCCTGGAGAGGATTTTCGTCGGTTGAAATAGAATAGAATACTATTTGGGGCCCTTAGTATTTCTTGGTTCTGAATGTTTGAGTGCTTCTCTAGACTTGGAAAGTTTTCTTCCAGGATTTCCTGGAATAGGCTTTCCATGCACTTACCTTCTGGGATACCAATTATTCAGGTATTTGGATGTTTATTGGAATCTAGTATTTCCTATATTATCCTCATTTTTTTTTTTTTGCTATTTTCTCTATCTTTTTGGTGTTTTTTTTTCTAGGTCAGAGGTTTTCTCTTCTACATCGGAGATTTGGTTTTCAGCATGATCTAATTGGCTTTCAATACTTTCAAGACAGTGTTTGATTTCCTGTATTACAAACTTCATGTCTAATAGTTCCATCTGATTCATTCTTATAGTGTCCATTTCTTCTTTCATATCATGGAAGGACTTCCTCATCGTTGTTTCTTTTCTGTTGCAACTCATAAAGTTTTGTCACTGAATTTTCTGAATTCTTTTTCTGACATTTCAGTAATTTCTTCTGTTTTTTTCAAGAGATGGAGGGGAGTTATTGTGTTCTTTGATAGAGACATATTTCTTCATTTCTTCAAACTTGAGGCTCTTCTACGACTTCTAGCCACTGGATGATGTATTTACTTTTGGAAACCTTTTTGCAGGATGTTTCTGCCACTGGGAAGGAGTTTGCTTCCCTTTTGCTCTAGATCGATGTGTGCCGAAGTCTTTCTTCTGCTGTTTTTAGCAATGTGGTCCCCACAGGAGGAGTCTTCTATTCAGGTATCCAAAGAGCAGTTTCTACTTTTTCGCAAGCGGTTTAGTAAAAGCAAGGATCTCAGAGAGCCTCACAATACTATGGTATTTGAAAACTAAGATTCTAAACTGGTCTATGCCCTCTGGGTGGGTGGAGGATGGGAAGAATATGACAATATAAGAGGAAAGTAAAAAGAATATGAAAGAGAAAAAAGAAAAAAGTCACCAGGGAGCTGCAGATGGAACTGGGCTCTGCTGGAGATCTGGGAATTGCCCTATGGGGTAAGGAGAAGTAAGGAATTAGCAAAAGGAAGAAGAAAAAAAGCAACCTACCTTTCTGGCAGAGAAGAGAGGGAGCTCTGAGATTGGGATAGCTGAGCTGAGGCTGGAGCTGGAGCTGGAGCTGTGGCTGGGGCCAGTGAGAGGCCCTGCCTCAGTTTCCCTGACCAGTCAGTGGGCTGCAGATGGAATTGGGTTCTGCTGAAGATCTGGGGCTGCTCTTTCTGGCAGGGAGGGGGGCTCTGAAGTTGGGAGAGTTGGGCTGGGGCTGGAGCTGGAGCTGGTGCTAGGGGCAGTGAGAGGCCCTGCCTCAGTTTCTCTGACTGGGCAGGGAGCTGCAGACAGAACTGGGCTCTGCTCTCTGGCATGATTTTCAAGGCACTGAGTCCAGGACTTGAACCTTGGTCAACCATGCGAGAGTCCAGCAACATAACTCCTACGCCATCTGCTGGTCCCAGAAATGATAATCGTATTTTCTTAGGAAACTCCTGAAGGAAAGAGAAAGCCTTCAAGATCCAAAATAATGTGTTACTTAGAATGGAATTTTAAGAACAAATCAGTAAGTGTGAGGGGTAGATATTTTTAGGGAGAATGCTCTTCCATGTACCCATGAAATCATGGCCAAAGATGATAGCTTCTTCTACCTCCATATAATAACATTTCATTTCCTGCCACCTTCTCCCCTCTTACTGCTGAACACACAAATATACTCAAACCCTGTGATTCAGCCACATAGAACTTCTCACTATTTCTTTTCACTTCTCTAATTTTGCATGTTGGCTTCTTTTGCCTAAACTGTTCTTTTCCTTTTTCCACCTGGAAGCATCCCAATTCAGCTGTCACCTTCTGTATCTATGATATACCAACTTTGATTACACCTCATTTATCACACCTCTTCTTGTGTTGAGTCTATTCGCTTCTGTATCTATTGATATACCAACTTTGCATATACCTCCTTTATCATACCTCCTCTTGTGTTGAGTCTATTCACTTATCTGCTGTTACACCTCTGTCAGAGAAGAAACTGCCTTCTCTACCTTCTCTGGATTTTATTCCCTAGCATATAGTAGGTATTCTGTAAAAGTCTGAAGGTTGGTTGAGTGAATTAATGAGTGACCTTAAACTTTTAAGTTTCTAGTTTTCTTTTGGAAGAGGACAGCTGAACGAAAACTCCTATAATTTTGAAGAATAAGATTAAGTGGCAGAGACCAATTATTATTGAGGTCTTATGAAGATACATAGCTCTTTCTTGTTGAGTGCAGTCTAAGAACAGCCCCAAACATAGTTAAAGCCCACTTAAGACCCATTTGTAAGTACAGTTGATCCTAGATGCATTGCTTCTCTTTAAGACTGGGCTAAGAAATGACACTTCTCTATTTGCTGCCTTGTTGAAAAGGTGGGGTTCAGCACTGTCAGTTTCAGTTCATTTGTTGATTGTGTTCACTTGCCTTATGAGAATATTAATATCCTTGCACTTTTCTGTAGCTCTTTCACTTAAAAGATCCTTCCTTTCCATTATTGTATTTAATATTCAGAACAACTAAAAAAAATAGGTATTGTCATTTTTTTAAGAAATGGGAAAACTAAGGCTCAGATAGTTGAATTTACTTATTTAAAATAATACAGCTAGGAAAGAGAGACAGAAGTTGAAACTTTTGCTAGCTCCCAGTAGATTGTTCTGCCTACTGGAACACACTGGATCAACCAAAAGCAGTAAAATCAGGTGAGGGATGTTGTGTCATGTATGATGTTTGCCTACATATGTACATCCTTGCTGGAAAGCAGCCATTATTTCTGCTGAATAAGTATTCAGTAATGTTCATTTTATTTATTTGGCTACCCATATGCTTTCCAGGGGCAAGGCAAGCTAGGGCAAGTGCAGACAAACAGCCATAAAGTGTGGGAACTTTCTTTCAAAGCTGGACAACTTGTTTGAAAAATATACTTCTTGGTGATGGAAGATGGCTCTAGTATAGATTTTACCCATTATTACATCTAGATAGATGGACACTTTCCAAAGAATTGCTGAAAATATTTGTGAGCCCCAGAGTATTTTCTGATTTAGCCACTCTTTGAACATCATCACCATATTGGACATATTAAGGAATTCCACTAGATTATTTCTTGGAAAGGCTGCATGGCATAATGGGGAAAAAAGGAATGGATTTTGAAGCTGTTTATATTTGGGCTATAGTCACTTAAAATGTAACCCAGGGCAAATTACTTAACTTCTCTGAACTTCACTTTTCTTATCTGTTGAAGTTAAATTTTAAAATTCATCTCACATGATTGATGTGAGAATGAAAATGAGAGTCAACACCAGGCACAGAGAAGCCACTCAGGAAAAAAAGCCACTTGCTTGTCCCCCACCCCCCAGCCCTAGTTCTGTCTTCCTTGCCATTAACTACTCACTGAATTTAGAAATCTGTCTACTTCTCCATGTTGAAATGCATAGCTCCTACAAGGATTTTTTTTTTCTTCCAAGGCCCTCTGTGCTCTGCCCCACCTTCCCAATTCTGGGGGCTTTCAAAGTGGGCAGGTACAGTATGTTCTCTGGAGCATCAGAAACTGTTATGCAATCTCCTGGCTAGCACTCCCAGTTGTTCTTTGTACACACTGTGTATGAAGGTAGACTCCAGGTCTTAGAGCCCACATATGCATCATGCATTGCACTTTTTCTTGTATCCAAATCCATCTCAAGGGTGAGAAGACCAGGTTTAGACATGTCTAGGAAGCAGATTTCCAAAGCTGTTCTTGTCCCCAAACCATGTGGTTAAAAGAGGCACTTTAAACTCACTAGGCTTTATATAAACTAGAATCAGCTTTTTGTCCTCAAGGTATTGAAGGCACTTTGCAGAGTAATGTGACAAGCTCTGAGGCCATAGAGGCCAGTGCAGCAGCCACCACTCAGCACTTCACAAATAGTCATGCCCAGCCTGGGATCATCAAACTTGTTTTTATTGGAAGAGCAAGAGAAAGAGAGAATGTTGGCTGGCAATTTCCCCATGTATCCTTTATGAAAGTGCCTTTGGCTCTTCAAATTTCACCTGAATAACTAGCTCAGGCAAATATTCCTCTATCAAAAAATAGAATTTGATAGTCCCAAACTGATGCCAGGGTGATACCCAAAGACACTGACCAAATTGGGCTGGTTTTACAATTGGCTTTTGTTCTCTACTTACTTTTCTCCCTCATGTTCCTTTTCTATCTTTCTTACTTATTCTTCTCCCTTCCCTACCCTTCTGTGTCATTTTAGGAAGATCTGTATGCCATCCTTCTTTCTCATCCCTTACCACCATTTCTTTTACAGACAAGGAAATTTTGGAAGTAAAACTACAGTAATACCCCAGGCTTGTTTCCTTCCCGTAGCACTCAACACATTTGTAACTACATGTTCAAATTTGTCTATCTTATTCTACTAAGGTTCATAAAGACAAGGACTATATATGTCTTGCTCACTCTCTCGGCAGGCACACAAAGTAAGTCCTGAAAAAAATTTTTTTTAAGTATAAATTAATAAGTATTTAAGAGCTACACTTCTAGTATCTTGTCATCTTCCTTGATTGTAAGCAGTTGATCCCTTCTAACTGTAGGTCGTTTTTCATTTCTGTCTTCCAGAGCAAACTTTAGCTCAAGGCCTTGCAAAGAGTGTATGTAATGAAATTATATCCTCTCCCCAATACTTTTTAATGGGTATGAATTTGAAACTAGACTTGCATTGGCCTTTGTCCTGTATAAATAGAGTCCTCTTTTCCTGTTATATTCCCTGCTATGACCCATAGGGGTCCCTCAGAGAAAGGTTTACCATTGTAAACATTTTGAGGGCAAACCCAACCTGAGTAGACTCAAGTATACTGAGTTTTCCCCATCTGTTTCTCAGAGATCGTTGGCTGTGCCTTGTTAAAAAGAGAATTACGGGAGTGCTCTCAAGGCAGACAGGCCTAAAATTAGATATGGCAGTTGTGGTTTTGGTGTGCAGGCAAGTGGGATACAAGTAGCCAGTTTTTCCTTTTTTTCCTCCCTTGCTTGAATAGTTGAAAGGTTGAACCAAGCCTTAGGGGGAGGAGCTGAATTCTCCTGTGTTTCTAGGCAGAGTGACCATTTGATATTCCAGTAGTGAAGCTTAGAATATACCTAGGTTGTCACTCTCATTTGAAGTTTGACATTTTAAAAAGAGAAACTATGCTTGTAAAAAACATTTTTTCCCCCTGCAATTAAATTTTGAGCCACATAAAGCTAGAGTTCAAACTATCCAAACACCTATTCTTTTATCTTTCCTTCTGGTTTTATTCCCTGTATCTGCCAAGGTATTTGATAATCAATAAAAGCCTCATCATTGTTCGCTCTGGCTCTCCCAGGTATGGGGCCAAGAGATTAGTTTAGGCCATAAAAGAATGTGGGAACTCGAGGACTAGGTTGAGGGGAAGGAAGTGAAGGCTTATTTCCATCCAGGGGTAAGCAGAAAGAAAAAGTTAGATCTCACAGTGAAAGCCTTGAATTGTCATATATATCACT
This sequence comes from Tupaia belangeri chinensis, assembly GCF_000334495.1. Classification (NCBI taxonomy): domain Eukaryota; kingdom Metazoa; phylum Chordata; class Mammalia; order Scandentia; family Tupaiidae; genus Tupaia; species Tupaia belangeri. The sequence goes on along the minus strand of NW_006199981.1, from coordinate 477,292 downwards.
TGCAAAGACTAGTTCTTTGCTGTAATTGTAATTGCCCAGTCTCTGTTCTGAAGATCTGGGTTCAAGGCTACACCGTTTAATTATCTCAGGCATGTGATTTAACCTCTGTAAAGTTATGTTTTCTTCATTTAAGAAAATAAAAATGATGATAATAATTACTACTTCACAGGACTTGATAATGGTATTTCTTCAGAGACAGAATTAAATTAAATAAGGGATTGTGAAGCATTTTGCAAATGATAAAATGTGATTACAAGCTTAAAAGCTATTATTATTTTTCTTTCACTCTTTATTCTCCAAACACTTCCATTTTATTGACTTTTGTACTGTATGGATGTAGATGTGACTCTCAGAAAGGGATGGCCTTGATGATTTCTTAGTGTCTCTTATGGTTTGGCAATTTGTAAACTGCAATTTCCCTCTTTCCAGAGGGAAATTTTCTTACTATCCCAAGTAAGAAAATCATTCTTTAAGACTTAGTAGAAATCTGAAACTGATTAGTTTTGAAAATGTCTCCTTAAAGTGTAATTGGAGATAGTGCCTTTCATCAAGTGTAGGTGTCTGACCATTGTTCAAATAAATAGTAAAATGCAAATTACCAGAAAATGGCTGCTTTCTGAATTCTTTTTTTTTTGGAGAGGTATTTGCTATAGGGCACGTGCGCTTGCCAGACAGACAGAGAGAGACAGAGAGACAGAAAGCGAGAAATCACCCCCCGGGGGGGGATGGCCACGCCGCAATTCCTTCTCCTCTATTCTCCTCTCGGGATCTTGAGCACGCACGCACATGCACCCGGTGTGAGTTTTAAGCCACCGGGTCTGGGACGTGAACCACAGTCAACTACGTGGGAGTCTGACGACATAGCCATTACACTAACTGCTGGTCCCTCTGAATCCTTTTTTTACGTGAGGTAACAATAAGGCTATAATGGTCACTGTGACCTTTGGTTTGCCGTTTCTGTAATCTCATACTTGTCCCAGAATTCTCCTCCCACTTCTGCATTTACATTAGGGTTTCTTGCAGGTATCGGATTAATTTTTTTTTTTCAGTTTATAAGTGAGACACACACACATGGAAAAAGAGAGAGAGACAGCAACCTCAACAGAGTTTCAACACTGTGCCCCTAGCCGTCAGCCATCCCTGGATGATGGGCATGTATATCCAGTATACTCAAGAAGGTCTCCACGCTTGAACTATAAACCTTCCCATGTAGGACTATTTTGCTGGGCATCACTTTTTACCACTGTGCCACCACTTGACCTTCACATCAAATTTTAAGCCAACCATTTGTAAGTTCATAGGCTGTGGGTCTGAAATAAATTAACTTAAGGGGAAGGAGAAGTTGAAGCTGTGGGCAAGAAGCAAACATGCTACTAAAACCAGAATTTAAGACTACAGCTCTAGGCCTGGAAAAGTAACCTGTCAACTGGTTACAGTTGACACTCGTAAGTGTAGGATGGATTGGTGAAAACTTTTGCTAACTGAAAGGGTGAAAGAAAATAGGGTCAGAATACTTCCTTCTATAAAGCTGAGGAGGAAAAAGGAGATTGACAGAAAACATATATGAAGAAAAAATGAATTTAGAGTAATATGATATCACATGTTAGAGTGTGAGAAATAAACTAGAATTTTTGACTTCTCATGAGTATATTTTTGAATCAACTACAGTACTCCTTTCAATTTCAAATAAAGCAGGCTTAGTTCTGTCCCCATAAACATGAAAGTTGAAGCTCTAAGATCAGCTTGGGGCCTAGCTGCCGTGGTGCAGTGGCAATGCAAATGTTCTGCAAGGCTAGAAGCCACATATATATTGCCAGATAGGTCTGAAAACACGCCAGGTGTGTATATGGGTGTCCAGGGTCCTGAGAAGCTGGAGGATTAGGAAAAAGTGGGTTGTGGCATTACAAGACTGTACTGAAGTTACTTCCCTCTTTTCTTTGACCGTCTTTATTACAAACACACACACACACACACACACACACTCATTAAAAAAAAAAAAAAGGAGGATGGGACCAGCAGTTAGCGTAATGGCTATGTCACTGAACTCCCACGTAGTCGACCGTGGTTCACGTCCTGGACCCGGTGGCTTAAAACTCATGCCGGGCACATGTGCGTGCGTGTCCAAGATCCCGAGAGGAGAATGAAGGAGAAGGGAGATTGCGGCGTGGCCATCCCCTCTGGGTGGTGATTTCTCGCTTTCTGTCTCTCTGTCTCTCTCTCTCTGTCTGGCGAGTGCATATGCCCTATAGCAAAAACCTCTAAAAAAAAAAAAGGAGGAAAAGGAAAAGGAGGGAGCAAAGCCTATTAGATTGTGTCCCTTTGTAAGCTTCTTAATTCCCTTTGCATCTTTGGTAAGGCTCAACAGGGCTCTCTGAGGAGGCAAGATCCTGAGAATATGTTTCTGTTAAGTGAAGATGGGTAAGGAAAATAGTTTCTTAGAATTAATTAATGAAACTTAAAATCCTATAAAGTGCTTGATAGGATGCCTAGAGAAGAGCTTTGAGATGACACCCCCAAGCTGGAAAAGCATTGCTGCAGCAGTGCCATTCTCTAATTTCTGTCTGCATTGTCATCCTCCTCCCCTTTGTTCCCACTGCTGACAGCACTTACAAAATAATTTCTCTCCTTAAATAAGCAAGGCATACAATCTGCTAAATGACCAAAGAGGAACTCTCTAGAAGGATATTCAATGGGGATATTTTCTTCATTTAAGGGATGATTCTCTTTACAGAAGGAATGTACAGGATATAGAAAGAGTTGACATCAATTTAGAACATGTTTACTTAAACTTAAGACATTAAATCTACATGTGAAACTGGAGTAATGTGCTGAAAAATGATGCCTACTGAGTACCTTACTATTCTGTTGGGCTGACTAGAGGTGTATTAATAAAGGACTTACTTGTGGTTTAAGTGCGTATTGAAATCAGTGACTATATTTATGTGGGGATGTGAGGATCTATGTCTACCTCCTGCAACCTTTTCTGAAGGTTGGAACTGGCAAGAGACCCAGGCTAAACAATAAGAAAGAGTG
>NW_006199981.1:472487-474164 GCF_000334495.1 Tupaia belangeri chinensis | reverse complement strand
CCTTTTTGTTTGTTTGTTTGTTTTGAGAGGTTTTTGCTACAGGGCATGTGCGTTTGCCAGACAGACAGAAAACAAGAAATCGCCCCCTAGGGGGGATGGCCATGCCACAATCCCTTCTCTTTCATTCTCCTCTTGGGATCTTGGGCACGCACACACACGTACCTGGCATGAGTTTAAGCCACCGGGTCCAGGACTTGAACCACGGTTGATTACATGAGAGTTCAGCGACATAGCCATTATGCTAACTGCTGGTCCCAAGGTATTACTACCTTTCTACAATTCTCTCTATTGTACAAAAAAAAAATTCTGAAACTTATACAGGAAAATGTACTTCACTTTGTACCTTTGTTATTATTTATAATTATAAAATCAATTTATTGCAAATCACATCATTTTCCTTGTTGAAGTCTAATCTACTTGGTATGATAGGTGAGACTGAAGATGAATCTATTTAAATTGGGCCAGTATCCACTACTTACAAAGATTTTTGTGATATTACCACTGAAGAACTTTGAACATATACTAAAGGGAATGGTTAGCTACCCCTACAAACTGTGGTAATGACTCATTGAGTCATTCCTACCAACTAATGTTTTGGTGCTTCTTGTTTGGATGGCATATCAGTGAGTAAGTTTTACAAGAGCAGAACTAAGAAAATCCAAGTAAATGCCGCACTGTATTTATATTTTTATAAAACAAGCAAAATAGTGCCAAGAATAAAAAATATAATCTAAGTACACACAATTTCTACAATGTAACTCTTACTTCAATAATGCTATTCTAACTCTATCTACTTCAGTCCATTCCCACACAGCTGATTCAGGAATCAAAGTTCCAATGTTTCATCTCTGCTAGTACTATTGTTTTACTCCTTACTTTAGTTCTTAAAAGGTACTGTCTCTTAAATTACCTTAGCCTCTTTCACACTTGATTTTGTTTGAAACTTTTTTACATTTTCATTGAAGCCCCAATGATCTTTTCTGAAATAGACATTTATCTTTAGCTTCTTTTCTGGAATCTTTCTCTTATTTGAATTTCTGATTTTTTAGATTGACCATTTTGGGTCTGCCATAATTGGTACCAATAAAAGGTGTTCTTTAAGTGATTTCTTAGTGATATGATATATATATTTTTTAAGACCCAGGCTAATTTTTAGACAGGCACCAGAATATTAAACCATTTTATTATAAAATAATACATAAATATGGATTTTTCTTATATTGAAATATTTTTGCAACTCATGGATAGGTGTGATTTTCATTTTTAGAAGGCACAAAATATATTTAAGGCAGTGGTTAATTAATTATTCCAGATTAATTTTTCAGAGAAGTAGCTGTTTTTGTCTCTTTACTTAATCCTAGACATTGAAAGTGTTTAATCAGAATGAAGTGAGGAATAACTTGATCATTTTAAGTCTTTGTCAAGATTTGGAAAGAGAATCATTTCCAGTGCAATGGAGAAGTTATGAATATTTGGGGCTTTTTCTACCATAATATTATTTATGTGATAAATAACAGCCCTTTCCAACAAATAAGTCTTTATAATATTTTTATTTAATAAAAATAAAGAAATGCTTTTACTTAAAAAACATATTTTGGGAACCAGCAGTTAGCGTAATGGCTATGTTGCTGGACTCCCACATAGTCGACCGTGGTTCACGTCCCGGATCCCGTGGCC